>NC_133531.1:34256307-34599641 GCF_048544455.1 Silene latifolia
GAAGATCATTGACGATCTAGCTACCCACAAGGCCGAGTATGGGAATTCGAGAGGGAACCAAAGGAGAGCTGCTGAATCCTCTTCTGTTGCTGCACTTGAGGCTCTTACTGCGAGGTTTGACAAGTATGAGCTTCTAAGGGTGGGATGTACCAAGTCAATGTTGTGTCAGACGGTCCTTTCGTCTGTGAAAGGTGTGGAGGTGAGGGCCATGTCTTGAAAAACTGTCCTAGCCCCTTTGAATCTTGTGCTGCCTTTCAACACTATAGGCAGACAAACACCTACTACGAGCCAAGCCACCCAAACTTGAGTTGGAGGAGCCAAAATGTCCAAAATCCAACCCAACATCCGCAGCAGCAACAACCCTATGTGCCCCCTCATCAAAAGCAACAACAATACCAGAAACCTCCTTATGTGCCGCAGCAGCAACAATCACAGAATTCTGAATTTTCCGAGCTCAAGAATCTGTTGCTAAAGGAGTCCCAAGCAAGAGAGGCCGGGATGAAGCTACTGGAAAGCCAAATAGCTCAATTGGCTAGCAAAAATAACACTCGAGCTCCCGGACACTTGCCCACTCAACCGGAATAAAAGGAGACCCTAAATGCCATCACCTTAAGGAGCGGGTCCACACTTGATGGTCCTGCCATGGTTGAAGACGATGTTGGAAAAGATGAGGCAGAAACAAGTCAAGAGAAAGCTTCAACGAGCAAATCAAAGAAAAAGACGTCTGCCAGGTATTTCAGTCGATCGACTGACATACCTAGTCGATCGACTGAAACACAGGTTCCAGGAGCTTCTGGAACTGTGCATCTCAGTCGATCGACTGAGGAGAGTGGTCGATCGACTGAGATCGCTGTTGATGCTGATGAATTTCGTCCTTTGATGCCAACTAATCTGCGAGACCACTTGTTTCGGGGTACCACAGTCCCGAAGATTTTGGGGCGGACCCGAAAAGTCTTGATGGGTGATCCATCCGAAGTTCGACCCAATGACGGTTAACGGTTCTCATTTGAGACGGTCTGAGGAGGGGTCTAGCTTCAACAAAGAGAAGGCGACGGACTTTCAGTCTAAGTCCAAGGATGCCGGTGCGCGTGAATTGGAGGAGAGGGCTAAGGTACTCCTTACAGCCCCATATCCGGAGAGACTCGTGCCGACCAAAGAACAGGTATCTTTCAGTAAGTTTGAGAAAGTTATCCGTAGTTTGAATGTTCAAGTCCCCTTCCTTGAGTTGGTTAACCAAGTGCCCGCTTATACCAAATTTATGAAACAACTGTTGTCCAAAAAGCGGTCACTTGAAACAGTGCACACTGTCGCACTTACCAAGGAGTCTTGCTCCTATCTGTCTCACACTGCGCCCCATAAGTTAGAGGATCCGGGTAGCTTTTCCGTTCCTTGCAAAATAGGTACCTTCTCAATTGAGAAGGCATTATGTGACCTAGGGGCTAGTATAAGCGTCATGCCTTTGAGTTTAGCTAGGAGACTCAAGTTGACCCGATTTGCTATCACTGACATGACAGTTCAGATGGCTGACCGATCTGCGGTCGAGCCTATAGGAGTCCTAGAGGACATACCCGTCCAAATAGGGAAGTTTTTCTTCCCAGTTGACTTTGTTATCCTTGACATGCCTGAGGATGCCCATATACCGATCATCTTAGGTAGGCGTTTTCGCACACCGCCGGTGCGATTATTGACGTAGGCTCTGGAACTTTGACCTTCAAAGTTGGGAAACATTCCATCATTTTTGCCCAACCTGCTAAAAAGAAGGACGCCATGTGGCCTGTTACTTGTAATACGGTCTCTGAAAAGAGATCATACTTTGTGCTTCCTGAATTGACTATGCCTATTACTACTACTGTGTTAACCCCTCCGCCCCGGATTGGGAGCAAGAAGGAGGAAGAATCTGTTGTCTTAGATAATGCAGGAGCTGGTTTGGGGAAGGAAGTGCTACAAGTTGTGCCAAAGCAGCCGATCATTCAACGAGGAGGTCTTGGTTGCTTAAGCTACGGGATTGATGAGGTAGTGGAAGATGAGCCAGCCAAGGTGAGATGGGCGGATAAGGATTCCGACGATTCCGTGGGAGTCCTTAATTGGGGAGATGACGAAGTTGATCCATTGAGCTCTCCGACCGTCGACGCTAAGAAGGGTGCAGCTGATGAAATGAGCATCATTGAGGCTACCTCTAGTAGCCAGAAGCCGACGAAGTGGGCCATACCGTGGTCCTTCTTGATCAACTATTAGTTGATCAAG
The DNA here is from genome assembly GCF_048544455.1 of Silene latifolia. Classification (NCBI taxonomy): domain Eukaryota; kingdom Viridiplantae; phylum Streptophyta; class Magnoliopsida; order Caryophyllales; family Caryophyllaceae; genus Silene; species Silene latifolia. The sequence goes on from NC_133531.1 coordinate 34,258,552, forward strand.
CTCGTTATAAAATTCTCTTTATTTGCTTTGTTAAGACAATTTTATTGCTTTTTGTGTGCGCGAAAACTTCGCCTTTATTTTATTTGCTTAGGATTTTTAAGTACTTTAGACTTCATTCTGGGTTTTGCGCAATTTTGGGCGCGTACTATTGTGCATTTGCAGGTATTTAGAGCTTGTTAGCTCAAATCATTAAGCAATTACGAAGAGATAAGACGCGCAATGAGTGTTTTCGATCGATCGATCGCACCATTAGTCGATCGATCAATTGCGAGTTTACAGAGCTACGTTCACGCCCACCTGGTCGATCGACTAATCTCAGTGGTCGATCGACCACTGCCGCTGCTATATTCGTTCACGACCTCTCCCCTGCTGTATTTGGTCGATATGCGGACCTAAGGGAGTCTTCTACTCCACTTTATTTTCCGTCGAATTATCTATTTCTTCTATTGTCTCATTTATGCACAATTTTTACGCTTCAAAATTATTTTCTTCGGTCTTATGCGTGGTTTTTAATTGTCTTTTCAGGTCCTTATTGGTAGCACTGCTGGCTACTGAAACCTCCTAGCTCACGCTGGTTTGGGGAGGTTTCCCTTGCTGCGCTTAAAGTCTCGTGAGTTCCTGATTTCTTTCCTTCATGTCTTGTTTATTTTCTCGCAAATTCCCATTTCTCTTTTCTTCACTACATGATTTTGCACAATGGGGACATTGTGCGATTTGGTTTGGGGAAGGGTTTTGCGTCGCATAACATTTGCTTGCATTCACGTTTACTTTCTTTCTTTGCATTGTTTATTTCATTTCTCATATATACAGAAAATTCAAAAAAAAATTGATAAAATTTCAAAAATTTCCATAAAATGCACGTTTATTTTAGCATATAGTTCGAGTCGGAACGGTAGTATTTCTATGATGATTTTGCTTTTGCACCTGTTTTGCCTGAGCCCTGCTAGATTAACATGTTATTAGTAGAATCGTAAATGCATATCTACGAGTTTTCGTTGATTTATTTGCTGAACTTTAGACTTGACTTAGAATTTTGGCAAACTACATCATATTTCTGAGAATTAGAGCCTATAACTGGTGACATTCATGACCGGTTTATCTAGGAATGTGAGTAGTGCTCCTTATGAGACATGTTTCCTTAATTTGCATGAATATGAATTTGATCTACTTAATACCTGTATGCATTCGGTTTGTGGTTTGTTGACACATGTGGTAGAGGTTTCCTTTTCCCATTTTACCCATAAGCTCCACACTGCCAAAAATTCCCTTTTTTGTCCCATTACTACATCCTACATTTAGCCTGTCACTTGTCAAGCTAGTAGTCTGTGTTTTTGGGGTTGTTACTCATTTTTGGTGGCATATGCTCTGTTGAGACGATGGTTGGGAAATGAAATGAAAAAAGAAAGAAATAGAAACAAAAGAAAAGAAAAAAAAAATGATTCGGCAAAGAAAAGAAAAGAAAAGAAAAGTGTCCTGTACTGTTCAAAGCAGTCGATCGACTGCCCCTTTTGGTCGATCGACTGAGGTTCGAGAAAAAGAGAATCAATTCGCATAATTCAATCCTTATCTTTTGGCGATTTTTGCTCCCACGTTTTATTCATATTTTATGGGGAGTTTATTGATTTGTTAGTTTGGAGATTTGTGAGATTTGTGCTTGCTATAGCACCGTTTCGTTTGTTTATGAGCAAGAAGTTGGATGTTGCCACTTGGTTCCGTTTTGGTACTAGCTTGATCACCTGTACCTCCACTTTACTATAAAATATTTTGCCTCTTCTTACCCATACCTCACATATCCCATATATACCTCGGCATGTGTCATTGGTCATCTGTTCGGTTGGAATGCGTATGTACGGTCGTAGAGGTCATTTTCATATTTTATTGCTGGCATGTTCTCATAGGTCGTAGTTAGGTGAGAGTCACTACAAAATTAATTCTTTCTATCTTACAAATATTTCACCTGTGCTTAATTGAGTGATTTGAGCGACCCGCGAGAGTCCAACTTGATAAGTCTCTACAGTCAACAGTTCAGCATGGTTTTAACGACTTTATAATTCGTTTGCATGATTCACATTACTAATTGATTGTTGGTTGTGCATTAAATTGGCTTAGGTTTTACTTGTTGCATTTCGCTTTGAGATTGAACTCGTTCCATTAGGTCATTAGATCGAGTCTAGTTCTTTCTTGGGGACAAGCAAGGTTTGGTTTGGGGAGATTTGATGCGTGTCTAAAATACGATGTTTCACACTCTATTCTACACGCATTTCAGAGCTCAAATATGCAATATATGCCAATATTTCCCTACTTTCCTCTACTTTCGTGTTTTTGTACATTATTGCAGAAATGTGAAGATTTCAACGGGAAATCAAGCCAAATCCGTCCCCGAGTAATCTGCATTGCAAATGACGTAAAGGAATTGCTTAAGGAACGAGCTTGGTGCGCAATCCAAGGCCCAAAAGACAAGTCCACGTGTTTTGAGAAGTCAAATATAGCTCTCAGCCAGTCGATCGACTACCACCTTTCGATCGACCAATGCTCGGTTCGAAGCTCTGTTTCTTTGAGGAGCGATCGATCGACCAGCATTATCAGTCGATCGACCAGATTTCTATTCCAGACGTGAATTGAAAGACCGTGAATCTTGAAGCCCGTAAAGTTTAGGTTTAGGAAATAAGATGTTGCGTTGATTGCTATATAACGTAACATAAAACCATCAGTTTAGATATCTAAGTTTTTATCCAAGTTTTACCACAATACAGTACTTTCAGTTTCAGTTTATTTCGAGTAACTAGGGTTTGGGATATCGATTTTAGCATTGGAATTCTGCCTTTGTTCTTAATCTTTCCTCTTAATTCTCGGTATTCATTCTGCCCTAATTTTAGTTTATTGTTTTACTTTTGTTATTAGTATAGATTTGATAGCTAGTGTCCCCAAAGCCAATTATCGTATCATCTTTGTTGTTATTTACTTTAAGCATGAATTCAGTAATAGTTATTAGTTTAATTGTTGTTATTACTTTCATCATGAGTAGCTAATTCTTTAGTGCTAGGATGTAGGCGATTTATGGCATAGGCGGCATTAGATTAGGAAGGACTGTCTCGCGTGTTGGTCGATCGACTGACATTGCCCAGTCGATCGACTGACCTCGTAGGGTTTTGTATTCGTTTTAATTGTTTTAATCTTGTATTTAACGAATCGAATGCATGCGACCAGTTAGATACCTATTTCGTGACTGACCCATTAGATCGAAAGGTAGGGGAAGTTATTAGACCATCAATTAATTCGACTAGACTGTGCTAAGATCGAAAGATAGGTATAGTTTAGACCGTTAGTCTCTTTTCAGGACGAAAGTCAGTATTAGTGACATTAGGGACCTATAGCGAGATCGAGAGATGCTATTCGTTAAGAGTGGACCGAGAGGACCTCTTTATTTCCCGCCTTACCTGTGTTTGATTCAGACCGACTTAGTTTGCTGCCGCCGAAGCTATAATGACCCGACCATCCTAGTACCCTTCTTTTATCTGTTTAAATCATTTATTTAGTTTACTGTTTTTATTTACTATTAGCTGTAGACCAATTCAAACCAACCCCCACATTTGTTACCTTAGACTAAAAATAGAGCAACTAGCATTTACAACTGCCTCCTTGTGGTCCGACCCTGTTACCACTAGCCTAGGTTAGTCTTAATAGGAGATTATAAATTTTATCTTTGGTACTCACAACGACGGGTATCAGCCTTGAGACTCCTCTTCATGTTCACAAAGAGAGCATCTGTTGACAAATTGCATACCCCTAAGCTTGAGGTTATCAATAGTAGCTAGTTGATTCTGAACAGCCATAGAGCAAACAATTCTATGTCCAGGAATAATTCGAGAGTGTAAGAGACCTTTGGTCCAAGAACCAGCAGCAGGAGCATTCCTGAAAAAACCATAAACCTGCTGTAGTTATTTTGTGAAACTAGGAATTTCGTAAGATAATTATTTTTCTTATTTTGCGAAACTAGAACCTTAATTTGTGAAATTTGAAGGTGATTTTGTGAAACTTAGACTTGAATGTCTAAAATCACTTACTTATGAATTTTTGTTTTTCTAATTGTGTGAAACAAGAACCTTAATTTGTGAAACTACAAGGTGATTTTGTGAAACTTGGACCTCAATGTGAAATCGTTTACTTATCAAATTTCTTTTTCTTATTTTGTGAATCCTAAACCTTAATCTGTGAAACTAGAAAGTGGTTTTGTGAAACTTGGACATCAATGTGTAAAATTGTTGACGTATGAAATTTCTTTTTTCTTATTTTGTGAAACTAGAACCTTAATTTTTGAAACTAGAAGGTCCTATTATGGTGATGGAAGATAAGATACAAATAAAGTTAAGGTCATATTATGTAGATAATAAGATGTTAATATTCAAAGTAATTTGCTCAAATTTAGTCGGTAATTGTAAAAATTAGGGTTCATCATTTTGGGCAAGACTTTTATTCGCAAGACATTAGAACTGTTAGGATTCATTAATCTCAAAAGTTTACATATTCATAGTATGATAGTTTAATTTAGTCATAAAATTAAATCGGATCTTATGCATGCAAAACAAATACAAGTATAAGGAGAAAATCAATTCTTACATTGATGATTTCGGAATGTGGGCACTAGTAAGTTCACCTTCTTACTAATTCTTGAGCTTTCCAAAGGTGGAAGAACAAGATTCAAGTGGAGAATCTCTCCTAAGGAATTATACCCAAAGTAACACTCTTAATAATTTTAATTAATATGATCTAGTATTAATTAAAATCTAACTTAAACTTGACACAAAAAAAAAGATTTTTGTTCTCTCCTTTTTCGGTTAAAAGAGAGGATTTTTGAGCGTTTATTTCACAAAAGTTGTAGAGAAGGGTTATTTTTCTAACACTAGAAAAATAGTAAAGTGGTGAATAATTATAGATGAAAAATCCTTGGCTTTTTCTTATGCACAAAACCGGTTGGGGGGGGCGGTAATTGAGGCCAATGCGTGTAAAAGTTGCTCTTCTCAAAAGCTATAGGGTTGCATGGCTATTGGTAGAGTTTAATGTCACAATATAATGTATTTTTAACATATTAAAAATCAACATATTAATAAAATATGTCACATGCAAAATTAACTAGTAATTCTTAATTACTTGTACCAAAATGGTTTATTGAATTATAAATTACAACAATTTGTATTTATAATAAATTATTCAACCTGTTTCAATTGTTTCGTAAACAATAAATTAATCTAAGTAATAAAATGATTCAATTACTTAGACTGTATCTTATTTAATCGAATTACAATAAGATACGTTAATTTTACTCACAAAATCATCCGTCAATTTTAAGCAATTTAATTAACTAGTATCAGCATACGATTAATTAAATAATCAATTAAGAGCATTACCCTATAGGTATGACCTTAGGGGATTAACTGATCACCACCGTCGTACGACAGTAATGTCAAACTCTAGTTAGCCAATCATTACCGATATGTGTGGACCAGTTGACTGTAAAGTATTAGTTTCCCTCATGTATTCTTAAATATGAGATTTAAACATGTGATCATCATGATCGACAATTGTAATCGCATTATTGTCGGGGACACTCCAACAATCTCCCACTTGTCCTCGACAAGTGTGCAACACCAATTCTCTTGTCCTATTACTATCTCCCACTCAATGCAAGGTGTCTTTCGGGTCGTACTTGCAAGTAATCATATCGAGAGTGGTTTCCTCGATCTGGAGAATAAACTGATTGACCGGAATTATCTACCATAGATGCCTTCCGAGCGTGGCCACGCATTTCCATTTCATTACTCCTCGAGTGGCCCTGAGATATTGTTTTAACCCTGTCAAAGGGGTGGACAATTCCTATCGCACTATTCCCTTCGACTAGCCACATCTCATCATAACCCAAAATAAGCCCTTTAACCCCATTTACGAAGGTCGTAGGATTATAAATCAAATTTACTCTGAAATTGTGCCACCTAGGGCGAACAGTCTTTAGTCAAAAGAATCGACTCATTAGAATACTATAGTAGCTCTTGCCACGACCAGGCTATATAAATTTGCCAGAACTCTATAAGCGGTCATTAGGCCTGACAAAGTGTCCTAACAGTCTGCCTATGTGATCGATTAGTCATCTCATATGACTCTATGGCACTTGAACTTGCCATCAATCGCATCACACTCTAGTCACTTCGAGACGTCACCTCATACAAGTGACTATGGGCAAATACCATGTTAATCCGGGTTCACTTTAACGGGGTTCAATATTGTCTCTACAACCCGTTTGGATGTAACAAAGTACACGATGAGTTAATGATAACTCAAACGATAAATGTGGACATTTCATTTTAGTAGTCAATACCATATTACTACCATATGTCTTACAAGTGTCTTAACACTTGTTGATGCAATAAAAGTTCAACACACCATGTTTCCACGTGCTCAAACTTTCGAATTGCGATTTTCCTTATTTTCATGTCATCTCTCATAGTATGAACTCTACCAAGCACATGTCTAGTCTTCAAACTAGATTTTGGTTCTTTAATCTTGTAAGAAACCCTTTTGTTGTTATCACATAACCAACAATTTGGATTATGATGGATGGTACAACTTGCACTAGTCAAATGTTCCACCAACTCACAATGCACTAGGTATATGTTTTATAGGATCCTGCAACAATTGTCAATATGATTGGTCTAGGACTTCTCACAAATCCTTGCATTTTAGAAAATACTAGTTTTGTGTAACTTCTTACCACAACCAAGTATCCTTCCAAATTCTTATTTCTCTCTTAGCGTAATTGGCTTAGGATCTTCATAAATCCTTATGTGTTTGGAAACTCCGGCATGTGTAACTTCTTATCACACAACTGAGTGTTCTTCCAAACTCTAGAATAGCTCATTAGTTCTCCTTGAGAATTCATGAGAATTCTTATATGGTCTACCAATGACTCATCATGCTCTAAGCATATGATTTGTTTAGAACATGTGCATGATTATTCTAATGGCGGAAACATTAGTGATCTCAATCATGTAGTCAACAATTCTTAGGTTCAATTAATGACCATGACCAACTCATGGTAATTCCATCTTCATCAATATGAATAACCTACGTATCTTGTTGATTTGATGTGCGCATCTTAATGCTAATCCAACATCCCATGTTTTAATTGGATTCATTTTAGTCCATATTCATCCAGAATTGAAAACCTAAATGCTTTCTTTATAAAAGACAGTATATGCTCGTCATTCTCAATGAGTAATAAGTTGTAAAATTCATGGAGTATGATTACTCCCACTAAATCTCATGTCTACACATGACAATTTCAAACTCCCACTCAATTCCACATGTTTCGTGTTTGACCACTCAATCGAAACATTTCATGAATTGAAATCATTTTTGCTTTGCTAGGTTGTTATGATAAAACCACATATGTTATCAACATATCCTTTCAAAATACCTATTTGGATAGAGGTTTCGATCTCTAACAGTGGAAAGAGATTTTAATCTCTAACTTATTCAAGCGAAGTAATGTCATTACTAAAAGTAAAATTCAACATGGTGTTCATACGTCCCTTTCAAAATACTCATTTCGGAAAGAGGTATAACTTGTCCATTTTTATGAAGTTTAGCAATGACTCTAGCATAGTTAACCATTAACTTAGCTATTATCGACATCGATATGTCTTTCTATGCAACTCTTAATCATAAATCACATTTATATTCAAGGATGCATTTCGTTTCATTAGGCTCTTAAGTAAACGTTAACGTTGAATCTTATTGTTTAGTTTGATCATAATCAAACAAGAATCTTGATGTTAAGTCTTTTTATTAGTCATGTTCCATTAAGTACTTTCTTTTGGTCTCCTCACGTAGTTTCCTTAAGAACATCTTCTTTTGGTCTCCTCACGTAGTTACCTTAAGAACATCTTCTTTTGATTTCTTCACATGGATCCATCTATACATAATTAGTAATGTATAAAATTTATTTTCTCTTATATAGATCTCATCTACTCAAGGTATACAAATCATATAAATCATTCTTTGTGTCTTAATATTACTCCCACTCTATCTTTAGAATATATACACTAAATATTCAAAAGATAGCTTTTGTGACACAAATGATGTTTCGGTGAAGAAGGAGAGATATCACATAGATTAATAGACTCATTTGATAGCTTTTAAAGGGTGTATGTAGGTTATTAGGTTTCCCTTAAGTGAGTTCATTAACTCAATATCACTTTATGATCGATCATACACAAACTCCAAGCTTATGGACATATAATGAATCTATCATTATAATCGTCTATTGGATCAATTTTAAGTAGATATTCATATGTTTCTATGTCAAGCATATAAAGATGAATTTTAAAACAATTAAAATACGATAAACGTAGTGACTTGGGTTGCAAACCAAGTCACTATTAATCCAAAATTACTACCATTGTTCAAAGGATTAAAACAAATTTCCATGTCAAACAATGAAATTAAAATAGTTCTAGAAATTCAATATACAACATGATAATAAAGACAACAAATAAAGCCAAGCTTCATGGGTGGCTACTCCTAGCTCCCTCACGATCTCTTAAGCTTGCTTTTCCTTGCCCTTGTTGTTGCTTGGAGGAGGCCCTAATTACAATAAAAAGGGGATAGTTTATCACAACTTGTATCAAAATACCAAAGTTGAATTAGAAACATAAAACAAGGGATAGTCATTTACCTACTGAAGTGATCTTTCCAGATTTGATGTCACCAAGATATTTGGAACAATTCCTCTTCCAATGTCCAATGCCATTATAATAATGGCACTTGTCAAGGGGACCCTTCTTGGGTTTGGAAGTGCTAGCTTCAAAAGTTCAAGCCTTGGTTTTCATGGGAGCTTGCCTCTTGCCCTTTTTGCCACTTTTCTTGAAGGTTCCCTTGCTCTTATTGCTTATATTGAGCACATCCTTAGGGGAGCTAGCATTTAGCCCCATGTCCCTTTCAGCTTGCACAAGTAGCTTGTGCAACTCTTCAAGGGACACATCCTTGTCTTGCATGTTGAAATTCACCCGGAATTGCACATATGCTTTGACTTTGCTTAAGGAGTGAAGAATTCTATCAATGATGAGTTCTTTGGGAATTTCAACCTTTTGAATCTTCAATGTCTCGACATGCTCCAACAATTTGAGCACATGAGGGCTAACCTTTTGGCCCTCTTTGAAGTCAAGATCAAAGAATGCCGAGGCCGCTTCATATTGGACGATCCTCGGTGTTTGTGAAAACATTGTCACAAGCTTAGAGTAGATTTCATAGGCGGTGCCCATCTTAAAGGCTCTCCTTTAGAGATCCGCCTCCATAGCAAATATTAATACATTTTTGATTGTGGCGGACTCTTTGTGGTAAGCTTCATATGCTTCCCTAGTGGCGGCACTTGACCTAGCATCAGGTTCGGGTGGAGAGGCCTCAATGAGGTAACGAAGCTTGTCGTCACCTTGAGCGGCTAATTTGAGTTGGGCATCCCAATCGGAGAAATTTGACCCATTCTTTTCAAATTTACATCGATCCATAAAGGATCGGAGCCATGAAACATTAGTGAGAGTGTTTGCATTGGTGTTTGGTGCGGCCATTTGTTATTGAGAAATAAAAGCGGTCTACAAAACAAAATAGAAGGAATAAAACATTTATCGTTTTAATAATAATACTTGTAAATAATTTAAATTTAAACAAGTTTTATTGCATTTATCTAGTGACCTCTACCCAACTATGATAAATGGTTTCAAGATCTAAGTTCATATTAACTCAGGCATGGTGAGCCGATTCATCCCTTATCAATATAACTCGGTAGATTAACTCTTTAATCGATTCTACTTTTAGAATTCTTGGTTGATAAAATTACATTAATATTTATCTTTAGCCCGGAACACATGCGACTACGGTCACGAATACTTCCGTTGAGCTCAATCCAAATTTCGAAGTAATAACACTTTACTACCCACTTACCCAACGTAACAAGGTTTGTATTACGGTGAATCCGAATTAACTCCCTTATGAAATTGGGATTCATGGTTTCTACTATTTGGTAAGGCTAAATCTCAATTATTAATTTAGCGAGAGGTCATGTCAATTTATTATCTATCACGTTTAAAGTGAACTAAAGCGGTGAACTACGATAATTATAATTGACACGGTCGATGACTCGATTAAATAAAATGCATGTTTAGTTATGGCGATTTAGCGATGCATGCAAACATATAAAGAAAATGCAAAGCATAAATATAAAGTCCTAGTATGGCCTTCCTAAAAAAGTAAATCTAATAAACTATTACAAATTCGGAAACCAACTCCATTGGTCCCTTGAACTTTGGTCTTGGCACGCATCTCGAGGTAACACCGTCTTCATGGAAACTCCGTGAAATTACAAAATAATAAATAGAATTACATAATTTCCTATTATACATTTGTAATAAAAATTAAATATATTAAATTACAAAATGGTGATACGAGATCACAATAATTACAACCGAATCGATATTCCCATGCATTTCGGGTAATACCAATTAAAACTAAGGCCATACTAAGTAAAATTACATAATTCAGAAATTATATAAATCAAAAATATGACAATCATAAATAAAATGCAGCATTAAAATATGTATGAACATGCTTAAGTTTATGCTAAATCGCCTTTTAAGAGCCAATATCGTATATTTTATTGGTTTTTATGGATTTGCGTGATTATAACTTGTTAAAATCACAATATGTTATATAAATTCATATTTATGTTCAAGTTAATTACCCTAACCATCTTAGGACTCAAAAATTAGTCTTCACTAACATTTTGACAATAATTCAACTTGATTTCTTAATATTGTTCATAATAGACCCAAAAAAAAATATTTTTATATTATAAACTCCAAATTAAATTATAATAATTTCAAATAATTTCAAATTTTGAAATTCAAACTCATGAACATTCTGAAAAATACTATGACACTCATAATGTTCAAAACTTGGGTTAAAAATTTCGAAATTTTTTTCGAGAAAAACATCGTTGCGGTTTATCGGTTTTATCAAATATGACCATTAAAATATGAGAAAATTAATTTTAATTAACTTTTCACTTTTAGATCTGAAATGTGGGATAAAATGCAACGTATGACGTTTTTCTTTAGTCATAAAATATGTTTTAGCATTATAGGCTAATTTAAGTCACTATTTATTGAATTTTTACTCAAAAATTCATAAATCATGCAAAAGAAGTTTAAACCTTCTAATATTTTTACACACACTGAGTAAACATTCATGTGACAACATATAAAATTACACATGACCAGATGCGAAATATAACTCATATTAACCTAATAAACCCTTTAAATTCGATTTAAATTCATAAAATTCATATTTTATGCAAAATAACTTAGTTTCTCATGAAATTTAACATGAAATCATTAGATAATATATGTGAAAACATATCCAAAACTCACTGAAAAATTCGAAGTTTAGCTATTTTTCGTCCAAAAATGACATTTTTCTCAAAAAAATCACATTTTAATGCCAATAATATAAATAATAAACAATAAAATCCATAAATCAACCCAAATATCCCAAAAACATTTTAGGACCAGAAAATTTTAACATGCAAAATTATTTCGTGATTTATCTTCATAAATCCTAAATAACAAGTTTTATTTGTTAACTAATTAACTCGGAAAAACAAACCCGATTTTGCATGCAACAACCTTGTGCTCTGATACCACTTGTTAGGATTCATTAATCTCAAAAGTTTACATATTCATAGTATGATAGTTTAATTTAGTCATAAAATTAAATCGGATCTTATGCATGCAAAACAAATACAAGTATAAGGAGAAAATCAATTCTTACATTGATGATTTCGGAATATGGGCACTAGTAAGTTCACCTTCTTACTAGTTCTTGAGCTTTTCAAAGGTGGAAGAACAAGATTCAAGTGGAGAATCTCTCCTAAGGAATTATACCCAAAGTAACACCCTTAATAATTTTAATTAATATGATCTAGTATTAATTAAAATCTAACTTAAACTTAACACAAAAAAATAGATTTTTGTTCTCTCCTTTTTCGGTTAAAAGAGAGGATTTTTGAGTGTTTCTTTCTCTAAGTTTATTTCACAAAAGTTGTAGAGAAGGGTTATTTTTCTAACACTAGAAAAATAGTAAAGTGGTGAATAATTATAGATGAAAAATCCTTGGCTTTTTTTTATGCACAAAACCGGTTGGGTGGGGGGGGGGGGGGGGGCGGGGGAGGGGGAGGAGGTGAGTAATTGAGGCCAATGCATGTAAAAGTTGCTCTTCTCAAAAGTTATAGGGTTGCATGGCTATTGGTAGAGTTTAATCATTGTGTCTCCATTTATAATAAACAACACAATATAAACTCTAATCCTCCCTCCATTTTTCGGCACACGCACATAAAATGGAAGGTCCATTTTATTTTGTCATTTGTCAATTTTGTCATATGTCACATGTTACATGACAAGTCACAATATAATGTATTTTTAACATATTAAAAATCATTATATTAATAAAATATGTCACATACAAAATTAACTAGTAATTCTTAATTACTTGTACCAAAATGGTTTATTGAATTATAAATTACAACAACTTGTATTTATAATAAATTATTCAACCTGTTTCAATTGTTTCGTAAACAATAAATTAATCTAAGTAATAAAATGATTCGATTACTTAGACCGTATCTTATTAATCGAATTACAATAAGATACGTTAATTTTACTCACAAAATCATCCGTCAATTTTAAGCAATTTAATTAACTCGTATCAGCATACGATTAAATAAATAATCAATTAAGAGTATTACCCTATAGGTATGACCTTAGGGGATTAACTGATCACCACCGTCGTACGACAGTAATGTCAAACTCTAGTCAGCCAATCATTACCGATATGTGTGGACCAGTTGACTGTAAAGTATTACCTTCCCTCATGTATTCTTAAATATTTAAACATGTGATCATCATGATCGACAATTGTGATTGCATTATTGTCGGGGACACTCCAACAAGGACCTCGCGGCTTTCCGGAGTATAAAATATATGCGCCTTCTACATTTAACAACTAGTACATATCTATCCAAACATTTTTTCCATTTCTCTACTCGGATGCCCGACCAACCTTATTCCTCGTACTACTCTTCACCTATCCCACTATAGCATAACTTGCATCATTGATTTGATGCCCAAAACAGTGCTCAGGTAACCTCAACCGCACCCACTTATGCCTTGATTATCTTCCAGCCAGGTATAAGGATACCAAACGTGTCTGCATACAATATAGATACTGCATGCACAAATAGAAGGTGCTCTGGTCATCAACAGAGAACTGCAATGGGCACGGGAAACCTTTTGGAGCTAACCATAATGGTGCTCCAGAACTAGTCACAACATCTCCAGGAAATGTAAATGTCAATTGCTCAATAGTATCCCTCACTTCTGCATCACCAACCTTTGTCATGGTAGCTACATATACACCAGGGATGCTTAGATAGGCATTTGCTTCAGCGGGCATCTTTTCAAGGAGTCCCTCAAACTCTGAGCGTTGCCAAGTCAAGAAATCGTCAATATTCTGCGGAAAAGTGTGTACAGTATACATGGGTGCTTGTTTCTCAGGTGGATCACGTGAAGCCCCATAGTTTCAGTAAGATGGGGAATTACCATTTGAGTATTGCACTTCGCACCAAGGGTTCCAGACTCCGGAAGAGGCGTCTGGAAATATATACACCCGTGATCAATGTAGAGTCAAGCATTAGTGACGATATCAAGTGCATTGATTACAACAAAGAGATTCTCCCAAAATGTGTCATAAAAAATATTCTCAGTCTCAGGGCTTGCGCGGTTTTGAAGAGCTTCAATACGCAGGCGGGGATTCATTGGTGCAGCAACAGTTGACTTTGATTGCCCGATATTCCAATCGCGAAAAAGAAATTGTCTAGTTAAGTTACTGTTATCTATGATATCATCATTGGTAATAGTCAACTTCCCTTCACTACCACAAGAAACTCCCATCAAAGCAATATTTTCCAGAAATTTACAACCTAGAACACCATACCCGACGACAAACAATTTTGCCTCACTACCACAAGAAACTCCCATCAAAGCAAATTGAAAAACATAAGACACAAAAATCGAGTAAAATTATAAATTACACATTTACAATCACAAATTAATGTGATTAATTGATAAACAATAGTGTAGAACTAAAGAAATAGACGATGAACGATAATCATGTGCGATAATAGTGATGAACAAACAAAATAGCGATGAAAGTTGCAGTAGAGAGAGAAAGTAGCTAGGTGAAAAATTGCTCGATTGGAGAAGACGAGCTGAAAAGAGAAAGAAGAGAGAATGAAAGCGTGGGTGAGCAAATTTGGAAAAATGCGTGGAAATTTCTGTGATACATGGAGTTTTGTAGGGGCCACGTGGCAACATCTGGCGCGTCTATATTTTTAGATCCGATGGCTAAAGATGAGTACAGCTGCCTCATCCTAAGAAGGGTGCCTCACATGATTCAATTTCTCTCTCTCTCTCTCTCTCTCTCTCTATATATATATATATATATATATATATATATATATATATATATATATATATATAAGTGGGATTAATTGAGTCCCCTTTAAAGCATTGAGTCCTTAAGTCCCCATATGTGTCATTGGATTGCTGAGATGGATGGTTGAGATTAAAAGAAAAAGCAAAGAAAACTATTAAAAAATTGTGTAGCTTATTTTCCTCTCTCATCTAGACTCCAAGCCTTACTTTACTCCAAACCGTTGCTTTGATATATATTTTTTTTTTTCTAAAGTTTTTGTCAATTTTTATTGTGAATTTTTTTACAACCTTCAGGGCATGAAAAGTGTAACTTTGGGGTTATAAAAGTGTACCTTTGAGCATTACGAAGTGTAGCTTTGATGTTTTAAAAAGTGTCACTTTGATGTTTAAAAAGTGTAACTCTGATGTTTTAAAAAGTAGCTTGAAAATTCGGTTGAATTTTGTCTAAAGAGATTTGTGTGTTTAAAAAGTGTAAGTTTGAGGAGCATGAAAAGTGCATCTTTGAAGTGTTAAAAGTGTAACCTTGAATATTATGAAAGTGTAACTTTGATGTTTAGAAGGTGTATCTTTGATGTTTCAAAAGTGTCGCTTTGATGTTTTAAAAAGTGTAACTTCGATGTTTTATTTTTTTCAGATCTACCTTTTTTTGGTGTGGGTTTGTAATGGAGGGCGGAGGATGACGAGACTAAAGTTATATTCATGAAGGACCCAAGTTACACTCATAAAAGACCAAAGTTGCACTCATGTAAGACCAAAGTAACACTCATATGGGACAAAAGTTACACTCATAAAATTGTGTTAAAATAAGATAAATTCAACATTAAAATACTAAAGTTATAAAAATTCAAATTTTTATACAAAAAATGACCTTAAATTTACACTCTTAAAATACTGAAGTTACACTCATAAAATGTTAAAATTATATGAATTCAAATTTTTATATAAAATTTTATGTAATAATAGTTACATAATCAAATTTTTATCTACAAAATGACCTTAAAATATTAAATTTACCCTTGTAAAACTTCAAAGTTACACACTTAAAATGTTAAAATTGTATAAATTCAATTTTTTATATAAAAAACCGCCTTAAAAGATCAAAGTTAGACTCTTAAAAAACCTCGAATAAAACAGAGCAGTATTGAAACTTTCAAAAAGTCAATAGTACACGAAAATACTGCCATTGCAACGGGCTCGAAAAAATATTTATTTTAGGCTTTTGTTTCACTTTAATCGGAGTACGAATGAATATTTACGGAGCGTTTTATGTATACGCTTTTATTTTAAGCGGGTTTAATGTGTCTGGTAAAGTGGTAAGATGTCACCATCTTAGGAAGAGTAATAACACGCTGCAACACCCTCTCTCCTTCTATCACATTTTCCTTTTTTCTGATCCTATAAAGACCTCACTTCTTTCCACAATCTCAACCATTGATCTCATTCATCTAATGGTTGTAATGAGAACTTAAGGACTCAATTGATATGAAAGACTCAATTGAACGCCTCTCTCTCTCTCTCTATCTATCTATCTATCTATCTATCTATAGATCTGTCGATCTATCTGTCTCTGTCTCTCTCTCTCTCTCTCTCTCTCTCTCTCTCTCTCTCTCTGTGTGTGTGTGTGTGTGTGTGTGTGAGAGAGAGAGAGAGAGAGAGAGAGAGAGACTTCTAGTAAGTCATTTGCATCTTATGAGTCCCTAAGTCCTTATAATGGCCTTTAGACGAAAGGAATGGAGGGATGGGATTCAATCAAAATGGAATGCCACAAATGAATCTCATCTAATTACCTCCCTAATCATTCATCCTCCTCTCATTCTAATATCCTTCCTCTCCCTTTCTCATCTCATAACTCACACAACTCACTCCCTCCCTACATCACTTCTCTCCCAACAAAATAAAAACCTAAACAAATCAAAAAAAGAAAAAAAATCTCCCTCCACCTTCCTCACCATCACTGCCACCCACCACCCTGACGCATCATCATCACTGGCCGGATCTTCTGTTGCCTCCTCTCCACTTTGCCACGGCTGCCGGATCTTCTGTCGCCTCCTCCTTCTCCATCTACCTCCTCCCTCATCCTTCTTCTACCTCGCCCACAACAACAAAGCCACCCCACACCAACACTCCCACCACCACACCCACGACCCACCACCACTGTTCTCTACCCATGAAACCGACAACAACCACCAACACTCACCCCCATTTCGCACAACCACAACACCAGCCACCAACACTCACCCCCATTTCAAATCTACTTTTCGGTTTTCTTATTTTTTTCTAGATCTGTTTGGTATGTTTTGCGGTGTATTGTTTATGAAGGTGTTGGTCGTGGTGGGTGGTGGTGCGAAATGCAGACGAAGAATATGAAAGTGGTGTGTCGTGGTGGGGTTATTGTCGGTATTTTTCAGCTTTGATTTGTTTTTTTCAGATCTCGTTTTTTTTTTGTGGTTGTTGGAGGAGGCGAGGGTAGTGGTGGTTGAGTTGGTGTTGTTATTGTTGACGGTGGTAGTGTTTAGGGGTGGTGGTGTGGTTGTGGTCATGTTGGTAGTTGGTGGTCGTTTTTTATTTGTTAATTTTTGTTGACAAATTATAATTTTAATTTTTTAGATCTATTATGTGCAACTTTATTACACATTATGTGTAACTTTAGTGGCATTACGTATAACTTCAATGCTCATTATGTGCAACTTTATTACACATCTATACAATACTATAAAAAGGGTACTTTGAATGATACACGTGTCAGCCCTCTAAACGCTTGAAAGTGTGAAATACTATGTAACCTCACTACAAAGTCTTTGCTTAAGCAAAATTGATGCAATAATGAATTTATTGTCAATTATTTCCCGTAATTAATTTTCATTAACATCAAAGCGTTCAAAATTCTTGCAACTCTTGCATTTTCTATAGTGACTTTTCAGTTTACTCCAACTCTTCCACTTCCTTTTTTTTTATCTCTTTCAATGACTCTTTTGTCTTCTCCCTCTACATATACGCTCAAATAAATTGGAAAAAAAAGGTAAGGTGAATTCTAATTTTTTATTTTAAGAATTTAATAATTACCTGCTATGACTTTGTTTACAACATTTTGTTTTAATTTTATAAATTTTCTCATTATTTATCTATATAAAATATTGCTTGTGAATCGCAGATTATTGAAAAGCGGTAGTTGGGAGAGCAAAAACCAAACACCTCGTGAAGAAATATCGTTTATCATGAAAATTGAATAAGGTAATTCTATTTTGTATTGACTAATTTTTAAAATCGGTCGTATATTTTCGTGAAAGTGAACTATATAACAAAGCTGTGTTTTTGAATGTACCTGTTCATTTATGCATCCTCATGTCCGACCTTTAGATAGTCTGTTTCATATATATTCTGATTTAACTGCCTTTATATTACAATAATCTCCAATATATAAAGTACGCAGTAGAACTGAATGTAGCAACCTAGCTAACCATGCAAACTATTTTGTTATTCCTTTTTTTTTGTACAACTTTTTTGTTATTCATGTCATACGAAGAAAGTTACCGAGTATTTAGTTTTGTTACTTAATTTATCAGGTTATGCCTATGTCAATATGTCTTTTAAAGCCTCTTTCGTTTTTTTTTTTTTGCTTTCTCTTCAAATGTTATAACTCATACTTGAAGGTAAAAAATGGTATAGTTTTTATTTGGTCTTACATTCTCAATCTTCATTTGTTTTGTTTTCAATTGTTTGCTTGAATGTATTTTTTCTCCAAATTCTATTCTTTTTTATGTCTCCCCTAAATTATACTCCCTAGGTCTCAATCAATAGTGTTCACATTTTCTTTATTTTTCTCTCACAAAATAAAGTAAACGTAAATTATTCTCTAGGACAAGAGGAATATGAAATGTCGTTCTTTCATGTTTACAGCTTGAAATTGGAAGAGAAGGTAAATCCTACAGAATAATAACCTACTCATACTAAAATTTGAGGATTTGAGATAAACATCAGTATTTACATCATGTAGTTTTGAAATTTTGGTATTCTTATTTTGAAAATTGGCCCATAATCATTATATGTGCGGACATATATCAAATATTTCCCCCATTTTATTTTTCTGTCCCCCTTCCTCCAAAACTTTATCACATAATTATTGTCCCCTTTCTAAGTTTAGTAAAGAAAAGTTGTAAATCCATCACATTACCCCTAAATAATTTAGCTACTACCATCTTCATCTTAATGATATTATCCTCATTCCCTTTAATTCAAAGGATAGAGTAGTAATTTCACCCTATTTCTTAAATTCTTCCGAATAGGAAAAGAAGGACAATATAAGTGGAATGGATAGAGTAATGTGTTTTTAAGAGATTTAAGCTGCTTTAAGTTTCATATAAATCTCAACCATTTATGTTCTCACAAGTTAATGCGTAATGGGGTAGTTCTTTCTTTGAAGTACATTAATTTTCTTAAACATTTATCATCCTTTAAATGTCGAGAAGGTATTAAGAGATTTAAAAATCATTTCTTTAGTGTTGCTTATCTAAGTAAATTCTTAATTTTCTCTTTATGAAAATTTGTAGATATTTATTAATTAAGTATGTTTATCACAAATTTGCTTTTACTTGCAGTTATAGGGGTTCCAACTCAAAACCAACAATGGCTAAACAAAGGGAATGCAAATTATGCAATACAAGAAGCGTATGAGATGAAATTGATTCGTTGTCGACTTGTCGGTAGGGACTTGATGGTTGAAAGTATTCTCTCTGACAACGGTTTCTCTTGTATTTGCAAGAATAACAGTTGTTATATACTTATAATAACTGGTTTCCCTTATTTACATAGAACAATAGTTATATGAATTTAGTAGAACTCAAGCATAACAAAAGTCACAAGTCATTTATTATAGTGTATAGACATTGAAAAATGCTAAAATGATTAATATATTTGAAATAAAAGCACCGTCGATATGGGGTGATAATCCTTTTCATTTACTCGTTTATTTATAAGATAAGAAATGAATTGTCCATTATTATCTCTGATGGAAGTTAAAACGGAAAACTTTTAGTTCTTACAACTTAAAGGTGATATGTAGCCCTTTAAATGTATAAGCAAGTTTAGATCATTGAGAAGTAATATATCGACCACAAGTTCTCACTTGTAACGGACACTTACCTCCCACTTACCTCACACTTGCATTTGTGTGAGAGGGAGGTGACCCGTCACTCACTTGTGACGGATAGTGTCCGTCACAAGTGAGATTAGCTGTAGATCGACCCCCCATCTTTTTGGTCTTTGTGGTTGGTTCTTGTAATCGTTTATATTAGGGAAAACAACAAAATAATTGCATAGAGAAGCACGAGTAAATTTCACACAAAAATAAAAACAAATGATTAAAAACAAAATGCATAAAAGATCCCGTGAATTTCACGGGTCATAAAACTAGTTGTATAATTTCAGTGGCATGTACAACTTCAATGCCCATTATGCACAACTTCGATGACATTATGTGCAACTTCAATCGCGTCTTATTATTGTGTTGGTTTCCGATCTGAATTTAAATTTGGACTAATGTTACATGATTTTGGACTAAAGTTACACAATTTTGGACTAAAGTTACACAATTTGGACTAAAGTTATAAAACAACGACTAAAGTTATAGTAGGACAAATTATATAAACTTGTCTTAAAATTAAATAAATTTCAATTAATTTTGGACTAAAACTACATAAATTTGGAATAGAGTTACACAATTTTGAACAAAAGTTATACAAAAAGGACTAAAAATATAATAGGACTAAAATTATATAAACTTGACTTAAAATTAAATAAATTCCAATTAATTTATCAAAAAGGACTAAAGTTACATATATTTAGATTAAAGTTACACTCTTAAAACACTGAAGTTACACTCTAAAAGATAATGAAATGTCGTAAACTTGTTTTAAAATTACAAAAAGTCAAAAAAATATCCGTCAAAATCTCTTTTTAGTTTAAAGTTCCACTATTTCGGATTAAATTTATACTCGTAAAACTGTACGGAAGTTGTGGAGTGAGCGCGGTGGTTGTGTCTATAGCTGGGATTGTTGGTCGACGGTTGTTGGTTGGGTAATTGTAAGGGTATGATTGATGGGGTGAGTCTCAAATCCATTGATTCACGGTGTTTTGTGGTGGCAGTGCGTGTAGGTGGTGACGGCGGTGGGTGAGGGTGATAGTGGTGAGTTGCGATGTGGGGTCGCTTGGGTGATGACTTGTGGTGGTCGTGGTATTGTAGGTGAGTGGTGACGACATGGTGGTCAATAAGGCGGTTGTACGCGGTGGTGGAAGTGGTGGTGGTTGTGGTGGTGTTAGTGGTAGTGGTGGGCTGGTGGCGGTCATAGTTGCTGGATACGTCTAGTATGAGTCTAGGTACACTTATAAGTACTCTAGGTACACTTTTTGAAAAGTGTGGTGGTCATAGTAGTGGTGGTGGTTGTAACACCCCCATACTCCAAGTGCCTTACCAGGACCACTCAGGTATGAAGACATTACCATCTCGGTTACCCGAGACAATGATAATCAAACAACAATAAAGAAACAACGTTTATTATAAATAGTTTAACGAATAGTTACAATCCATGAAACCAACTAAAAGTGCGATACATTATTCTCAAATGACTGTCTAACTGAAATGTAAATAAACTAAGGCTACTGGCGGAAGACTCCTATCATCATGTCGTGGCATCCCGGCTATCCCAGTACTCATCTCAATACTCGCTCAATATCTCGCTCACCATCCCCGAATGGATCACCGCAGTTTACAAAACAACACCGGGGTCAGTACTAATCACACAATCAATATAGATAACAACAATAAGATAAAAGGCAAATTTTGAATCACACACACACACACACACACACACACCACCAACCAACTCCCATCATCTCAATCCTCGACCGTCCACTTTGGACCATTACCGCGATGGGGGACCGCACCGTTCCCACCTAAGCCCCGCTCACGAGTGATAACCCCTGTCCATTAATGTGCACATCCCCTTCCGTGGCGGGTTCCACGAAGGGCGAAACTAGGGCGTGAAGTCACTCCCGCAAGTGACCCACTCAGCCGAGAACGCATCTCGAGAACCATCAACAAGAATCACAACCACAAACACAAGACAATCATTATATCAAACAACCAAATACAAAGACATCACCAATATCCCATTATGGGACTAATGCGAGTAGGAAGTCCTACCGGAAAGCACAACAAGCAGACGGTATCTACAGCTGTATCAAAACGCCTCTTCTACGAACCCTCCTCCTATCATATAACACATAGAGACTACACATCACATACTACACACCAAAACCCCCAATCTCTAAATTAGGGTTTAACCAATCTTAACAAAACATTATAAAAATTGTATTAAAAGCTTACCCTCGGCGCAAGGAACTCAACGATACGAACAACGACAAGAACTGACCGTCTGAACTCCGGGAATTGCTAAGAATGCGATTAGGAAGAAGAACTGGTTGCTTTCTCTCTTAAACAGGGTTTTAGGTTTTGCAAAAGTGATTTAAAACAATGACGGCTATGTTTAAATACCTTAATCGCATAATTAACAAAACCCGAGAAAACTCCCCGTAAAACCGGACACTCGATCGAGTACCCAAGGTACTCGATCGAGTACCCCCTTACTCGATCGAGTACCCCAGCTACTCGATCGAGTACCCAACAGGTCAGAAACTATTTTATTTCGCAACTTACCCTTACTCGACAGAGTGAGGGCTACTCGATAGAGTACCCCAAGACTTATAAATACGGAGTATTACAGTCTTCCCTCCTTAAAAGGAACTTCGTCCCCGAAGTTCAAACCACTACTAAACAAAGGTACTCCCATAAGCTTCCCGACTCAAAAGTCAAACAAAATTCAACATAAAACATGATACTACCCCAACTCATCCCGACAAACATACCGACACAACATATAAAAGGGGTATAAAGCTCTTAAAAACTGCTCGCGATCATCTCCTACCCCCCTAAAAGAAACAAGGTTACGTCCCCGTAACCATACATACCTGATCAAAGAGGAAAGGGTAACGCTCTTTCATAGCTTCCTCTGGCTCCCATGTAGCTTCCTCGGTCTCGTGGTTAGACCAAAGGATCTTAAGCAACACTGTCTCACCACTCCTAGTCTTTCTAACCTTTCGGTCTAGAATCTGCTTAGGCACCTCAAGATATGATAAGGACTCATCTAGCTCTAAGCTCTCTGCCTCGAACACATGTGACGGGTCACTCACATACTTCCGCAGCTGCGATACATGAAACACATTGTGCACTCTCTCTAACGCTTTTTGGTAAAGCCAGACGATAAGCAACTTCCCCAACTCGCTCTAAGATCTCATAAGGCCCTATAAACTTCTGACTTAGCTTGCCTTTCTTCCCAAATCTCATAACTCCACGCATCGGAGACACTTTCAGAAGAACTTTGTCCCCAACCTGAAACTCTATGTCCCGACGATGTAGATCTGCATAACTCTTTTGTCGATCCTGGGCTGCTCTCATCCGTTCCCTGATCATCTTAATCTGTTCCACCATCTCATGCACCATCTCTGGTCCTAAAACCACTGCCTCAGCACTATCGTCCCAACAGATTGGACTCCTACATCTCCTCCCATACAAAGCCTCAAACGGTGCCATGCCAATACTGGTGTGATAGCTGTTGTTGTAAGAAAACTCTATCAAGTCAAACCTCTGCTCCCAGCTACCACCAAAATCCATCACACAAGCTCGCAACATATCCTCAAGAGTCTTGATTGTTCTCTCAGTCTGCCCGTCTGTCGCAGGATGAAATGTTGTACTCATCTTCAAAGTTGTTCCCAACGATTCCTGCAACTCTTTCCAAAACCTCGATATAAACCTCGCATCTCTTTCAGACACTATGTCCTTAGGGACTCCATGTAATTTAAGCACGTTCTTTCGATAGGCCATAGCCAATTGTGCCTTAGTCCATGTATCTTTCATTGGAACAAAGTGAGCTGACTTGGTCAGACGATCCACTATCACCCAAATCATGTTGTTACCTTGTTGACTCTTAGGCAAACCCACAATGAAATCCATGGAAATGGATTCCCACTTCCACTCAGGCACCTCTAAAGACTGAATCTTACCTTGTGGTCTTCTCTGTTCCCCTTTAACTCTCTGGCATGTCAAACAACGGGATACAAACTCTTTGTCTCTTTCTTCATCCAGGCCACCAAAACGTTTTCTTCAAATCCTTGTATAGCTTGTCTCCACCTGGATGAACTGAATATGGTGTGCAATGCGCCTCTGTCATGATCGTCTTTTTCAACTCCTCATCATTAGGAACACACCACCTACCATCAAACCTCAAACTACCATCTGTATGTATAGAAAACCGGGACACTGTCCCTTTCTCTACTCCAGCTCTCCACTCCACTATCTTAGGATCCAGAGCCTGCTTACTCCGAATATCATCATAAAACTCAAGATGTACTGTCATATCACCCATGGCATCTCCTTTCTGCATCATATGAATCCCAAAACTCGCTACCTCATCCCTCAGCCTCATCAAAGATAGAGCTGTACACAAGGAATATACACTCTTCCTACTCAAAGCATCAGCAACAACATTGGCCTTCCCTTCATGGTAGATGATTTCCATGTCATAATCACCAATCAGCTCCATCCACCTCCTCTGTCTCATGTTCAACTCCTTCTGCGTGAAGATGTACTTGAGACTCTTGTGATCAGAAAATACCTTAAAGATTGCTCCATAAAGGTAATGTCTCCAAATCTTGAGAGCAAACACCACTGCACCCAACTCCAGATCATGAGTAGGGTAATTCTCCTCATAAGGCTTCAACTGCCTAGAAGCATAGGCAATCACTTTACCATTCTGCATCAACACACATCCCAGCCCATTCTTCGAAGCATCTGTATAAACCTCGAAATTCTCGCTCCCTTCAGGCAATGCTAGGACAGGAGCTGTGGTCAAACGCTCTTTTAATATTTGGAACGCCGTCTCACAACTCTCATCCCAACGAAACCTGTTCTCTTTCCTCATCAACACTGTCATCGGTCTAGCTATCTTGGAGAAATCTTTCACGAACCGTCTGTAGCATCCAGCTAAACCCAAGAAACTCCTAACCTCAGCAACATTCTTCGGTGCTTCCCACTTTGTCACCGCCTCAATCTTCGCCGGATCCACCGCTACCCCATCTTTAGAGATCACATGCCCCAGAAAAGCAACTTTCTCTAACCAGAACTCACACTTGGACAGCTTAGCATACAACTCATGATCCCTCAAAGTCTGCAACACGATCCTCAGATGCTCCTCATGCTCCTCCTTAGTCTTAGAGTAGACTAAGATGTCATCGATAAACACCACCACAAACTGGTCCAAGAACTGTCTGAAGATTCTATTCATCAAATCCATAAACACTGCCGGCGCATTAGACAACCCAAACGGCATCACCACATACTCATAATGGCCATACCTTGACGTGAAAGCTGTCTTTGGTATGTCCACCTCTCTAATCTTCACCTGATGGTACCCCGACCTCAAATCAATCTTAGAAAAGACTGTTGCACCGCTCAACTGATCAAACAGGTCATCTATCCTTGGCAAAGGATACTTGTTCTTTATCGTCACACGGTTCAGCTCCCTGTAATCTATGCACAGCCTCAAGCTCCCATCTTTCTTCTTCACGAAAAGAACCGGTGCTCCCCAAGGCGATACACTTGGTCTAATGTATCCCTTCTCTATCAAATCATCCAACTGCTTCCTAAGTTCCTCCATCTCCTTAGGACCCATACGGTACGGTGCCTTAGAGATTGGCCCCGTCCCTGGCTTCAACTCTACGGTGAAATCTATCTCCCTCTTCGGTGGCAACCCCGGAATCTCCTCTGGAAAAACATCGGCAAACTCTCCCACCACTGGTATCTCATCAACTGTCGGACTCTCTATCCGGTCATCTCTCACATGACACAAGATCAACGGACATCCCTTCCTCAGATAAGACTTCAAGGTGACAGCTGCAATCAACTTAACTTTGGGTTTGACTAGGAACACACGATAAGACACACTAACACCCTTTGGACCTCTTAAGGACACTTTCTTTTGATGACAGTCTATCTTAGCTTTATACTTTCCTAACCAATCCATCCCAACTATAATCTCAAAACCGTTAAAAGGAAATTCTAGCAAGTCTACAGGGAAATCAACTTGCCCCACTACCAAAGATACATCTCTAAACAATCTCCCACACGATACAGACTCACCCGAAGGTATGAAAACTTGCTCACTAACAGACTCATATACTCTCAAACCCAACTGTTTGACATGACTCGAAGACACAAACGACTGAGAAGCCCCCGAATCAAACAAAACAAACGTAGGAATACCATTAACAAGGAATGTACCGGTGATAACGTGCGCATCTTCCTCAGCTGCCTTCTTCTCCATCATGAACAACTTGCCACTGGTCTTCTGTCCACCTCCCTGGACAGTACTGGCTGATGCGGTCGGCTTAGCACCCGACCCTTGATTGTTGTTGTTGTTCGTCGGTGTTTTCTGATAAGAATTACCGCCGTTGCGGTTGCCTCCACTCTGGTAACTCTGACTTCCCCGGTTTGGCCATGATCCAGCCGGTCTGTTGCTCGCGAAACTCTGTGCAGGTCTCTGAAAAGATCCCGGTGCACTCGTGCACTCATGTCTCTTGTGGCCTACACCACCACAACCAAAGCAGGTCACTCCCCAACTATTACTCACACTTCCACGGCCACGCCCAAAGGAAGTCCCAGCCACTAAACCCAGACCCAGAAGAAAATCCTTTAGACTGATTGTGGTTGCCTTTCTTGTGATTCGATTGGCCACCACCCTCGCTCTCAGACTTCCTCTTCTCACCACCTGACCTCTCCTGAGCCATCTCCACCAACCTCTCCGCTCTCCCAGCCCTCTCATAAGCTTCCTTAACATCAGTAAGGATCCCCACGGGTAACTTATCCATAATCGTGGTAGTCAACCCTCTTTCAAACCTCAATGCCAGGTTCTCCTCACTCAAACCCATATCCTCAGCATACCTGGACTTCTCATTGAACTGTCTGTAGTACTCGGCTACCGACATCTCAGCGGTCATCTTAAACTTATCAAACTCCTCTCTCATCTTACTCCTCACATGCTCCGGTACAAACTCCTTTCTCACAGCCTTACGAAACTCCTCCCATGGTATAGCAGGTAAGCCTTGGTTTGCATATATCTCCCTAGCACTCACTTTCACTGAATCCCACCACTTGCTCGCCTGCCTCCCTCGAGATAGAACGCAGCCTGTTCCACTCTCATCTCATCAGGACAATGAACCAAGTTTAAGATGTTCTCCATCTCTCTCAGCCAACTATCAAGAAGATTAGGTTCCCCAACCTCCTTGTATTCCTTCGGGTTAAACCTCGCGATGTAAAGGCTGATTTTTGATTGATCAACCTCCTTCTCCTTATCCTTATTCTTGTCCTCATTCACTTTCTTTAGGGTCTCAGTAAGAGCATCCTGGTGCTCTAACATCTTAACGATGTCATCCACGGTCATAAGCTCAGCTCTCGCATACAAAGCAGTTCTCTTGGGCGGCATCTTGAAGCTATAGAAGAAAGGGTAAACATAAACACACGTACTAAACCTCAAAACACGAATACACGCTGCCCAGAACCAACTCGATCGAGTTCCCAAACACACTCGATCGAGTAACGGGCTACTCGATCGAGTACCCAAACTCCAGACCCAAACAGACCTTCTGATCTCTTACCTACTCGATCGAGTATCTAGGCTACTCGATCGAGTGACCCCCTACTCGATCGAGTACCCCTAGTTACTCGATCGAGTGCCCCAAAACTCGATTCTGGACTCAAAATCGCCAGAAACCCACCCGATCGAGTCAGTCCCACTCGATCGAGTAACACTAATACGTAAGAGCTACCCGCATGTTACGTCATATGCTAACATGCTAACTTTATAAATCACATATTATATCATAACAATCATGCTATTAATTGCCACGTTGTAAAACATTCAACATGCTATCATTTCATCAACAGTTTCTATATATCATCACTTTTCCTTCACATTCTCAACTTCCAACTTCGAACATCCAACAATCAACACATTCCATCACGTTCGTAAACAAGTTAACCAAACACACATACGACTCGACAAACACTTCCCCCATGTGACCGGTTCAAAGTTGTAGGGCGACCCCCGCGACTTTAGGACGTCTCCCAAGCCTTTGCACTAGCTCCCACAACTTTTACCCCGGGTTCATTTTAATTGACTCCCTATGTTCATTAAGTTCATTGGTTACAGGTTTCAGGATCGTCGCTCTGATACCATTTGTAACACCCCCATACTCCAAGTGCCTTACCAGGACCACTCAGGTATGAAGACATTACCATCTCGGTTACCCGAGGCAATGATAATCAAACAACAATAAAGAAACAACGTTTATTATAAATAGTTTAACGAATAGTTACAATCCATGAAACCAACTAAAAGTGCGATACATTATTCTCAAATGACTGTCTAACTGAAATGTAAATAAACTAAGGCTACAGCGGAAGACTCCTATCATCATGTCGTGGCATCCCAGCTATCCCAGTACTCATCTCAATACCTGCTCAATATCTGCTCACCATCCCCGAATGGATCACCGCAGGTTTACAAAACAACACTGGGGTCAGTACTAATCACACAATCAATATAGATAACAACAATAAGATAAACAGACAGCTGAACTGTCACACACACACACACACACACACACACACACACACACACACACACCACCAACCAACTCCCATCATCTCAATCCTGACTGTCCACTGGACCAGCCCTGCCAGTGGGGGACCGCAGCCGTTCCCACCTAAGCCCCGCTCATCATACGAGCGATAACCCTGTCCATTAATGTGCACATCCCCTTCCGTGGCGGGTTCCACGAAGGGCGAAACTAGGGCGTGAAGTCACTCCCGCAAGTGACCCCACTCAGCCGAGAACGCATCTCGAGAACCATCAACAGCAATCACAACCACAAACACAGTACAATCATTATATCAAACAACCAAATACAAAGACATCACCAATATCCCATTATGGGACTAATACCGAGTAGGAAGTCCTACCTCGGAAAGCACAACAAGCAGACGGTATCTACAAGTTGTATCAAACGCCTCTTCTACGAACCCTCCTCCTATCATATAACACATAGAGACTACACATCACATACTACACACCAAAACCCCCAATCTCTAAATTAGGGTTTAACCAATCTTAACAAAACATTATAAAAATTGTATTAAAAGCTTACCCTCGGCGCAAGGAACTCAACGATACGAACAACGACAAGAACTGACCGTCTGAACTCCGGGAATTGCTAAGAATGCGATTAGGAAGAAGAACTGGTTGCTTTCTCTCTTAAACAGGGTTTTAGGTTTTGCAAAAGTGATTTAAAACAATGACGGCTATGTTTAAATACCTTAATCGCATAATTAACAAAACCCGAGAAAACTCCCCAGTAAAAAGGACACTCGATCGAGTACCCAAGGTACTCGATCGAGTACCCCTTACTCGATCGAGTACCCCTTACTCGATCGAGTACCCAACAGTCAGAAACTATTTTATTTCGCAACTTACCCTTACTCGACAGAGTGAGGGCTACTCGATAGAGTACCCCAAGACTTATAAATATGGAGTATTACAGTGGTACTGGTGGTGGTTGTGGTGGTGTTAGTGGTAGTGGTGGGCTGGTGGCGGTCATAGTTGCTGGATACGTCTAGTACGAGTCTAGGTACACTTATAAGTACTCTAGGTACACTTTTTGAAAAGTGTGGTGGTCATAGTAGTGGTGGTGGTACTGGTAGTGGTGATGGCGGCGGCGGCGGCGATGATGGTGGCATTGGAGGTCGTAATGGTGGTGGTGGAAGGGGTAGTGGTGTGGTGTTAATTGCAGTTAGTGTTGGTAATGGTGATGGCAGTGGTGGTGGTGGTGGTGGTGTCGGCGGTGATGAGGGCAGTGATAGTGGTACTGGTGGCGGCTATGGTGGTTACAGAGGAGGTGGTGACGGTCATTGTTGGTGGGTACATCTAATATAAGTCTAGATACATTTATCAATAAGTCTAGATACATTAATGTATCTAGTGTACTTACAGATGTATCTAGGTAGTTCGTACGGTTCGCACCGTAAATCAGTTCGCACGGGATCCTGACCCTGTATATATTAGGTGTTGTGGATGCGGTACGTGTCAATCCACCCTTAATTGCAAGCATTAATAAAGCTGAATATTAAATATAAACATAATAAATGCTATATAAATCTCAGAAATTTTTAATTAAAGTTTAATAAATGTATTATAAAATTATATATAACAATTACGGTGATCTGATTTTAAATTTATATATAAAAAAATTGATAAATTTTTAAAACGTAAATCATTACCTTTATTGCAAAAAATGCTTTAAATTGAGTATAGTTTCTATTATATTTATTGAAATATTCTGATATGTATAGAAGATCAAAGTGAGAGTTTTATAATGATTTACATTTACTTAAACGAAAACATTGTGAGAAAGTTATAATACTTAGACCATTAAATCCATCAAGAAAAATATATCTGATAGAGTCATTGTATTTATTAAAAACAAAACTTAAAATAACTACTAAGAGAAAAGTTTTTATAATGTGAGATGAAAAAATTATACCGCGACAAATTAAATAAATTTTAGATTTAAGAAGTTTAAAATAATGTGATAACGAGTATTTATTTACACAGTGTTCGCGAGGAGATTTGAATAATCAAAATAAAATTAATAAGATTATTAAGTACAATAATGTTAACGACGTGAAAAAGTAAAAAACATATTATAATTTTTTTTAATATTTTTAACTAAATATGTATACGTCAACTATAAAACATATGGCTAACTTGAGATTACTTTTAGTTAAATATTTTATATGTAGTTGTTTCAAAAAAACAAAAGGCGCAAATTTATTATAAATAGGTTTGAGACATAGCAGATGCAACACATACACAACCAAAATATTCGAATAAGTTGAGTTTTGACTTATATGTTTGATACATAAATATCACACGTTATACATTAAAAATTGAAATATGCATCAAATTATGTTCACATAGTTTTGAACAAATATTAATTGATTTGGAACATAACATACCGTGAAATAATCTAACATAAGAAGTTAATGTTAATTGTTGCATTATTCGAATATATTTATTTTAATTAATATGATATTTGATAAGTCACAAAATTATTTATATAATAACATTGATCATGAATAACTAACAATCAGTTATTAGTTATAATTAAAATTGCATGTATTTTATTTTAAAACATTAAAGTTAAACCTAAGAAATAAAGATATTAAATATCATATATGAATTATATTATTTTTCTTCAATTATAATAATAAAATTTTCAAATAGATCGCGCAAAGCGCAGAATAGTAGCTAGTACTATTAAAAATTGGGCCACTACCCAGGATAGGGCCGCATTAATTAGTGGGTTTGACAAAGATCATTTTTGTTTATGTGTCGCTATTTAGTATTTACTTCATAATACCATTTTATTAACCAAAATTGGGTCACGACATGGGATAGGGCATAACCACAACTAATTATTCTTTGTTTTATTTTTTTTAAAAAAAAAAAAAAAATCATCAACATTAACAAAATATACAATTTTTTTAGTCACGTAACAAAGGAATTATTCAAAGAGTCGTAGAGAATTTTTTTGGGTCTGTTAAAAGAGAGTGTCGGCTTACCGTGCTATTGCGTATTTCTCGGAGTTTGGTCTCTCAAAGATTTATCGCCCTAGGCTGCTAATGAGAGATATTTCTCGTTATCAAAAAAAATATATCAATAGTCGAATTTTTTTTATAGAATGTTCAAAAACAATCAAAGTCTGGTGACATCCACTAATAAACTAGTGTCACAGACGATGAACTAGGGAGTGTAAACCCAAAATCCAACATTGAATAAAAAATTAATAATCATATTAACTAAAATAAAACTCTAAATGTGGATTAATCCAATTGATTTCACAAGCCAGTAGGACAGAAGGTGATCAAGTAATCAGACCCAGTACAAGTGCACGTGCTTGTAGCATCATCATAAGCGTAACTGTACGCCGTGGGACACGCATTCTTAAACATCTCCGAGTATGTCGTTGGTGAGCAGGTTTGCGGAGTCCCATGATCCCCTGTGCAACAATATGCCGGTGTATTAAACGTGGCACACGCGCTCCTACACGCTACCACAGACGCTTCATTAGTCGGATCCTTAACCTGAAGTTCGGGTGGGCACGAAGCGTTCAAATCTGCTACACACCCTGCGTACTGGCAATTCCCTGTTCCGCCATTCACAGGCTTCACTCCAACGCCTACATTGTACCCGTCGACTAGGCTCACGTCGTAAAAGTCCTGCCCGTTGGCTCCGTTGAGGGTGAACTCTACAAGGGAAACAGGGGGTACACCGCCCCCTGGGCAATGTAATGCACCTCCACATTCACCAGTTATGCAGGTTCCGGACCCGGTGGTTGGGTCGAAGTTGCAGCCTGTTCTGCCCCAGAATCTGCCTGACCAGCCTGCTGGGGCCCCGATCTGGATGGTGGCCCCAGGAGGTAATGTGAAACCGCCATCCCCTAGAGGGGCGGCTCCGTCTCCCGATAATGTTCCTGGCCATACTGTGTATGGACAGTTGTTTTGGAGGTTGAATACTGTTGCTGTCCCACGGTTTGTCGTACCACCTGCACATTACATTAAATTAAACCATGTAACGTCAATCTCTAGATTTTTACATATAATAACGCCATCCCAAAATATCATAGCAACCCAGTAAAGTGTAATCGAAATCAATTAATTTAACTTATTTTTTCACAATCGATAAATTTGCAATAAAAACCACATAGAATAAAGCATTCACAAAATTTGCGAAATAACATATAAGGAAAGTCCATATTCAAGCGAATAAATTTTTTCACATTCGATAAATTTGCTAAAAACTACCTAGAATAAACGTATTGAGAAAATTGTTTCAAAACCGAACATTAACAAAAAGTTGCAAAATACTAACATATAATGACAGTCGATATTTGCGCAAACACGTACCTAACACAACGACAAACACAAAGATGAAGAGGAAGCTGCAGTTGAAATTCATTGTTTTAGAAGCAAAGACAGGTTTTAGACTTGAGAGTAAAGAGTAGAAATTAGAAGGAGAAGGACGTGGGAATAATGAGGAATAATTGCATTGGTGAGCCGTGAGTGTATTTATAAGTCAAGACCACGTTATTATTTTGGAAATCATGGTAAGATTATGGTATATGCACATTGCACAACTTCCGTTTTTGGTACGTGACACTTTTTATTATCATGGAAATTAAGGTATCTTTTTTAATTGTATTGTATAGGAGTAATTATTTTGTAGATTTGGTCCGTTGATCACGTCTCTTTGTATTGGGGAAGTGGGAATTAATATATTTGGAATAATATAAGGAATCTTTAGGCTTTCATTAAGAAAATAGTTCAATAATAACTTAAATTTTCTAAGGAATTCATGGAAAAATCGCCACTCTCTTTAAGCCACATCGCAAATTGTAACTGCCGAGATATAAATAGAAAAACCACGTGATGGCTTGTGTGGTTTTGGAATATTTTCCTATTGTTAGATTGTCCCTTTTGCATTTATGTTATGTAGAACGAAATCAATTTGTGTTATCATAGTATTGAATAGATTTTAATGGGGGATTAATTTATGACCATGAAATTCAACTACCACCAACCAGACAAGCCATATGGGGAATTATGTCATTGATTAATGACTTTAATCGCATCTTTGTTAGTCTGATCTGGTAAGACCGTCTTAAATATAATTAATACGGAGTATTACGTTAAACGGATTTAACGGCTTTAATTAACTTGTTATCATGCGTTCTTAGAACATACGAGAATCCCCCTACTACTAAGAGAATAAAAATTCTCTTAGTTTTCCCTCTAAAAAGGATCTAGCTAAATAAGGTAATAAATAAAATTTTCTTTCATTACATTATTATCTTTTCAATGAATATATTCTTATAAATAAACTCTAATTTTTTAAATAAATTCATAATTATGATTTTTTCATTAAAATAAAATAAAATTGATATTAAATTATAAAGTATAAGTTGCTAAAATTTTCAGTAATGCAATAATTATTACTGTAGAGAATAACTTGACACATGTTTACTATTAGTTTCGTGACAAAAAACATTCACTAAAAAAAATTCACAACTTAAATAATTTTTTTTATTAGTTTTCCATTTCAATTTTTTTTGTTTCATATCAAAATACAATGGAGTGAACTGATAAATATTAATGAGGTGCAAATTTTAAAATATAAATTCTCCTATATACTAAGATAATACAACTTTTCTAAAGTTTTCCCTCCAAAGTGCTCAAACTTATATATGGAAACAAATTAGATTTTCATTTATTAAACTAATTTTCCATTTAAAATAATCTATACATAAAAACTGTATCTCCTATTATTAACTTCGTGACGAAAAAAAAATTTTTTAAAAAATTTGATGTAGTTAAAATATTTTCATAAAAAACACAATTCATGGAATTATTCAATTCTTTTGATTAATTTTAATATTAGTTATTTTTTATAAAATTTCGCGAGATATAAATCTAAAATATATAACTAATACATTAAAAATTAAAAGGCCTATATTTACCGCGCATTTGCGCGGGATCTACACTAGTCTTAAAATTAAAAGGCCTTTAATTAACTTGTTATCATGCGTTCTTAGGACATACGAGAATGTATATTTAAATGTAATAGGATTAATTCGATGACGTTGTACAAGACTACAAAACACGCACTTTAACTAAAGGGTTGTCACGATCACATTGATCTACCGAGTCCTTCCTTCCATTAGCCCCTACCGAGCTTTCTATATTGTGAAGTGCCAGCCATGGTACCTATGCTAATACAATCACAAAATTAAGGTTGCATGGTGGGGTAGGTAGGAGAGATTTGGCTTAGGTGATAGTGTGATACAATTAAGGTTGAAGATAAATTATGACCATTGGAGTACATCACAAAATCAGTGTTGTCGAAACATGAGATTATGTAAACATATGACTAGTTTTTAATATTATATCCTAATTAACTTTCATAGTTCTATTTTAACTTCATTTCATAGTGCCACTATTACCCCATAAAATCAAATAAGTAAACACATAATCATAACATAAACATTTCGGCAATCAATCAAAAAGTGCATAAATTACTCATATGTATGTTAACATAATCTCATGATCTTCTAGTAAAATTTTATGATATACATATTCGTAAGTCGTAATGATATAATTATTATATGTAGAAAGGAATGAAGGATCCTTTTACATTATCACCAATTCTCATTTGTGACGGGTACTATTCCGTCACAAACACTATTCACATTTGCGACGGGCCAAATGTGACCAGTTTATGAGAAAATGTGACCATTTTCTTAAAAGTAACATTTTATGAACAATACTTGAGTGGTTACATTTTATCAAAAAGTGGTTACATTTGCCCGTCGCAAATTGTGACCGTCACAAGGGAGAATTGCTGTTACATTATGGCTCTACGGCAAATCAAGCCTAGATACTAGTCCAAGTGAAATGAAGCAAGTAGCTAAAGTACAAGCAGCTCTGAATAGAAACACTCCATCAAATTTGTTCAGCATACCTATTTTTACTGTTGTGTGGAAGCGTGAATATCCCGTGTTGGGCCTCTGCTGCATCTGTGTCCACAACCCATAATAGTACGATATTGTCCGCTTTGGGCCAAGCCCTCACGGATTTACTCTTGGGCTCCTTCCCAAAAGGCCTCGTACTATTATATTTTGTAGACACTTATAAAGATGATCTTCCATCTTTATTCTACCGAGGTGAGACAAGGGTTTGCACCCTAACAACCCTCCCCACAAACCAAGGACCATCATCTTGACTCGGACCTTGACCTTCATGGAGAACTCTCCCACTCTACAGCCCCAACTTTTAGACACCCGAAACATCACAAGTTTTGATAATCTCCCCTTAGCCGACACACCATGCTATCACGAGCCATGCATGTCTTGCACCACATTTCACCGCCTGGTCAAGTGAGTGCCCCCACATGCTCTTGAGCCTTCATGTCCATGTGCCCTTCTTTGGGATTTGTTACACATGCATATCGAACATCCTCTGCATCCAATATACCCTGGACCGGGTCCGTCACTTCAGAAGTCGTAGAACACAAACGGTCTCTGGCATCTAACCTGGAAAGGACCCACCAGACCTGTGGTACCCAACCTGATAAATCAAGGGTCCACCTGATCAACAGTTCTAGTACACAAATGGTCTTTGTCCCATAAGACCTATGACGCCTTTCATCCATTTAGCCCTGGACCGGGCTTGCTCAAGGACTCACCTCGAGCTAGGAGTTCCATGCCTTACAGTGTACGTCACCTTCAAGTCTTGAGCATACTGATGCATCCTCGTGTCTAACCCAAGTCGAGCCTTGGGCTCTGATACCACTTGTTGTGCGGAAGCGTGAATATCCCTTGTTGGGTCTCTGCTGCATCTGTGTCCACAACCCATAATAGTACGATATTGTTCGCTTTGGGCCAAACCCTCACGGATTTACTCTTTGGCTCCTTTCCAAAAGGCCTCGTACTATTATATTTTGTAGACACTTATAAAGATGATCTTCCATCTTTATTCTACCGATGTGGGACAAGGGTTTGCACCCTAACAATATCACTTGTTATGCGGAAGCGTGAATATCTCGTGTTGGGCCTCTGCTGCATCTGTGTCCACTGACCATAATAGTACGATATTGTCCGCTTTGGGCCAAGCCCTCACGGATTTACTCTTGGGCTCCTTCCCAAAAGGCCTCGTACTATTATATTTTGTAGACACTTATAAAGATGATCGATCTTGTGGGAAATAATCTGTATAATTCCCTTAAACTAGAAGGATTATAACGAATCTAACAATGATGATCAAAGGTCATAAACAAAATACATAAACAAAGTATAAAGGATTCAGAATTAGCCTTCGGTCCTAGCAAAATTGGCCTAAGAACAATATCAAAATTGATATTCGCCTATTAGTTGCACCCAAGACGATATGAGATATGCCCTTTGATTATGCTAGAAATCGATCTAAAATTTTCTGTAAAATTTAGTTGTTTTTGTGTTTTTCTGATGAGAGAGATGAGGCAAGGTCCAGAAAAAGCATTAGGGTAGAAATAATTATCTCCCTTTCTTTTTATACAAACCGAAATTTGGAGTCAATTAGGAAAGAAAAATACTTCCTAATTTTCGGCCAAACTGACCGAAATAAGGAGTGTGTTCTCCTTATTTTTGGTCTTTCCAAAAATATATAATATGTGTTGAATTGTCATCTAGTGAGGATCGAACCCATGACCTCTTGGTATGTGTACCCTCACTATTACCACTATGACACATTCATCTTGTTGATATTAAATACAACTGATTATATTTAATTACGAATTAACAGATTAATTCGTCCAAGCTAACATTATATACATTTAATTAAATATAACTTATTATATTTAATTTATATTTAATTTACGAATTGACAGTTAATTCGTCTCAACTAATATTATTTAATTTTCATTAAATAATTATCTCATCAACACATTGACTAACTTTTTAGTCATATTGGGCATTAATGTGATTATATTTCTATGACCACATTTCTCAAACACGTCCTATAGGTGTGACCTTTAGGGACCAGTTGATCACCGTCATCTGTATGATAATAACGTCAAACTTTCTAGCAAGCCAACCGTTATTAGGTAAACGTTAATCAACTGATTAAATATACGAAGTATACCCTTGTGAACCTGTGAGAGATTTACAAATGTTATCACACTAATTTGTGGAGGACACAAGCTCCAACAAACTCCCACTTGTCCTCACAAGTGTATGTGCGATAACCGATTCTCATATCCTAAAATTTCTCCCACTCAATGTAAAACAATTTGCAAATCCGTATTCACAAAGGTCGTATTTTACAAGCGATCAATATCAAGAGTGGTTTTCCCGACTAGAGAGTAACTTAACTGATAAACGAATCAACATTCGAGCATGGCCATGCATTTCAGTTACAACTCCTCGAGTGGCCCTGAGAAATAACTATACCTGATAAGGGTTGGATATTTTCCTCAACTCGAATCCTCCAGATGTAAGCACAGTATGAAATGACCCAGAAAAAAACTACTTAGCCTCCAGTTACGGCAGACCGTGAGAAAGAAACCAAAGTCACCCAAAAACTGCCTTAATCTCAAGAGACAGTCGATAGTCAAAAGAATCGACTCTAGGAACACAATGGATGTCCTATCCACGACCTGACACCGAATGTTATTAAACATTTAGGACTCCATTACGTTGTCACAAAAAATTGTTCTACGAGGTATCGTAATAATCTCGCATTTGTGATCGATCAGTCAACCGTTTGACTTATGGCTCGTTGAACCCACCATCAATCGACTGCACAATATAATAGCCGGAGTTATCAGCGCACATTGGCGATTATGGACCAAAAAAAATATAATGTAATTAAGTTCACTTTGTGGCGTTCAAAGTTGTCAGTACAATCCACATGAAAAACAAAATATTATATATAAAACGATGAAGTTACAAATAGTATATGAAAAAGATAATGTATCAAATCCATAATCAAGTACTACAACTCAGGAACATGTTTAATTCCCATGGAATTAACATGCCCTACATGCTTATCATAATTCAACGGTTTGGTGAGAGGATCCGCGATGTTATCATCCGTCGCAATCTTGTCAATCACTATCTTTTCTTGCTCCACGTAATCACGGATCAGGTGAGCTTTCCGAAGTGCATGTCTAGATTTGTTGCTAGACTTTGGCTCCTTAGCCTGGAAGATGGCACCTCTATTGTCACAATAGATGGTGATCGGGTCATTCGAACTAGGAACTACCGAAAGCCCTTGTAAGAATTGACGCATCCATATCGCTTCCTTTGCTGCCTCCGAAGCGGCATAGTACTCGGATTCAGTAGTAGAATCTGCTACAACACTCTGTTTGGAACTCTTCCAGCTGACCGCAGCACCATTAAGAGTGAAAACGAACCCGGACTGAGATTTTGAATCATCTCGATCCGTTTGGAAGCTAGCATCTGCGTAACCGGTTGCGCATAGCTTAGTATCGCCTCCATAAGTCAATACCCAATCCTTAGTCCTCCGTAGGTACTTGAGGATGTTTTTAACTGCTATCCAGTGTGTTTCACCTGGAGTCTTTTGGTACCGACTCGTCACACTCAATGCATATGCCACGTCTGGACATGTGCATATCATGGCATACATGATCGATCCTATTGAAGATGCATAAGGAACACGACTCATGCGCTCAATACCTTCAGGCGTCGTGGGTGACTGAGACTTGCTCAACTGCATCCCAGTCGTCATAGGAAGGTTCCCCTTTTTGGAGTTGGTCATGCTGAACCTCTCAAGAACCTTATCCAAATAAGACTCCTGACTAAGTGATAACGTCCGTCGTGATCTATCTCGGTAGATACGGATTCCCAAAATGCGTTGTGCCTCACCCAGATCTTTCATCTGGAAATGGTTCTTCAACCATTCTTTAACCGAAGATAGGAGAGGAATGTCATTCCCAATCAAGAGTATGTCATCGACATACAATATCAAGAATACAATCTTGCTCCCACTCGACTTGATATATAAGCATGGTTCTTCGACCGATCGAGTGAAACCATACTCTTTTATCACTTGGTCGAAACGATGATTCCAACTCCGAGAAGCTTGCTTAAGTCCATAAATGGAACGCTTAAGCTTGCATACTTTCTTAGGATGCTCAGGATCTATGAAACCTTCGGGTTGCACCATGTACAACTCTTCCTCCAAATAACCGTTTAAGAAGGCGGTTTTCACATCCATTTGCCAAATTTCATAGTCATGAAATGCAGCAATCGCTAAGATTATCCGAATGGAACGTAGCATGACTACGGGTGCAAAAATCTCATCATAATGCAATCCTTACACTTGAGTGAAACCTTTTGCCACAAGTCGTGCCTTATAGATATCTGGTTGCGCGTCTACAGAACGCTTTATTTTGTAAAGCTATTTGCACTGTAGAGGTTTTACCTTATGACGTAAATCAACTAGATACCATACGTTATTCTCATACATGGAGTCCATCTCGGATTGCATGGCTTCAAGCCATAGCTTTGAGTCGGAACAAGTCATAGCACCTTTATAGGTTGCGGGTTCATTACTTTCTAGAAGTAAAACGTCATTCTCCTCGACCATACCAATGTATCTGTCCGGAGGATGAGAGTCTCTACCCGACCTCCTAGGTTCCTCAGGAATATTAACCGTATCATCGTTGGAGGTACAGACTTCCTCCATCTTCCTCGGTCGTTGGTTCTGGAATCTCCGACAGCTCGAAGGTTCTATTACTCGTCTTGTTCTCGAGAAATTCTTTCTCTAAGAACGTCGCACTAGCCGCAACAAAAACTCGATGTTCGGTAGGCGAATAGAAGTAATGACCAAATGTTCCTTTTGGATAACCTATAAAGTATGTCTTGACCGATCGCGGGCCGAGCTTATCCTCGTGTCTCCACTTGACATAAGTCTCGCAGCCCCAAACCCGAATAAAGGACAAGTTGGGGACCGTTCCCTTCCACATTTCATATGGAGTCTTGTCGACAGCTTTAGACAGACTTCGGTTAAGTATAAGAGCAGCTGACAAAAGAGCATAACCCTATAATGAATCAGGCACTACGGTGTGACTCATCATGGATCGAACCATATCAAGTAAGGTTCGATTTCTCCGTTCGGACACACCATTCAATTGAGGTGTTCCAGGTGGAGTTAACTGCAAAACGATTCCACAGTCTTTCAGGTGTTGATCAAACTCATTTGAAAGATTTTCGCCACCACGATCTAAACGGAGTGCTTTAATCTTTCTACCCAGTTGGTTCTGTACCCTATTCTGATATTCCTTGAATTTCTCAAAGGACTCACTTTTATGCTTCATTAAGTAGACATATCCGTATCTACTCAAGTCGTCCGTGAAAGTGATAAAATATCTATAGCCATCTCTAGCGGTAATTGACATAGGTCCACATACGTCCCTATGTATGAGTCCTAATAGGTCACTAGCGCGCATTCCAACACCTTTGAAGGAAATTCGAGTCATCTTGCCAATGAGACATGATTCACACGTGCCATATGTAGAAAATCCGAATGCAGGAATAGTCCCATTATCGACGAGTTTCTTCACGCGTTTCTCATTTATGTGTCCCATTCGACAATGCCATAGATAGGTTTGATCTTTGTCACCAACCTTTAATTTCTTATTATTCATGTGTAATACTTCCGTGGTTTGATCTAAGATATAAATTCCATTCATGGAAACTGCTTTGCCATAAATCATTTCATTAAAAGAGAAAATACAACTATTATCCTTTATTGAAAATGTAAAACCGTCTTTAGCAAGTACGGAAACAGAAATAATATTCTTAGATAAACTGGGTACATAGTAACAGTTATTTAAAGATAACTCAAAACCACTAGGGAGTTGGATTACATATGTTCCCTTCGAGCCAGCAGCAACTCGTGCTCCATTCCCGACTCGCAGGTCCACATCACCTTTTTCGAGAGGTATGATGTTCTTTAGGCCCTGCAAATGATTACACAGATGAGAACCACAACCAGTATCTAGTACCCAAGTTCCGAAACTTGCATGATTAATCTCAATCATATGAATATAAGATGATATACCAACAGGAACGACGCGGCCTGCCTTGATGTCCTCACGGTAGACGGGACAGTTCCTCCTCCAATGTCCAGTCTTGTGACAATGGTGGCACTCTATGTCACCGCCCTTGCTCTTTGTCTTGCCCTGTGAGCCACTTGTCTCACCAGGCGCACTCTTACCGTTTCCTGGCTTCTTAAACTTTGGCTTACCTACAGCTAGGTCGCCATGAGCCTTGCCCTTACCTTTACCTTTATTGTAAATCGTGAGAACATCCTGCTTCACGCTCCCACTCAATTTCATATCCTTCTCGGTCTGTACGAGAAGGGAGTGTAGCTCATGAGTACTCTTTTTCAAGTCATTCATATAGTAGTTCGCCCTGAAATGGGCAAAACCATCGTGAAGAGAATGAAGCATTCGGTCAATGACAATGCTCTCACTGATTTTACAATTCAGTGCCTCCAGCTTCTCGACATTCTCAATCATGTGAAGAATGTGTGGGCTAACCGGTTGGCCCTTCTGGAGTTTCGCATCAGAGAAGCGACAGGTATGCTCATATGTAACGATTCTCGGTGCCTTTGAGAACTCGTTAGTGAGCGTGGTGAAAATCTTGTTTGCACCTTGGGCAATGAAGCGTCTCTACAAATTGGTTTCCATTGCAAAGATGAGTACGTTCTTTATCGCACCCGCTTCCATAACGAAGTCACTATAAGCGAATGACTCGTCGGCTCCTGCATTTGGGCCTGGGTTGACCGGTATTGGCTCAGTTAAATACCTGAGCTTACCGTCAGCAATGGCAGGATTCCGTAGTGCCGCCTCCCAGTTCGCAAAGTTGGACCCATCATTCTTCAGTCGCGTGGATTGATTCATTTGATCCATGAATACTTTTAGCCAGGATGAACGATCTAGTGTAGCACTAGGCATTGGGATTGCGTTATTTCCAGCCATTTGTTGTAACAGTATTATCGAAAATAATCGTGTTCTACACTGCGAAAGAAGAATAAAAATAATAAGCATGTGCATCGTTTTGACTTTAAGTCTAATGAACTAATGTCATAACGCGAAGACTCAAATCATTTATACAATTGACCTCCCTCAAGAATTATATAAATGACCCCAAGACTCAATTCTCTGT
Source organism: Silene latifolia (assembly GCF_048544455.1). Classification (NCBI taxonomy): domain Eukaryota; kingdom Viridiplantae; phylum Streptophyta; class Magnoliopsida; order Caryophyllales; family Caryophyllaceae; genus Silene; species Silene latifolia. Next base: position 34,301,097 of record NC_133531.1, read on the forward strand.
AAAATGATAAGCTAACCTTTTAGCTAATTCTACCGTTAGAATTCTTGGTCGATAAATTTCTGTAAATTCTATCTTTAGTCCATCATAATCACGAGAAACTCTTCGGACTATGATGTTGAGGTAAACTAAGTCAACACAACTACTTACCCAACGTAGAAGGGGTCATATTAGGCCTACCGACGAAGAAGTGATTCATAGATGTTTGCCCTTATAAAGACTAATCTCAATTTCCGTTTTAGAGAAAGATCCCATCAACTTTATTTTAATTCATTTTAAGTGAACTATAATCTAGCATGCGAGAATGAATAAACTAAGGTGATGGCTTATAGACTGTGACATCTGCATGTCCATGAAAACTAACATACAACCTATATGAGTCAATTTTCATGCATTTTAGTAGTAGGTGGTTTGATTTTAGGCGGAATATGATGCATAAAACTAACATGTGAATGAAAAGCAATAAGAATGAAAAAAACGTAAAAACAGTAAAAGTCCTAGTGTGACCTATCCTATCAAAATGAACAATAAATACAAGTTTGAAATCCATCCTTGGACCCGAGAAGCTTGTCTTGATGTTCCATCTTGATCCATGTATTGGGAGTGAGCTCCAATCTTCATCTTTAATCTTCTTTGAAATTACAATAAATAAAATTACATAATTGACCTATTTATTACATTCTAATTTCAAAACCCAAAACTGAAATAAAGGAGATTCGAGATCTCATAATTACATAAAAATCATGTTTCCTTCATTACGAAAACATAATTTGACTAAGGCCACACTAAGTATTACAAATTACAACCGATTGCAAAAATAAATACGTAAAAAAAATCATTCATTCGATTCATTCAACAAAATTAAAAGCATCAACTAAAATAAATTAAACATACATAACACAATTCCTTAATTATGTTGATTAATTTATCCAAACCACCTATTTAAATTAAATTAAGTGACAATTCCGCAATTAATCACATTAATTTCATTCTTAATCCATATTAAACTTGTAATATGAATTCTATCCGTCAAAATTTTAAACTGCTTTAAAATAACTCGGTATCTTTAAATTGTGAACCGATTCACAATAACTAATTGGCCAAAATAAAAAAAAAAAAAAAAAAAACAAAAACCAATTATTATTTGGTCTCGGCCGAAAAATAAACAACAAAAAAAATTTCTTTTTTTTTATAATTTCAGCTCCACACAGCTGAAAAAAAACAGCCCCCCATTTTTTTTTATTCGGCAATTAGGAAAAACAAGGAAAAACTTTCCATATTTTTTTTTTTCGGCAATAAGGCAAAAAACAAGAAAACAAAACTTTCCTTTTTTTTTTTTTTTTACTCGGCTTACCAAAAAAACAAAACAATTTTTTTTTCTCTATGGCAAACCCTAAAAAAACGTCCTCCTTTTTTTTTTCTTTCTATTGCGGCAATATGCCCTAAAACAAGATTTGATGACAAAATTGTTTACATTTGCTATTAGAACATGATTAGCATATGAAATAATGAACATGATTAATTTATATGCCAAAAACTATATAACAAAAATAATCCTTTTATCATAAACATGATGATTCCATTTAATTTTAACTTAATCTGCATTAAATCAAAAACTTCTAATTCTTCATATGATAATTTTAACTGATTAAAAACAATAATATGAAAAATAAAATGGAAAAATATCATCAAACTAAAAGAAAAAAAACGGCAAAAAAAAAAAAAAAAAACAAATCGGCACAAAAAAAATTTGCCGAACCAAAAAAAATTTCGAAACCCTAAATTTTTTTTCGAAAATCCTCATTGTTCACATACAAATTTATGAAAATCATCAAGATTAAAATCGTGGCCTTGTGCTCTGATACCACTTGTGGGAAATAATCTGTATACTTCCCTTAAACTAGAAGGATTATAACGAATCTAACAATGATGATCAAAGGTCATAAACAAAATACATAAACAAAGTATAAAGGATTCAGAATTAACCTTCGGTCCTAGCAAAATTGGCCTAAGAACAATATCAAAATTGATATTCGCCTATTAGTTGCACCCAAGACGATATGAGATATGCCCTTTGATTATGCTAGAAATCGATCTAAAATTTTCTGTAAAATTTAGTTGTTTTTGTGTTTTTCTGATGAGAGAGAGGAGGCAAGGTCCAGAAAAAGCATTAGGGTAGAAATAATTATCTCCCTTTCTTTTTATACAGACCGAAATTTGGAGTCAATTAGGAAAGAAAAATACTTCCTAATTTTCGGCCAAACTGACCGAAATAAGGAGTGTGTTCTCCTTATTTTTGGTCTTTCCAAAAATATATAATATGTGTTGAATTGTCATCTAGTGAGGATCGAACCCATGACCTCTTGGTATGTGTACCCTCACTATTACCACTATGACACATTCATCTTGTTGATATTAAATACAACTGATTATATTTAATTACGAATTAACAGATTAATTCGTCCAAGCTAACATTATATACATTTAATTAAATATAACTTATTATATTTAATTTATATTTAATTTACGAATTGACAGTTAATTCGTCTCAACTAATATTATTTAATTTTTATTAAATAATTATCTCATCAACACATTGACTAACTTTTTAGTCATATTGGGCATCAATGTGATTATATTTCTATGACCACATTTCTCAAACACGTCCTATAGGTGTGACCTTTAGGGACCAGTTGATCACCGCCATCTGTATGATAATAACGTCAAACTTTCTAGCAAGCCAACCGTTATTAGGTAAACGTTAATCAACTGATTAAATATACGAAGTATACCCTTGTGAACCTGTAAGAGATTTACAAATGTTATCACACTAATTTGTGGAGGACACAAGCTCCAACAGATCTTACATCTTTATTCTACCGATGTGGGACATGGGTTTGCACCCTAACAATCCTACCCTCAAACCAAGGACCATCATCTTGACTCGGACCTTAACCTGCATGGAGAACTCTCCCACTCTACAGCCCCAACTTTTAGACCACCCGAAACATCACAAGTCTTGATAACCTCCCCTTAGTCGACACACCATGCTACCACGAGCCATGTCTTGCACCACATGTCACCGCCTGGTCAAGTGAGTGCCCCCACATGCTCCTGAACTAGCATGTCCTTGTGCCCTTCTTGGGAATTTGCTACACATACATATCGAACATCCTCTGCATCCAATATACCCTGTACCGGGTCCGCCACTTCAGAAGTCCTAGAACACAAATGGTCTCTGACATCCAACCTGAAAAGGACCCACCAGACCTGTGACACCAAACCTGATAAGGGTCCACCTGATCAACAGTTCTAGTACACAAATGGTCTTTTGTCCCCACAAGACCTATGACGCCTTTCATCCATTTAACCCTGGACCGGGCCTGCTAAAGGACTCACCCCGAGCTAGGAGTTCCATGCCTTACAGTGTACAACTTCAAGTCTTGGGGCTACTGATGCATCCTCGTGTCTAGCCCACACTACTACAAAAAAAAGAATAAGTAACACCTAATAGAGAACGGTTAAGTTAAATAACCGTTCTCTTGCAATATAGAGAACGCTTGTCTTAAGTAAGCGTTATCTAAAAAAAGAATAGAGAACGCTCTTTATATTAACCGTTATCTAAATTCATCATTAAAATATTAAAATAATAGGTTTAACAAAAAAAAAAACGTAAACCCAGTAATATCTCCAAGTCCAACCCCCTATTCTAACCATCCTCTCATCTATACTCTCATCTTGCTTAACCAGATTTATCCATACTCTCATCTCCCTCACCCGGACATATCCATACTCTCATCTCCCTCAGCCAAATCCGCCATTCATTAAGAACATCCGCCACCAATCGCCTAACTACTGTCGTCGGTTGCATGTCCCGCATCATTACCTTCTGCCTTCTTATCAGGTTCAAAATTTCTAGGGTTTACACAATTAACTCGAAATTTATGGGATTTATTATGTACGAATTCGAATTGCGGTTATGAATAGAGAAACTTGCATGTTTCTTTAAAAATTTCAGGTTGGTTTTCCTATTTGAGGTTTTTACTTCAATAAACCCTAGAAATTTAGGGATTTTACAATGAACAAGGAAAGTCCATGAAAATGGATAGAATTAGGGATTGTCTTCTTGTTTCACACCTCTTACATCGATTCTCCTGGCATTTTATCTACTCTTTTCAGTTGTTGTTATCTTCTTCAAAATTTAGGGTTATAGAATTTAGGGGTAATAACGACGATTCTTGTTATATTCGTCAAAATTATATACTTGATTCAGTTAATTAGATTAATATTTTGCGGAATTTTACTTAATGATGAGTTAAAACGTATGGGTGGTGAAGTTTTGATTAGTTAGTGTTTCTTTTCTTAATTCTATTATTGTTGTGACCTCTAGGTTCTCGATTCGGCGGTGCTTATTGTCGGTACTTCTTGTGATATGTACAAGGTGAGTCCCTAATTTTGTATATCATGTTTAATTAGGTTCTATATTTAATTAGCTAACTGTACTGCTTGTTTTTACATAATCTATGGACTTTCCCATCCCGCATGCTCTACTGCTATAGTGATTATTGTCGACTATGTTTGTTGCAGTTGTGTGCCTTCACTAGCATCTGTTATAGGCCGCCTTATTCCAATTTTCACATTCATATTAACAATCCTTTTAATGTGGGTTCTCTGCTTTTCTCATATTTATAAATCAATATTTCTATCCATAAATTTAGTTTGAAAATGTGAGCATTGAATGACATCTTTGTATGCTTATTTTATCTAGTTGGTAAATTTCGAAGTGTACATGTAGTATCTAATTCTGCATTCATTGAATTTAATAGCGTTTGGGGGTTGTGAGTCCATTGGTTGGATATATATGATGTTGATAGTGCTATATAATGGTATCTCCGCCTGTTCAATACTTGTCTAGCTAGGAGACCCTTGTTGTAAATTATTGTTGCTCATAACGTGTTTCCCTCTTTGTTTATGTTCAAGTAGTATGTTCAAGTACTTTCCCAGTAAGTTGGACTTTTTCCCCAATGTTTCTATTCAACTAGTAGTGCTTCTGATTATGACTATGGACTTTTTATTAGTTTGGTTACTTTGTCCATAACACTCTTTTTTGTTTTATAATTTTCTTTGCTCAAATTTATATGACTAGTATCCATAAAGATTGATCGAGATTGGATGTACAATAGATTAGACAAGGATGGTTATCTTAAAGAAGAGTTTTTTTTGCTGGAGTGAATACTTTTATAAATTTCGCTTGTGGGCAAGATAATTTTAAACAATACCCGTTTCTGAAATGCCCTTGTTGTAATTGTTCGAATAACCGTATATGGAGGTGGATTCTGTTAAGTTACACTTGTACATGATCGGTTTCGTGAGAACTATTCTTGTTGGAGTTGTCATGGTGAAACATACATTGAAACCCAATCAAGTAATTCAATGAGTATGTTAAGAAATTGGTCAAATCCATACCAAGATATGGTCGTGGATTCACCTGGCTTAACTTTTTCATGAATTGTTGGTGTGATAGTTAGGTTAGGGTTTATCTATCTATTTGCTTGTATTGGTATTGCAAATTAAAGCTAGTTGGATGGCTTATTATATTGTCCTCTCATATATTATGCTGAAAGTTGAGATGACATTTTCCCGTTTTGTACCATCTGGTTTAGTTCGGATTTGAGTTGTGTAGGACCAAATGGGATGACAAAGTTTCCCATTTTGAGGTTCGTTAGATTAACCCCTTGCTCGTTGTTCTGAGTGTCGTTAGGCGGACTTTAGATAAGATAGATGATCATAGTGGATTTGCAAAATAGGCTGCTGGTCTGTCTCATCCTAACCCCTTTTCCTTTGATGACCTGGTGAATAGTTTTCGAGCACTAAATTTTGTAGTAGAACACAATAGACGAGGTTTGCACTAAATTATGTTTATATACATATGTAAATTATAATCCTGGAATTGTGTTCTTATTCTTTTCATGTAGCAAATGTCATTCTTGTTGCTAGTTGGATAGTGCTGAAATTTAATTAGTCTTATCTGCTCACTTTTGTTAGAAGAGATTATGCTGATGATGTGTAGGTGTGAGAAATACATGATGATGTCCTTTTTTGTTTGAATTTCTTGATAAAGTCCGCCAGCAAAACCGTTTCATATATATATAACTTGCTTCCTTTATATTCAAAGTATTTCGTATGTGTAGACACCTCGTTTCTGCACCTCCCGCAAACCACCCGGTGATGATTGGGCCGCATGTTCGATTCGCGGAACGATTTGTGACAGTTCGTAAGATTATCGTCAAGTGATTGCTCAAATATTAATGTCTACCTCTTAGTTGTCATCTACGTCCTGATACGGTCGTTTTGACAGTAATTAGAGTATATTCGGAGTCCGGGTCAAAAACCGTCTCCATTTTTCGATTTGTTAAATCCCGAGTCGAATGTTCGAATGTTCCGGATATTTCTATTCCATATTTCATAAATTTTATCTTTTGGCAAATAATATCCCGTAATATTCAAAAGATAATCGAATTATTTCCGTCCTACCATAACTCAAACGCGGAAATCTTTCTTCACAGAGGAAACCTCACGGGAACAGACGCAAGACAGTCTTTGCGCCTCTTCCAAGAGACGCAGATGGATCGTTGCGCCTCTTCCCAGGCCCTTCTTTGCATGATTTACGTATCTTTTTTATATCTTTCCGAGATTCACTTCCAAAGAGTCTCCGAAACCCTATTCCTTCACGTGATTAGTATAAATAGGAGCCTTCGTTCCTCATATTTCTCACGCGAGTGTCCGCCCTTCTCTTCTCCCTTTGCATTCTAGACTTCGTTCTTACTAATTGGCGCCTACGTGCTTGGACTTCCGACCACGTAAGCTCGGATCTTTCCGGGTACCAGCCTCTCCGTTGCATGACCGACCAATTTGACCAACTACACAATAATCAACTTAAATTAATCAATCGTTTTCCTCTTACGAGGGCACTCTCTCTTTGCATTCGCGTCGAGCATTCACTAGTCGATATCTTAGTCCTTCTTGTTTCGTCAACATGTAAGTCCGAGGTGTAATCTCTCTTTTACTTATTGTATTTTGTTTATCGTATCACCTCATGTAAGATTTATGTCGAAAACACCGTTAAAATCGATTTCTAAAACCGTCTTTCAAACCCCTTTTACGGATTTTCGAGATCGACAATCGAGAAAAGACGCAAAGAATCGCCGCGCCTCTTCGAAGGAGCGCAGATTCTCTGCGCCTCTTCGTGAGGCTGCCGATTCTCGCTTCTTTTCTTCTTCTTCGTCCTCTGTAATTCGTTGTTCTTATTTGATTTCGTTTGTTTGTTCTTTAATTCGTTCACATGATAGCGTAATTAATCACATGTATATTATTCATCATCCATTAATATGTTTTAATTATCACAAATCCGACTTAAATCCTGAATAATCCATATTTGCGGGTTTTCGTCATTTAATATTCAAACCCGGATTTTAGAGATTCAATTCGTTCATATTGAGTTTCTGGAATTCGTCATTGATATAGTTTTCATCTGTTTATCCATTAATTCGTCATTAATTCGTCATCAATTCATCATGTTTAGTTTGCTCTATTCACCGATGTCACTAATTAATCATTCATTAACATCGTCCCTTCACATAATTAATCCGTTTAATTCCGTCTCATTCATGTTTTACTGTTTTTATGACTAATTCACATGTTAAATAATCTATTAACCACTTTCATCCGAGTAATTATATCTAATCAATCCTTAAAATTAACAATTAACCTTAACGATTTGCAGTTCCGGCTTCACAGCCAGAATTCACCCTTGGAACAGACGCAGCAACTGCTGCGCCTCTTCCGCAGGGCGCATTCTGCGCTTTGTTCAGGATGAGTTCTGTCCCTGAACTCCGTTTTTGCCTTGACATAGTTTAATTAGTCTACGTATTAACTAGCTATTATCCGTATATCACGCTAATTCCTGTTCGTTAATTTATTTCTTTTATTCTTTTATTCTTTTTCCCAAATTATCCGTTTTAAAGGTATTTTCGACATAAATCGCCTATTCCAATGTAATTAATGTAATTTTCATTATTGTATTTCTTTTATTGTATTCCTTTCATTGCTTGTATGCTTTCACATGTAAATGAGCATTAAATCCTACTTCGACCCAATTGTTTGCTAATTACGTGTCAACCGACTTAGTCTAATCTTCACATGCTAGGATCAAAACAATGGATGTTGCATTGCATGCATATAGCCGACAGTATATCGAGTACGAATAACTTCCCTAATCATTAGTAGAGGCCGCTATCGAGGCGGGCGGGATTAGGTGTTCGATCAAAAGAGCTTCCTAATACGTACCCTCACCCCTTACTCCAGATCTCCGTGAGCACCCGTGTTCATTGGCATCCACGAGAGTCATTCTAGACATAGAATGCTAAGGGTAACGATTGCTTAGTGTTCATGTCACTACTTTGTGTCTTGACATGACACGAGGTATTCGAACGGTTCCAATTTCCCATAAAAATTGGTGGCGACTCCATACAAAATGCAAACGCTTGTCCCTCGTTTCTCACCAAGCGCCCCCGTGGGCGGCCCGCTGTCCACAGTTTGGCGACTCATTGGGGATAATACACTTACGTGTAGCTAGGGTGAAACTTGAACAAGGTTAGGGAATAGTTTGTACAAGACAATTGTCGGTTTTCATAACTCGGTCTTCCTAGACCGTTTTATTCGGCCTTCCTAGGCCCAACCCAACCCATTCGACCAATCGTCCCGTCTAAACGGTCCTAATTCTTATTTGGGCCTAAGGATGGATAGCGATTGACGTCATCCATACCATGATGCTTACTCTTGTTTGTATCAAGGGCCTTCACTACTTGAGGAAATGGACTAGGAATCGGCCTTACTCTTGTTCGGCACGAGCCTCTCCACAGACTTCGGGTTTGATGGTTCGGTATGGCAACCCACCCTTTAAACCAAAACCCTTTTAAATGCACTCAGCATCCCGTTATAATGCTTGTATAAATGTGTAAATCTTACGTGATCACCACTTCTAAACAAAACCATGACGAATTTTCAAAAAATCAAAATCCTTATTTTTAAGCAAAATTTCGAAAAAAAAAAGTAGGCCTTTAATTAGCGCAAAATCCGGTCAAAACTCTGTCCGTTTGTCAAATCAAAATTCGGGCCACAAACCCATTTCAAAACCTCACTTCGAGTCCACTCCTACAACTACACTACAGTTGACTAGGAACACATTTTCAAAGACCTTGTCTTTCTTCAAAACTCACTCAACACAAGTGGCACACACCCACTTCACGAGTCAAAGCTTTTCCTCTTTTAGCAAGTGTGATGGAATGGTCGATCGTGTTTTGATTCGTCGCCGATCTCTTATCCAGTTTCCAAGATGCCTGGGTCAAGTGATGAAACGAACCTCCAGCAAATTCAAGAAAGTAATGATCGAATCCTGGCCGCGATAGCCCAAATGCAAATCACTCAAGAACAAACCTATGACCGCCTTGAGCTTATCGAAGGCCGTATCTTTGATGTAGAGGGAAAGCTACCTCCCCCTAAAGGTGGAGTGCTACAATTTTCCGATGACGAGTCTAAAGATGAGAATCCTGTCCTAGGAACAACGCGGTGAGAAAAGACTCCAATACTTAGAGGAGCAATTGATGTACCTTAAGGGGGATGACATTTACAGGGAGAACAATCGTAAGTATGAAGCCGTCAATTCCAAATTGCCCACTAACTTTAGCATGACGGATATCCCTAAGTTTAAAGAACATGAGAACCCTTTGAACCACATCCGCGCCTTCAAGGACTACATGTCTATCAAAGGCATCAAACCCGAGATGTTCTTAAGGATCTTTCCTTCATCTCTTGACACCATCCCAAAGCAATGGTTCTACACTTTAGATCACAAAAAGGTCGCTACTTGGGAGGACGCCGCCATCGAGTTCTCGAAACAATACGCGGATAATGCCGAGATCCAAGTCAACATGCGCACTCTAGAGGTTCTTACCCAAAATGACAAAGAAGGATTCACCGACTTTCTAAGTAGGTGGAGGAAGACTAGTACCCAACTAGTTGAACGCCCGGATGAGGCTACTCTTGTAGAAAAGTTTGTGGACAATCTCAAGCCCATATATGCCAACCATTTGAGATATCAAAACATCAAGACCTTCAAGGACTTAACTGTACTAGGGACACGAATTGAAGACGACATCCGTAAAGGACTCTTGTCCAAAACGGTAGGTCGAGGATATCAAGGGTCCACGAGTCGTTCATACGGCTCTACTAGCAAGACCGACGAAGTTAACCTTCTCGAGCCATCCAAGAAAACTAGCCCACCAAGGAAATTCACAAACCTTGGAGATACGTACTCCAACGCTCTAAAAAGACTAATGAAGCAAGGTAAACTCCAACCCATTGGGCCTACTCCCGAACCTGAAAGGAAGTCCAAATTCTGGGATGAAAATTCCTACTGTGAATACCATAGGGGCAAGGGGCATGACACAGAAAAATGCTACAAGTTGAAACACGTGCTTCAGGATATGATTGAAGATGGTCGACTTCCAATTCCACCAGGAGGTAAGCCCAACAACACTCAGAATCCTCTTGGAGTTCTAGTGATTACAAGTGACGAATCTACCTTAGATTGCTCACATCTCATTTCTCCCACCGAAAATGAAATTCATGCAATTGAGAAAGAAAGACTCTACTCTACCATCTCCCCTACCATTTCCGACTTCATCGCATGGGCAAGGAGTGTAGACAGACAAGTGTGGGAACTAGAAAACATGGTAACGACCTTACGCGATCCCAATGCAACGCCTAAAGAACGTGTACCATTGACCTTTTCTCAAAATGCCACTATGCAAGAAGTAGTCACCGTGGTCGATAAGCTAGTCGATCAAATCATACAACTAGAAAGTGACATCATGAGGATGAAGGAACTAGCTGCAATCAATGGAGTTTGGGCCGATGACGATGAAGACGAATATCTCATTGAAAACTCTTTGGTAAAGGAAATAGTCCAAAATGGTGAAGACCAAGATGTGGATCACCTAACTCGTTCGGGTCGCCCATATCAAAGCACCACTCAAAACGGTCCAACCAATGTCATCACACCAAAGGACAACGAAGACGACCCCACTGATCATTTGCTCAAGCAATTACGAGAAAACCAAGGTGATCTTTCGGTCGGCAACTAGTGGCAAGCTCATTTCCGCATCGCCAAGCTTTACCGCAAGCTTTGGCCAAATTGAATGTAGCGCATAACTCTACTCCCGAAGATGTAGTCAACTTGGTCTTCCAAGAATCACCGAAGCTAAGTAATCCTATTACTTTCTCAGATGAAGACTTGCCACCTTTTGGCGCTAGTCACAACCTTGCTCTATACATCACCGTCATTTGTCTAAAGAAGAATGTGCCAATGACTTTGGTAGATGATGGCTCGCATGATCAACGTCATACCCCTCAAAACGGCATATAAACTAGGCATGAAAGAGTCGGATTGGACTCCCACCAATCAAGGTGTACGTGCATATGACGGTACACGACGAAAAGTGGTTGGACTTACTAGCCTAACCATAGCCACGGGACCAATCGAGCGAAAAGTCAACTTCCAAATAGTGGACATCGAAGCTTCATTCAACATACTTCTGGGAAGGCCTTGGATTCACGCTTCCAAAGCGGTAACATCCACCCTTCACCAAAAGATCAAGATCCCACTTAATGGCAAAGTTGTGACGATCACTTCGTCACCTATCAAAGCAATAATTGAGAAGCAATCAAACAATCAAGTCCTTGCGGATCCCATATACGAACTTGGGGGCTTCCAAAGTGTGAACGTTATAGAAAGTGAGTTGGCGCCCTTGCACTATAATCCCTACTCCAACTTGGTGGTCAACCACATACTCAAGAATCAGGGATACTTCCCTGGAATGCCTTTAAACCCAGTTCGGAAGAACACCTTTGCACCATACAAGAAAGGCAACTCGACAAGGATACCACTTGGGCTAGGATACAAACCCACAGCTGAAGAAGTTCTCGAAATGCTCGCTCAAGTCCAAAATCGCAAGTACGTAGGAGTCCAAATGAGGCCATATCTCCCCACCTTAAATGGATACTTCGTTCAAGAAGGAAGTTCAGAACTCTTTCACGGATTTCCCGAACCTTGGCATTATCTTGAGAGGAAGTTAGCCGGAATCGAGATCTTTCACGATTGCTACTTCATTCCTCCCGAAACGGTTCCTACCGTCAAAACCCGTCAAGCACCTTGCTTCGACGAACAAGCCGTTAGTCTATTATTTGGAGAGGACCGATTCATTAGGGCCGCGCAGGATGAGATCATTACTATGATACTTCAGGACGATCGCTTCAACCCCACCGCATTGATCACAGAAATCGACACAAAGCAGCAGAAAGGATGGAGAAAATCTATCAAGTGGACCAACAACCAAGGAAGGCTCTTCAAGCTCACTACTGGAGAAGGAGAGATGTTCAAAGGAGAACCAGAAGACGACGAGTTCGAGTCGGAGTCGGAATCAGAGTCAGAGTCGGGGTCTAGAGAAGTCATTAGAGAGTCTACTCCTGTTGTCATCCCCACTCCCTTCGTTTCTCCTAGTCTAGCATCGAGTAGTCACGGTAGTTCGGGAAATGCCCCAATTACTGTTCCTTTACCACCACTGACCATGGATCAGTTGGCCTCGTTGTTTCAACTTTACTCAAATCTTAATATGAATAAATCAGGTTCTGCTTACTCTCTGTGTTCTTTCGAGTGCAATTCTGTTTATGATGATACTAAGGATGACCAAGACCCAGACTTGACCGAAATACCTCCCTATGTAGCCAAAGAAATATTACAGGAAGGGGAAGGGGGACCAGTAATAGAGGATACCGAACCCATCAACGTAGGAACCGAATTAGAACCCAAAGAACTTAGGATAGGGACTACCTTGAGCTCTACCGAAAGGGCCGATTTCATAGACCTCCTAAATGAATTCAAAGACGTTTTCGCTTGGTCCTACAAAGACATGCCAGGGATCGACAGGGATATCGCCGAACATAGGATTCCGATTAAGCCGGGTTTCAAACCTGTAAAACAGAAGCTTCGACGAATGAGAACAGAATGGGCTCTAAAGATTAAGGAAGAAGTTGATAAGCAATTCAAAGCCGGGTTCATCAAAGTTTCCGAGTACTCTGACTGGGTAGCTAACATAGTACCCGTACCCAAAAAGGATGGGAGAATCCGTGTTTGTGTTGACTTCAGGGACTTAAACAAAGCGAGTCCGAAAGATGACTTCCCTCTACCTCACATTGACATATTAGTGGACAATACTGCAGACCACGCATTACTATCCTTCATGGATGGGTATGCGGGCTATAACCAAATCAAGATGGCCATGGAAGATATGCACAAGACCGCTTTCGTCACCCAATGGGGAACATATTGCTATACAGTAATGCCATTCGGATTGATCAACGCCGGAGCTACATACCAACGCACCGCAACTACACTCCTACATAACATGATGCACAAAGAAGTTGAGGTATATGTAGATGATATGATCGTCAAATCCAAGGAAAGAGAGGGACACATTGCAAACCTTCGCAAGTTCTTCGCAAGGCTACGAAAGTACAACATGAGACTCAATCCTCAGAAATGCACATTTGGGGTAACATCCGGAAAACTCCTAGGATATGTCGTTAGCCAACGCGGTATAGAAATAGATCCCTCGAAAATCAAAGCTCTGATCGAAATGCCACAACCTCAAACAGAAAAAGAAGTCAGAGGATTCCTGGGAAAGGTACAATATATAAGCCGATTCATATCGAAGCTTACCATGATTTGCGAGCCTATCTTCAAGAAACTCAAGAAAACAGACCACACCATGTGGGATGATGATTGTCAAAAGGCGTTTGACCGAATCAAAGAGATATTGGCTAAACCACCAGTGCTCATGCCGCCACAACGAGATCAACCTCTTGGTTTATATCTCACGAAGAATCGAAAGCGCCATGGGTGCTATCTTTGGCTCAAACCGTAGGAAGTGAAGAAAGAGCTATTTACTATCTAAGTAAGAAGTTCTTAGAATATGAGTGCAAGTACTCACAGCTCGAAAAGACATGCCTCGCTCTTGTGTGGGCAACGAAGAAGCTACGTCACTACATGCTTAGCTACTCAGTCAAGATATATTCCAAAATGAATCCAGTCAAATACCTCTTCGAGAAACCCGTCCTCAACGGACGTCTTGCAAGGTGGACTCTGATGCTCTCAGAATTCGACCTTAAATATGTACCACTGAAAGTCATAAAAGGTCGCGCCGTCGCCGAATTCTTCGCAGAAAATCCTATCAACGACGCGCAAACCATAGACACTTGGTCATTTCCCGACGAGGATATACTCCAAACAGACGTAGACTCGTGGGACCTATACTTTGATGGAGCATCAAACTTAAGAGGATTCGGAATAGGAGTGTTGCTCATTTCTCCTGAAGGTGAGCATACACCAATCATTTGTCAAACTCGACTTCGAGGTGACAAACAACGCTGCAGAGTATGAGGCTTGTCTCATTGGACTTCAAGCAGCAGTAAGCTTAGGCATCAAAAACCTCCGGGTACATGGAGATTCATCACTGATCATCAACCAAGTTACAGGATCCTGGAAAATCCGAAGCGAGAGCCTCGCACCCTATCAAGCCAGGATAGACCAAGTGGCTCAATTCTTTGACCACGTAACCTACCTACACCTACCTCGAGAGGAAAATCAATTTGCAGACGCTCTTGCGAAACTCGCATCTTTGATAAATATGCCAGACCACATGGTAGAAATGCCTTTGTGTATTGAACGACGATCGAACCGCTTATGTCCATCAAATCACCGATGAAGAAGAAATCGCACGGGAACCCTGGTTCCAAGCGATCCTGAATTTCAAACTTAACGGTACTATCCACCGAGATATGGACAAAAGGGGACAACGTGCTATACGCCTATTAGCTTCCCAATACATCCTGATGCAAGGAGAGTTATACAAAAGAACACCTCTTGGTGTAGTCCTACGTTGCCTTGATCATTCACAGGCACGAAAGGTGATGGAAGAAGTCCACGACGGAGAATGCGGTCCTCACATGAGTGGGCCCATGATGGCAAAGAAAATCACACGCTTAGGGTATTATTGGAGCACAATGGAATCTGATTGCATCAAATACGTGAGACACTGCCACAATTGCCAAATATTCGGGAACGTACAACACGTCCCTCCTTCGTTGCTATACACGATGACATCTCCTTGGCCATTCTCCGCATGGGGAATTGACATAATCGGAAAGATAACCCCAGCTGGAACAGGAGGTCACTGTTTCATTCTAGTAGCAATTGATTATTTCACCAAGTGGGTAGAAGCAGCTTCCTACACCGCTCTTACGGCCAAAAATGTGGCAAAGTTCATACAGAACAACATCATCTGTCGATATGGTTGCCCACATGAGATCATCAGCGATAATGGGTCACACTTCCAAGCCGAAACCGAGCAATTGCTAGCCAAATACAAGATTAAGCATCACCACTCTTCGCCGTATAGACCACAGACTAACGGCGCGGTAGAGGCGGCAAACAAGAACGTCGTCACAATTCTCAAGAAAATGACTGACAACTATAGAGATTGTCCAAGCAAGATACCCTTTGCTTTATGGGGGTACCGTACATCAGTTAGGACGCCCACTGGGGCTACTCCTTTCTATTTGACCTACGGCATTGAGGCCGTATAACCAGTCGAGCTAGAAATACCATACTTGCGTATTCTACTCGAAAGTCAGATCCCTGAAGCCGATTGGAAGAGGGATAGGTATGAAGAACTCATCCTCCTGGATGAACGTAGGCTACGCGCCTTGCATAATGTCCAAACATATCAAGCACGTATCAAACGAGCATTCAACAAAGAGTTAGGCCAAGAAACATCAAAGAAGGAGACTTAGTACTCAAATCGGTTAGAGCTCTTTTACCTGTCGACCCAAGGGGAAAATTCAAACCTAATTGGGCCGGACCATACCTAGTCAAATCCATACTCCCAGGGGGTGCGGTTAGAATCACAGACCTAGATGGGAATGAGTTTTCGAACCCCACAAACCTTGACCAACTAAAACGATACTATGCCTAGAATAGGGCAAAAACGCGCCTCGCGTAAACCCATGTGTCACTCTTGTGGCACTAAATAAACGGCCCCTGGCCAAGCTGAAATAAGCTAAGTGTCGCTATGCTCTTGCATCTTGACAAGACTGTCATCCTCATATCACCAAATAAACTGAATTCGCACCTTGAGAACAAAAGCTCATGCTTATTTTCTATGTTCATTACAAGCTCTTGCTTCGAACAATTATTCTTTTACATTTACTCGAACTACGCGCAAGGGTTTGATTTCGCTTTTTTTAAAGTGAATACGTAGGCAATCCTTCACCGGATTCAACCCAATGTACCTAAAATG
Organism: Silene latifolia; assembly: GCF_048544455.1. Taxonomy (NCBI): domain Eukaryota; kingdom Viridiplantae; phylum Streptophyta; class Magnoliopsida; order Caryophyllales; family Caryophyllaceae; genus Silene; species Silene latifolia. The sequence continues at coordinate 34,317,569 of NC_133531.1, forward strand.
TAAATAGAAGGACATTTGCATTGCATTTGAAATTCGACAAGAATAATAAAAGAAAATCACAGCGGTTTCTTAACCATTCAACCTTTTTTATTTCATTCATTTTCTAATAATAATAGTACGTTACATAATAAAAAAAATAGAATAGGCTAGGATTCTAAAAATCCCTCCTTTTTATTACAACAATAATAATAATAATCAAATAATAAATAAAGACTCGGGCTATTCCTCCATCTTCCCCTTGCCCTTGTCAGTCTTGTCATACTTGTCACGACCTCGAGCTGGGCGCTCTTGCACCACTCCAGACCTAATCACCAACGGTCTTTCTCGAGGCCTGACTTTTCCATTCTTGCCAACCACCATTTCCGCAACAGGAGTAGTCTTTGATTTCTTCGAAGGATGAATGACCTGAAATCCAGCTTCTTCTTCTCCTTCTGTCAGATGCTTCTCTTTCTCTCCCTCGCGTACCTTGTAGTCGACAGGCTCGCGTTTCCTCAGTCTCTCGCGTTCTTCCGAAGTTGCAGCCTTTCTCCACCTCAGATAGGAATCTGACACCCACAAAGCATTGGCGGAGAAGCTCAAGAACCACATGTTCCTTTGGGCCCATTTGATGGCCCACTCTCTTAGGCTCTCGGTGGTAAGCGCTACGGCGATCTGCGGAACAAGAGTATCAAGCCTCGGGATAGTCTGCTTCAGCCCAACCTGCCTCATCAATCTCTCCGGAAAGATGCATACCATGAACTCTAATCCCGGAATGCGCACGGACCTAGTGGGATCCAAAGAAGACACTCCAGTGACAGACTTGAGGTGCCACCACGGTACGACCCACCTAATCAACGGGCCATCATCACTCTTCAGCTTGTTCTTCCAATAGTCACAGACCCGGGTGAAGTCCACCATGTACAACCGCGTCCTCATCGCAATCATACGGGAATGATAGGAAAGTGCATGAACTGGGGGCTCGAGCAGTCGGAGCCGTTCCATAAGCCAAACCTACCAAGAGCAGATATTAGACACCCAACAAAAAAAACACAAAAAAACAAAAAAACAAAAAAAAAAAAAAAAAAAAAAAAAAAAAAAAAAAAAAAAAAAAAAAAAAAAAAAAAAAAAAAAAAAAAAAAAAAGTGTCTTTTACCTGTAAGATAACGGGACTCCCCAAAAATGGAAGGTCGCGGTTGGATTTCCTATTATCCAAACCCAGGATAATCTCCCCTAAGCACAAGCAAGCTGGGCTCCTGCGCAGCTCCATTTGCTCGATAAGACCCAAAAGACGGGGATCACCTCGCAAATCTTCATCAACATGTCCATGAAAGACATACACATGCAAGAAATGAAGCCAAATGCTCTCCTCCTAGCAACATAAGAAACTGTGGGGTCGGCTCTGTTGATGAATCGGTCTACAAAATCCAGCATTCTCACGCCTTTCGGGGTAACCAAGCGATCCACCTCGAGTCTAGTCATTCCGAGCAAGTCTCTGAATTTGGTCTTATACCCTTGTGAAGTGGAAGGAATAGCGGGTAAGTGCTCGGGATCCCACCCACCAATGGCAGCAATTTCCTCCGGAAAAGGACAAATATCACCACCTGGGAACGCGAAAACATGACAATTTGGGTCCCAGTAGTCTAGACAAGCATCCAAGAACGGTTTCACAACCTTAATGAGTTTCAAACTCAACAAAGACCTAATGTTATGAGCACCCATGTCGTGCTTCTCAATATTCGAGAATTCATTAGTCCATTCCTTCAAACGGATCTCCAAAGTATTCATGATGACAAATTTTCTCTTGAAAATTTATTTTGGGAGTTTTTATGAGATTAACGGAGACGATACGGAAGAATTATATGATTTAAAGCTTCGTCGACGCTTCTATTTATACTAATCGCTGTTTCCAAAAATCCGCCAGAAGAGACAAGCTTGGGAACAGCGCGACTCTCTTGCGCCTATTCAAAGGTACGCGACTCATGCTTGCCCCTTTTCCCCAGATTAGATTTCTGTGATTTCCGTGTTTGGATCTTTCCTAATCCTATAACGAATAATTTCCTATTCCTACGGGATTTTATTTTGGTAAATATGAGCAGTTTACCATGTTTCATGTTTCCTAACTTCGCGGGCACGCATTTCGAGGTGACGTCGACACATTCGCCATTTTTATCACATTTACCTTTTCTTTTATTATTATTTTAATTTATTTATTTATTCTCGGGAAATAAATTTCATTTTAATTTCGTTCTTAGGAAATAATTTTCTTTTATTTTCATTTTTTCTAACATTTTCACTCCTACACTTACAGGTTTCTTTTTTTTTTCTTTTTTTAGGGGGTAACCCTCCCTACCGTCCGGTCGTTTCCGACAAAATTTTTTGCTTTTTTGCATTTTTGCATTTTTGTCCTTTTGAGTCTCATTTTTGCGCTAATTAAGACCATATGTGTATAAAATGCGTGATTTCCATGTAAATTTCGGCAGCATGACGGCGTAAACCGTTGTCTACCAAACCTGTTCAAGAACTAACCTGCAGGTACAAGCAACACAACCCAAAGCGGCAAAGGCACTCGGGCCATCATATATACAAATGTACAAGCAAACTGGGGGCTTGCGCCCCGAATCAAGTTCCAAAGTCCAGGCAAACTGGGGGCTTGCGCCCCAAACAAGTCCAAAAATGTTCAAAATCAAGTCTACAAGAACTACGCAGACCACTGCTGGGCACCCTCCAACTCAGCAACCCTCGCCGTAAGAGCAGCAATCTCGGCGTCCCGAAACTCGAGCTCCCTCGACAAGCGAGCCGTCTCCTCCCGAGACTGGGTCAACTCCCGCTCCAGCTCACGACCGACCTGTGGACAACAAGAAATTGGCTCATGTCAATCAATTCAAACAAAACTGAAAAATCAAATATCAAGAGAAATCAAATGAGGTTCATACCTGACGATCTCGACCACCGACAAGCGCCTCGATGGCGGTGGCTCGTAGTCGGTTGGCCACCCTCCATAGTGCCACAAACCGGGATGGCGCGACCTGCATTTCAAAAGAAATTCTCAGTAAAGTGAACAAGGTCAATCAAATGTGTTCTTACACGAAAGGTATATAAGCTGGAAGCTCACCCTCCGAATCGATCTTGCCGATCGTCTAGGCCAAAGATCACGGCTACGTCAAAGTCACGCAACTCGGAGATCGTCGTCCTCCCGGTCGCGTCGGTGTACTCAAGAGTCTCGGGGGTACCTTTGGGGGCTCGACGCCCGCCGCCTCAACCTCTGCGAAGACAAATAGCTCTCATTAATCGATGATCTTTTATCATAACTCTCGAAATCAAATCAAGAAAAGTAAAGGATACTCACTACTCGGCCGCACGCCAACCTCCCGTAAAGGAATCTTTGAGTAGTCCTCGCCGAGGCGAGAAGAAGGTCGTCACCACCGGCACCGGCCAGGTCCGCCTCCTCTCGGCCTCGAAGGCTCCTAAACATCGTCCTCGGAGGGTCAATGGGAACCGTCAACGCGCCCGAGAGCACCGGACGAGCCAAACGCTCGCCCGGATACACACGGGACCCATCGACGTCCACAACGGCCGACTCGGGCTCCTAGGTCGAAGGACCTCGGCGACAAAAGGAGGCGCTCCGGCGTACTCCGCCAAGTCAGGCACCCTTTGCGACAATATAAAGGCAAAGATCATTCCTATGATCAAATAGAAGCAAAGTACAAGAGATGCACATACAAGTGAGATACTCACGCTGCTCAGCTGAAGGGCGTTCACATCCCGCCGATAGACATTGTGAGAAGAGCACTTGCTCTTCGTCCTGCACATCACCCAATCCCTCACCACGGGATAGGCCTTCTCCAACGGCTCTGTCCTCTTGGGCACGAAGCTCGGGAAGTAGGAGTACACCCATGCCTACAAAACAAGATGATCAATGACGATCTTTCGCGATTCAACAAAGAAAAGAATTTATTTTGGTCTAAAGGAAGGTTCGTACCTCCAACAGTAGTCCAGGTCCGACAGCGCCAGGAGAAGTCCCCTTCTCCATCAACTCCGGACGAACCATGGCCCTCATGAAGCGGATGAGGACCGCAAAACCAGCAGTAACCCAGTCCCAGCGTCCTAGGGAACTCAGGTCAGAAAGAAAGGGAAGAAGCTTCGTCGATAGCCTCTCGCCCTTGTCTCCGAGGTAAATCGAAGACAAGAACCACCAAAGCCACAGACGAGCTCTCTGCTCAGCTGTACAAGGAGGAGGAGCAGTCTCCCTCCCATCGATTGTCACCAGCTCCGGGGTCTTCCCCGCAAAGTAGTCTCGGACGTAGGTACTGGGTACCAAGCCCGGGACTGCGACAGCCTTCGGCGATAAGTTCCAGCCGATCAACCTCCTCGCCTCGGCCGAATCCGCCCTCATGGCAGTCTCCGGCCACACCATCTCCTCGGTCCCACAAGGCAGACCAGAAATCATGCCGTAATCCTCCAGAGTAACTCCCACCTCACCAAAAGGCAGGTGAAACGTGGAAGTCGTGTCCCAGAATCGATCAGAAGGCGCGGACCAGGCTAAGGTTAGCCCGCAACTTCCTCTTCACGATATCCCTCCGGACCTAAACCGAGAGGACCAAACGCTCCACGCTCGATCATGGCCCTCTCCTCCGCCGACAGTCGCTCGTAGTGCTCCATCATTTGTCGTGTAACCCGAGAACGACCGATGTTCCGGCCTCCTATTATGATTTGAAACAAGGCTATCTTTAGTTTTGAATAAAATTTGCAAGAAATTTGGACAAAAAGAATGAAAGAGAATAGGTGATGAGTAGTGAATTCTTATTTACCAAGCTCTTCACCGATCCGTAGGACGGGTGACCCTCTGCGACCCACACGAGGTGCCTACTCTCCCAGGTCTCGGCCCACGCGGGAGCTCCCTCGGTGACGACCTCTCTGCCGACGTTGGTCTGCGTCTCGGGGGCCTCCTCCTCCTCCTCGACGGCCTCCTCCTCGTGAGCCTCGCCTCCAGTGGCCATCACCGCGTCGGTGAAGACCTGCTCCAAAGCCTCCTCAACAGCAGCGTCTATCTCCATGGGAGTCCTCCCAGAAGTAGAAGCCTCATCACCTGCAACATTAAAGTAAATTTAGGCCGCGTCACTGGACGACGAGCCTTTGTTAAGGAGTTTTCGAGCCTCCGGAGCCCTGAAAACTGTCCTTTCTGGCCATCCTTGGCCATATTCCCGCCATCCCAATCACTCGTGTGATAAATTGGGTCAAGTCAAGTCCAAGTCAAAGCCTAGTTCCGGGTTCAAGTCGAAAACTCGGCAGCATTTTGTTATAACGGCGATTATGCCCTAGAAAGGTGCCCTGAAAAAGTTGTCGCAAACCAAAATTTCGAGATGACAGGAAGTTTACCCATCATCCAAGGATCCCAAATATCAAATTTCGTCGCCAATGGACAATCCTAAGGCCATTTTCGAAGCAATTTACGGTTCAGCTGTGAAACCGTCTCAAAATTCGCTCAAGGGCTCAAAACTCGATGAAAATTCAAAGTGAATACATGGTTATGTTCCTAACATTGCCTACTATCCATTTCTAGCATCAATTTGGCAAAGCAAATTCATTTGGGGGAAAAGCCCCAAATTTTCGATCAAAAGGGTCGAAAACCCTAACTCTTGCGGCTCAAAATTCGACAAATACGGATGATTAATGCAAGATTAAGACACATACCTCGATTAGTCATGTTTAAAGCAAGCTTTTGAATCCAACCTCGACGGAAATGGTGAAGATTTGAGAGAGAAATTGAAAGAATTGAGTTTCGAAATAATGAAGAATAAACCTTCTGATTTCGCGTTTTTACGCGGAAATTGCCAAATTGGGGAAAAGACGCAAAGCAGCTGCGCCTCTTCCAAGAGACGCAGCTCTTCTTTGCGCCTCTTCCTGGTGTTCCCACCATACGAATTTTCAAAAATTCGTTATGAGTTCGTTATTAGTGGGCCCATCTTTGGTGCGCCTCTTCTTCAACGCTATTATATTCTTTTGGTCCGTTTCGACGATCTTCTTTCGTTCGCCCACGTTTTTGTGACAAAGATTTTGCAAAGTATTGTCCAGATTCGTTTTACCCAGCGCGACAGTATTTTGCAGTATTGTCCAGATTCATTTTACCCGGCGCGACAGTATTTTGCAGTATTGTCCCAAATTCATCTTGTCCGGCGCAGCAGTATTTTGCAGTATTGCTCAGTTTATTTTGTCCGGCGCAGTAGTATTTTGCAGTACTGCTCACTCAAGATTCCTCTCACGACGATCAAGATGTTCCTAGTCGTCAATATTTCCCCAGCAAGAGTTCGCTTGAGACCAATGCAAGCGGGTTCCCCAGCAGTTTCTACCGACGTCCTGCTGCTTTCAATATTTCTTGTTTCCCCGAGGAGTCCGACAAGGTGTCGCTCTCCAAAAGTTCCTATACCCAAAACTTAATTACCTCTAGGTTGAACTTATATTTGACCTCCTTCCCGTCGATGCTTTCTTTTAGGGTCCCACACCCTAGCACCAATCCTTATATATCTTTTAGGTCTTACCCTTAGCTCCCAAGCTCAAACCTTAGCTCCTATGCAAACTCCGGAAGCATCTCGAGAAAGAAGTCTCAGGTATGGTCTCTTCTTATGGCTGGCGAGCTTCCTTACGTAGTCTAATGGACTTTAAACGACCCTCCCCGATAGTCGACAGACTCTAAAATGTTCCCGACGACAGGTCCTTGGTTCAGACCCCTTGAGCCGCCTCGCGTCGCCATAGTCGTCAGGTTGTAATCTTCGATTGACCTGATGGCTATACTTTGACTTTCGCCTTGTCCAAGCCTCAGTCAAAGTGGGGGCTCTGTAGACACCTCGTTTCTGCACCTCCCGCAAACCACCCGGTGATGATTGGGCCGCATGTTCGATTCGCGGAACGATTTGTGACAGTTCGTAAGATTATCGTCAAGTGATTGCTCAAATATTAATGTCTACCTCTTAGTTGTCATCTACGTCCTGATACGGTCGTTTTGACAGTAATTAGAGTATATTCGGAGTCCGGGTCAAAAACCGTCTCCATTTTTCGATATTTGTTAAATCCGAGTCGAATGTTGGAATGTTCCGGATATTTCTATTCCATATTTCATAAATTTTATCTTTTGGCAAATAATATCCCGTAATATTCAAAAGATAATCGAATTATTTCCGTCCTACCATAACTCAAACGCGGAAATCTTTCTTCAGCAGGAGGAAACCTCCTGGGAACAGACGCAGCAGGTGCTGCGCCTCTTCCAAGAGACGCAGTGACTGCTGCGCCTCTTCCAGTGCCCTTCTTTGCATGATTTACGTATCTTTTTTATATCTTTCCGAGATTCACTTCCAAAGAGTCTCCGAAACCCTATTCCTTCACGTGATTAGTATAAATAGGAGCCTTCGTTCCTCATATTTCTCACGCGAGTGTCCGCCCTTCTCTTCTCCCTTTGCATTCTAGACTTCGTTCTTACTAATTGGCGCCTACGTGCTTGGACTTCCGACCACGTAAGCTCGGATCTTTCCGGGTACCAGCCTCTCCGTTGCATGACCGACCAATTTGACCAACTACACAATAATCAACTTAAATTAATCAATCGTTTTCCTCTTACGAGGGCACTCTCTCTTTGCATTCGCGTCGAGCATTCACTAGTCGATATCTTAGTCCTTCTTGTTTCGTCAACATGTAAGTCTGAGGGTGTAATCTCTCTTTTACTTATTGTATTTTGTTTATCGTATCACCTCATGTAAGATTTATGTCGAAAACACCGTTAAAATCGATTTCTAAAACCGTCTTTCAAACCCCTTTTACGGATTTTCGTAGAGATCGACGATCGAGAAAAGACGCAAAGAATCGCTGCGCCTCTTGAAGGAGCGCAGTTCCTGCTGCGCCTCTTCGTGAGGCTGCCGCAGTTCCTGCTTCTTTTCTTCTTCTTCGTCCTCTGTAATTCGTTGTTCTTATTTGATTTCGTTTGTTTGTTCTTTAATTCGTTCACATGATAGCGTAATTAATCACATGTATATTATTCATCATCCATTAATATGTTTTAATTATCACAAATCCGACTTAAATCCTGAATAATCCATATTTGCGGGTTTTCGTCATTTAATATTCAAACCCGGATTTTAGAGATTCAATTCGTTCATATTGAGTTTCTGGAATTCGTCATTGATATAGTTTTCATCTGTTTATCCATTAATTCGTCATTAATTCGTCATCAATTCATCATGTTTAGTTTGCTCTATTCACCGATGTCACTAATTAATCATTCATTAACATCGTCCCTTCACATAATTAATCCGTTTAATTCCGTCTCATTCATGTTTTACTGTTTTTATGACTAATTCACATGTTAAATAATCTATTAACCACTTTCATCCGAGTAATTATATCTAATCAATCCTTAAAATTAACAATTAACCTTAACGATTTGCGATTCGGCTTCACGGCCCGAGAATTCACCCTTGAACAGACGCAAAGAATCGCCGCGCCTCTTCCAGAGGGCGCAGTTCCTGCTGCGCCTGTTCCAGGATGAGTTCTGTCCCTGAACTCCGTTTTTGCCTTGACATAGTTTAATTAGTCTACGTATTAACTAGCTATTATCCGTATATCACGCTAATTCCTGTTCGTTAATTTATTTCTTTTATTCTTTTATTCTTTTTTCCCAAATTATCCGTTTTAAAGGTATTTTCGACATAAATCGCCTATTCCAATGTAATTAATGTAATTTTCATTATTGTATTTCTTTTATTGTATTCCTTTCATTGCTTGTATGCTTTCACATGTAAATGAGCATTAAATCCTACTTCGACCCAATTGTTTGCTAATTACGTGTCAACCGACTTAGTCTAATCTTCACATGCTAGGATCAAAACAATGGATGTTGCATTGCATGCATATAGCCGACAGTATATCGAGTACGAATAACTTCCCTAATCATTAGTAGAGGCCGCTATCGAGGCGGGCGGGATTAGGTGTTCGATCAAAAGAGCTTCCTAATACGTACCCTCACCCCTTACTCCAGATCTCCGTGAGCACCCGTGTTCATTGGCATCCACGAGAGTCATTCTAGACATAGAATGCTAAGGGTAACGATTGCTTAGTGTTCATGTCACTACTTTGTGTCTTGACATGACACGAGGTATTCGAACGGTTCCAATTTCCCATAAAAATTGGTGGCGACTCCATACAAAATGCAAACGCTTGTCCCTCGTTTCTCACCAAGCGCCCCCGTGGGCGGCCCGCTGTCCACAGTATGTTGACTAGATGCCCTTATTCTTTCGAGATTTAATTATTATTTTTTGTTATGAAAGAAACAAATGAGAATTTATTAAGAAAGTATGTGGTAAGGGTAAGGGTTACTGCAAAGTTGTGGAGGTAGTTGGTTTGAGATTGTTTCTTACTTCCTTGCTTGTACTTTATAATATATTTTTCCTTATCTGAAAATCATATCTGGTAGCAGAGCCTTACACGAGTCCTCCACTTTAATTTTTGAACTATAGTATGCGTTATGTATGCATCACATGCTCTTAATGCAGTTCTTGTTCCCTTCATTTTGTTATGTCTGGCTTAATAATCGTCAAGTTTTTGGTCCAAACTGAAGTTTGGAGTGTCATTTGTTTATTTTTAGTTCTCTTAAATCTCAGTGTGGAATTATTTATCATCTTCGCTCATATTGACATTTGACAAATGATAATACCTTTTAGAACTATTTGTACTTATATCTTTATCGTACTCACTGCCCATTTTATTTCTCCTTTCTACTACTCATATCATAAGTATGGCTGTTCTTGTTATTAGTGACAGGTTATCACCGGAAACATTTTATCCTTTTATCTCTCCTTTCTTTCGAGTGGATCAATTGACGTTGCTGTAAGATGTGCGGGTGAAGTTGCAGCATGAATTCAAGATGAGATTGTGTACATGTAGTGCTATGCTATTAATCTGAAGTTATGTAATAGGATTCTGTTAATTTGCTGGCTGTTTTGGCTCTAGTTGTGGAACAAGTATATTGGTATTTTGTTTTTTATTTTAATGAGGATAAATATATTAATTTTCATCCAATTATCATTTATATATTTTTTTTTAAAAACCAAGAGGGATAGAGACCTGTTAGCTTACCCAACCGTTCTCTTTTCCTAGGAAAAGAGAACGCCTATCAGGTGTTCTCTAAAGCTCATTTCAACTGTTATCTATGATTGTGAATACAAAACGCCTCGTCCAAGCGTTCTTTAAGCTTTAGAGAACACTGAGTTGAAGAACGCCTCTAAGGCGTTCTCTAAAGCTCATTTCAACAGTTCTCTAAGCTTAATTTTGTAGTAGTGCCAAGTCGAACATTGGGCTCTGATACCACTTGTTGTGCGGAAGCGTGAATATCTCGTGTTGGGCCTCTGCTGCATCTATGTCCACTGACCATAACAGTACGATATTGTCCGCTTTGGGCCAAGCCCTCACGGATTTACTCTTGGGCTCCTTCCCAAAAGGTCCCGTACTATTATATTTTGTAGACACTTATAAAGTTGATCTTTCATCTTTATTCTACCGATGTGGGACATGGATTTGCACCCTAACATTTACAAATTCTCAATTATGACAGACACTTTTCGTCACAAGCTTATGACCTCTCACAAATTGTAAGAGGGAGAAAGTTTGTGACAGGTCACAAACAAGACCTTTTGATCTATTCTAGGCCCAAAGGGATGATGTTCTCAATCCAACGCTATCATCATACCCTACATGGACTATGAACTACAAAGCTAGTACACATCCGATATTTTTCATGTTTTGAGGCGGGATAAATAGTACCCCGTACAACTTAGACTATTAATAAGAAGTTAATTTAGCTAATCAGAGATTTGTATTCTCAAGTTCGAGTAATAAAAATACTGTTAGGGTGCAAACTCATGTCCCACATCGGTAGAATAAAGATGGAAGATCATCTTTATAAGTGTCTAGAAAATATAATAGTACGAGGCCTTTTGGGAAGGTGCCCAAGAGTAAATCCGTGAGGGCTTGGCCCAAAGCGGACAATATCGTACTATTATGAGCAGTGGACACAGATGCAGCAGAGGCCCAATCCGTGATATTCACGCTTCCGCACAACAAGTGGTATCAGAGCCCAAGGTTAAAAACTTGGGCCTAGGCCCCGTGACGTACAAATGGTGGAGCTTGGAGAGCAGGACAGATAGCATTCGCGAGTCACGGAGGCATGGGCTCGATCTGGCAGACTGTTTGTAAAAAGCTTAAGTCCATGGGAGGTACGTTGGTGAAGCATAGAGACAAAACTCGAAGATGACTTACATTGTAAGGCGCGGAATTCCGACATTGGTTTCACAGTTGTGAGACGACAGGCTATCCAAGAGAAGATCGTCAGCAACCCCGGGAGGTAGGCTGAGGCTTAGTGGAGGCAACATTAGTCTCACAGTTGTGAGACGGCAGGCCATCCAAGAGAAGATCGTCAGCAACCCCGGGAGGTAGGCTGGCGCTTAGTGGAGGCAACATTAGTCTCACAGTTGTGAGACGGCAGGCCATCCAAGAGAAGATCGTCAGCGATCCCGGCAAGGTAGGGCTGAGGCTTAGTAGAGGCAACATTGGTCTCACAGTTGTGAGACGGCAGGCCACCCAAGAGAAGATCGTCAGCGACCCGGTGGGGTGGGCTGAGGCTTAGTGGAGGCAAAATTGGTCCCACGGTAGTTACCGTGAGATGGGAGGACCCGATCCAGGTTATATTGGATGCAGAGGAGTTTGGCACGCAACTGTAGCACAGAGTCCCATGGAGGGACAGTAGACCCATGGGGAGACACATGGTGTGTCGGTTAAGGGGAGGTTAAGTCTTGGTGATGCTAAGGCGTGTCTAGAAGAAAGTTGGAGCTGTAGGGTGTGGGAAGTTGAAGTTCTCCATGGAGGTCAAGGTACGAGTCAAGATGATGGTCCTTAGTTTGAGGGGAGGATTTGTTAGGGTGCAAACCCATGTCTCACATCGGTAAAATAAAGATGGAAGATCATCTTTATAAGTGTCTAGAGAATATAATAGTACGAGGCTTTTGGGAAGGAGCCCAAGAGTAAATCCGTGAGGGCTTGGCCCAAAGCGGACAATATCGTACTATTATAAGCAGTGGACATAGATGCAGCAGAGGCCCAACACGTGATATTCACGCTTCCGCACAACAAATACGAGTATATTAAAATTAACGAGATAAAGCGGTACCACTCTTGTGATCCTATTAACCTCAAATCCAAACAAAATCGAGTTATGCAAGCAATTAAACTTATTAAACCCGTGAAGAGTTATTGTGCTGGAGTGTTTCCACACATAGATTAGACTCTCCCTTCACAATCATCCTCATCCAACATAGACAATTAGACATCTCTTAATAAATCGTAGCAAGAAGCTCGCGGTCAGCATTTTGCGTTGCAAAAAGTCGTAGTGGCCTACTTGTCAATGTCTACGTAAGAACCTCTAAATCTATCCTAACTGAAAATTAATATAACTCCGCAATACACAAGTCCTCTGATTCTAGAAGTATGACAATTCAAAAGACCACGCCTACGGAACCTTCTATTATCACTTTGAAAAAAGATCCAACATGATCCGGGAGCTAAAAAAAGAAGAGGGGACTATTTTTCAACTATATGCTTTTGAGCTACAAAAGTCCTCCAAATGAAGAAGCATCTAATGTACCGCTTACCTATACATTTATTAATGTGAAAATTCCGAATTAAACTAAAAATAGTTATTTTCTCTGTTTTGGTCAATTGTTGTTATTTGGTTTGGGCACAAGACTAAGAAAAGAGTAGGGGTCAATTACTAAATGACAAATGGGCCAAATTGAGTGTAAATGATTAAATTGCTCATCAAGTTCATTCTTGAAATAGTAAGGATATATAACAGTTGATTGAGACACCTCAAAATGAAATAAGACAACAAATGACCGAAATAGAGGGAGTATTTTTTTTTTTTTACTAAATACGAGTAATTAGTGAAAACTGTACTGAAATGAAAAATGAGTGTGCTAGCTACATTGTATTGCATGTTGTAGATGACTGATCTGACCACACCTAAACGAAGATCGCAAAAACATTGATATTTTCCTTGTCAATGGATACTACATCATAAAACTTTTACGAGAACATTATGAAAATACTTTTACGTGATTGTATGGATCCGATCGTATGATTTATAATTGAATTTTAGTTATTTTTTTACCCTAAAAATAAATAAATAAACTAGTTGAAACTTGTACCAATATTTTCTTTTTCCAGAAATTAACCCTAAACTTGACCATTCAAATCTCAAACGCCTATATATAACACCCTAAGGAACTTTGTTTTACTTTGGTCATACCCAAATACCCAATACATTTCCAATCTCACAAGACCAATTACATTCATAAACTTACAACACCATGCAATCTATCAAATATTACCTAGCCGACCACCCAACCATACTAAACTTCAGGTGGGGTCCAACCCAAACATGGTTCTCAACATGGTCATTCCTCATCTACACCCTAACCATCTACACCACCCTCTCTCTTTTCCTCCACTACACCCTCTCCCTCCTCCTCCCTAACCGCCGCCGTTTTCGCTTCCCCCTAGGCCCCATCCCATCCCTACACACCCTCCTCATTTGCCTCACATCCACCATCATTTTCGCTGGCACCCTTATATCCGCCACTGCTGAGATACACGATAACTCGAGGTGGCTTTGGAGACGGAGCCACCTTCGGACCACACCCGTAAGGTGGCTCCTATGTTTTCCACCAGGAACCCGGCCTTCAGGCCGGGTTTTCTTCTGGTCTTACGCTTTTTACCTCTCTAGGCTTTTCCTACACCTCCCTAGGACTTTTTTGAAGATATTACGACGTCGTCCCGTTACGTTCTTTCATGTTATGAATCAGTCATGTATGTTGCTCACGTCTTTTTTGTGGCTTGAGTTTTCTCAGTCTTTTCAAGTGCTTGCAATATTGTTGTTGACTTTTCTATACGCCGTCGTTTACGGGTACAAGTTTTGGGTTGGTGTTGGACTGCCACGTGCCAAGTTTCCATTTGTTGTGAACTGTCAGGTTGTATTGCTTGCGTGTAACTTGGTGTGCCACGCTGGAGTAATGTTGTTACATTATTTAAGCGTTAATAGAGGTGGGTGTAACGGGATTGGTGCCTGGGGATTTAATTCAGCGTGTAACGGTCTCATCCTTATACTGTTCTTTAAGGATTATAAGAACAGGATTGCTCGAAGTTTGATGGACGACGATTATTCTAGCCATTACTCAAGAATGGATTCAAGGGAGATATTTACTATCGAGAAAAGGAGAAAGGATTAATTCGAGTTTATTTATGCTTAGTTTTTAATTGTGTATATATTTTTGAGGGGAAAAGGATGTGCTCCAACTAACAAAAAGTAATTGCATATGTCATAGAAGTATGAAAATGTAGGGTGATTGACTGTGAGTGAGGTTGAAAATTTTTAAGTTATGGCACACTCGTTTGTATATACGAGCTGTATACAACTCTTTTAAGAGGATTTTGCTAACATTTCTCCATGTTTGTTACGAGAATGTATCAGCCTTTAACATTATGGTTTGACTTATTATAATGTTTCAGTTTTCAAACATCAATGTCAATGAGAATAATAATACTTCCTCCATTCAACTCCACTCTACCACTTTCTTTTTTCACGTTTGTCAACGCGTGTTTTACGCGTTAGATATCGTTAGCTATGTATTTGCAAAAATTATAAAAGTTAGATATTTTTAATGTACTCGTAAAGACGAATCAAACAAGATCCCACATGAATATATTTCCCCTTACGTATCGAGAGAAAATTGAAATTGAATACACAATTGTGAATAGGTAGAGTGGAGTTGAATGGAGGAAGTACTTAAGTGCGGCACGAAGCCGCTGACGCCGAGTCGGCTCCACAAATGCGTTTTAGTTTTAAAACATGTGCCTCACCACCTGCCCCAGCAGCCACTAACTCTTCAAACATAAATCCAAATAAGCAAGGATGGCATAACGCACAACGCTACTCTGAAATTACTAATGTCATTCATGAATGTGAGACGATGAATAGTATATAGTAACATGCCCTTAGACTTAGTTTTGTTGTTTTATCATTAACGAAAATTATAGTGACATTATCATTTCCCTAGAAGGCTAGAAGTAATGGTTAAATTAAAGATTTAGCTTAAATTCTTGATAATCATGAATTTTAAACTATCTCCGTATTTATGCTTGGAATAGACAACAAAAATAATCAAACCGCTCTTGGATCATGCTTACCAAAACAAAATTCACACTTCATAATAAACAAACGGGTTAATAATCCATATTTGGTAATATTTACAATATATTCCCAAGTAAATGAATTACTGGTCATTGGTCATTCATAAACAAACATATTTTATTAATCAAATTTATCTTTAATAAACATGTATTAACTATGTGAAAAAATATAAGTTAACTAATTATATGATGTTAGCAACCGAACAAAGAGGAGTTACATGAGTGCAAATCAAATTCAAGGCAATAAAACAAGCTGAACAAATAATTAGTTAACTTAATTTTTTTTCCACATAGTTAATTCCTTCTCTCTTTTCTTTAAGCATGTTAATTCCTGGTCTAATTGCTAAGAATGAGCTCACAGGTGAGTTAGAACTTAGAAGTGAGGTCTCAACTTATCCACCAATAAAAAGACTCATTTAACTAATGAAGTACGTTGTCGGTTGTGAATGGTAAAGACTCTTATCTCTTAAACAAGTCATCTTGGGTTCGATTTGGTTGGGGTTAACCCATTAAATTGCCTCCAGTACCTCGAAAAAGATTGCCTCAGCGGTCGGTAAGTGATATTCTTGGTCACAAAAAAAAAAACAATTTACCAAAACAACTACGAACAAAACCTCCTATACAATTTACAATTTGCTTTTACAATATACTTTACTCATTATTTGTAATATGCTGAATTAATGTTAAACTGAGCCCAAATTAATTCCAATACAATTTGAATTCCATTGAAAGTTACTCTCTTGAACATCTTTTACGTATGAAACGGTCACTTTTAAACAAACATGTCATTGGTTGACACTCTTGACAGTTGAACCTTCAACAACTTCTTCAGTGCTACAATGATTTGTCCACCAAAAACGACTTTACTTCACTCACAAAGAAGAGCTTCCAATATAGTCCCTACCAAAATATTCTCGATCATATTTATTGTGTGTGTTTTTTTTTTTTTTTAAAATAGGAAAATGATATGGCGGCAGCGACATTCTTCGATTTACTCAATTCGAAGAACAATATTTGTAAATTACTTAAGTATTTTAATTTCCCTCCCTTAACTCTTGAAATTCAACTTAATTAATAAGAAAGGGTAAGTTAGGAACTTCATGTTTTAATTGATTACAATAATCAAATAGATATTCAGTTACTTATCAACGCCATTTTAATAGGGTGAAGATCTTCAACTCATGGCCATGGTTCTCCAGCATGAATTGTTCCAACTTTTTTCAAGTCTTGATTTAAAGGCATACTTTATTCAAATCTTTGATTTATATGAAAGTATCATTAACAAATTACACTACATGTTGATCATAGTAATAGTCAAAATTGTTCCAAACTAAGTAAATTAATTATACGGCCGAGTAGTTATTAAAACTTATTCACCTTTAAATCATAAAGGACAATCAATTTAACTTCGAAGAAGCGGATGAATTAGCGAAGATCAAATTCGATTGCTAAGTATTTTAACCTAAATTTATTATGAGCAAAATTGAACTAAGCGATTGTGAATTATCCTCACGAATGATACTCCACATAGCAATAAAAACATTATGCGGTCAATTTGATTTTGTTATACAAGTAGCATCCATCATTTTCTTTCTTGTTCACAATTTTTATGCTGCAAAATAATCATGATTCATCAATTTGATTCTGTTTTGTTAGATTTACCTCAAACTTAGTGTCAAATTACACTTTTACCCTCTGAATTTTTGGCGCAAATGTGAAAAGAGATGTTTTACTTTTTAATTTTAGCAATTTTTTATTAGGGTGTTACCGAGATTCGGTAACACCCGGTGTCGCCATATCGCTTTCCTTTAAAATAAAGCTACTCAATTATTTCCGTTCCTAATAAATTATTAACCTATATTGTACAATGTCCAACAATTGAAATAAATGCCCAAAATTATTACCTTTTGTTACTAATTTTAAATAATTCCTTGGGGCTTTGTAAAATACAAAGAATTGATTAAGACACATAAATGTGATATATATATTGTGTAAAAAATAATTACATGAAACATAGATAACCTAGTATGAATTAGAGCCTATGACCATTATTGGAAAAAAAAAAGAGAGTGTTGAAATTCGATCCGACAAATTTTGGGGACCAAAATAGACCTACGCTCACTTAGGGCATCAACAATAGAGGTTTGTCAACAAGGGTTTGTGTACTTTTTAGAGGTTTGTTGACAAACCTCTCTATTGTTGGAGATGGGGTTTGAGGTTCATCCATAGGAATGGTTACACATTTGTATACGGGTTTGTTGATTGACATGGCAAGTGGTCCCCTAAAAGTTAGTATATTTTTATTCTCCAACAACATATATATGAGGGGAAAAAAATGGGTAATTTTATGTGGGTCCTATGATATGAACCTTAAAAAGGTTTGTCTATTGTTGTATATGGGTTTGTTATTGAAGAGGTTTGTTAAATTGATGATGTGTCATGACAAACCTCTTTAGAGGTTCATCTATTGTGGATGCCCTTATAATTTGATTTGTTCTACCCAAATAAACTCAACTCAAGATGACATGTATGGGCTAAGGTTTTTTCCTTATGCGAAGAGGAGGGTTATTGTTATTGGACATGGCACGACCCAAATGCAAAACATGTGATTATTTGCTAATCAAATCTTCAAATGTTACTATATTTGATTTAAAGAACAGCTGATGACTAAGTGAGTGAAGTACTAAGTAATAAGAATATCGTAATGAAATCTCTAATCACATATTGATTCAAAGTTTCAAACACAATAAAACCCAACTTTCGAACAAAAAAAACTGTCAATATCAAACCAATATAACCCAAAAACAGAATCTAACTTAACGTTACATATTTAAATATATTCTTTTACACCAAACAAATGTACCTCTAATTTTTGAAGGCGTTTTGAGTAAGTTTCTTCTTAATCGGTTTTACCTTTCAAATACCAAAAACCTTAATACTCTTATCATAAACAAAACAAAAAAAAAATTGTTTTTGAAGTTAGGCAATATTCTTTTTGGCTAAAGGACCTGAATTGAACTGAACTGAATAAAGCTGAAATAAGAGCTAATTTGTGAAGAGATGAGCTAAATTGAATTAAATGAAGCTGAATTGAATTAAACTAAAATTAGTTGAGTTGAAGTGAAATGGTCTGAAATTAAATCAGAAAGCGTATGACCTTATCGTCAAATTTTTTTCTTAAAAAAATACTCCCTTCTAGTCTCTATTTTCTTCCCTTTCTTTGTGGGCACAAAATTTAAGAAAGGGAATAGAAAAGAGTAAAAGGGTTCGGTGAGTTTGGTGATAGGAGAGAGAGAGATGAATAATTAGGAGTTAAATAAGAAATTGTGGGACCAAAACATTAAGAAAAGTAATAAAATAGGAGTAAAAGAGTTGAGTGGGGTGAGTTTGATGATAGGAGTGAGGGATGAATAAAATAAGAGTAAAAGTTTTCAAAATAAAAAAGGGAAAAAAAACCTGAATAATCCGAGAGAAGAAAATAATGAAAAAGAAAAGTATCACTTAATTTTACAATAACACTTGTATAAAGTATAAACCAATTTTATACGAGATTATTAAATACATTTCCCCAAGATTATTTTTTTTTTTTTTTGGGTGACGAGGGGTTGAATCCCCCCCGGGCACATGCAATACCCTGCAACCACCTATGCCATGTAAGACATCTTTTAAGATGACAGGTAACCACAGCACTCCCGTATAGGGAGTCGAACCCGGAACCTCTCAATTCGTTGCCATTGTAACGCTTTGAGGAACTCCCGCACTCCACTACACTCAAGCCACTTTGATTATTTCCCCAAGATTATACATTTCCCCAATCTTGATTCCTACCAAACAAATGACCAAAGACAACAACTCAAGTCCCACACGCCCACCTCACGAAATACCGTTGTCAATTCACACACACAAAATTCAAAGACCAAGTCTATACTAAACTACCCTCCTACCTCTCCTTCACAGTTCACCCCCTCCATTATTAACATTACTATATCAAATTATCAACTGGATCTGTAACTTCCAGTTGATAAAAAATGATGAATACAGAGGAAATAGAAGATGGGACACCATTAATGACTGAAGATGAGCAACAAAAGCAGAAGCTAATAATACAACGCCAAATATCACAAGGTGTCAATAGTGGTGCAATTGCTGAGTTTAATCATGAGTCTAGAAAGCTATGGCAGATTGCTGGACCTGCTATTTTTACTTCTATTAGTCAATATTCCATGGGTGCTCTTACTCAGACCTTTGCTGGTCAAGTTGGTGAACTTGAGCTTGCTGCTGTTTCTATGGAGAATTCCGTCATCGCCGGCCTCGCTTTCGGTGTCATGGTACTTCTGTTTATTCTACTGTTTTTTGTGTAGTTTCTATTTTTGGATTTGACCCGTAGACCTGACAAATGGGTGATTCGGGTTTGTGTTGGTTTGGGTTCGGGTATGTTTGTATTTGGATCGGATCAGGTCCGGTCATTTTGGGTTCAGGTTTGTTTCGAAGTGTGTTCATATGGGGTCAAAGGGTGATTGGGGATTGCAAATTGGGTTGATTCGAGTTTCTGGTCATATTTGGATTTCAGGGTTAATTCTTGTCATTTCGGGTTCAGGTTTGTTTCAAAGTGTGTTGATATGGAGTCAACAGAACAATTGGGGGTTGCGAATTGGGTTGATTCGGATTACGGGGTCAATTCTTGTTCAGGGTAATATCCGTGTTTGTTTGTTTGTTTAGTTCGGGTTGCATAGGGTATGGTCAGTTTTGCTAGGTCTATTATACGATTTCGCTCCTCCTCGGATCATGCGAGATACACATGAAGTTATTTTACTGTGTTAATTTAATTAGGATTTGTTTCTAAATAAGGAGCTAGTTTTCAGCTAGATGATTTATACTATTTTTAGGGATCTTCATGATTTTTGGAGTCTGTTCTCTGTGTACCATCTTTATCCAATCCAATTAGGCATGGTTCTTCAATTAGATCATGATGAATAAATGGTGGATTGTGCTTTTGGGTTATGTGGGAAGTGCTCCTACTTAACCTACTAATGGCTTTTCAAAGTCGTCATTACTAGCGTATTAAATTAGAATGACATTTTTGTCACCCAGTCTCAATGTCCCAACATTGAAGTATATTTGTGGTTTGTTCAGCTTTGATTAGTCGTCGTACCGCTGGACCCACGCTAATAAGTTGAACTCAAACTTTCATTTTGAATTTTCCTTCCTGTATGTAGGACTTTTCAAACCTCAAATGTTTGTTGAGTATGGGTCCTCTGGTGGAGTTATCAGATCATAACTTCTTCACTATACTTTTTACTATTGAAAAATCAGTAGAAATCCTGAAATTTGTGACCAAATGTTATTTTGTAACTATCTTTCCAAATTTATGACCTACAGGGTTAATATTTTTTGTTTTTGATCAAATCGAGGCTTAATGGCCCAGAAAATGGACGGGGGATTTTAGCCTGTGATAGTAGTATAGAATACCCGATGCCTCATTCAAATAGAATGCCTAGACTCCGAATTCCTTGGTATCATGTCAATAATTGTAGCGTAGCTTCATACATATTACATAATTACATACAGTATACATGTACATTGGAATTTTATGTTGGTTAAACATAATCTAATGATGTAAAAGACGCAGTATTTGTCATGTTGAATGATGAAAACAACTCAAACATGTAAAATGACGTGCTAAACTAGATGAACTTTTCTTTAAATAAAATTACTCCCTCCCAGTCGTTATAATGTTCCCCTTTGATATGGGCACGATACTTAAGGAAAAGTATTAAAATATTAGTAAAAGAGTTGTGTGGGGTTGGTGGTAGGAGAGAGGGATGAATTATTAGTAGTTAATTAAGAATTGTGGGCCCAAAACATAAAGGAAAGTAATAAAATATGAGTAAAAGAGTTGTGTGGGGTTTGGTGATAGGAGAGAGAAATGAATAAAATAAGAGTAAAAATTTCTAAAAATAGAAAGGGGAACATTACTTGAATAATCCGTTTTGGGAAAGAGGGAACATTATAGTGACTGGGAGGGAGTAATTTTTACTGTTGTGAATTAGCATTCATTCTATGCAATTTTCATTTGAAATAACTCTGTATAATAGAGTTGTTAATGGGTCGCTCCGTCAGTTGGACTAGGATGTTTGGTCAGTGAAAATAGCTAGTGCGGACACTGCATTTTCCAAAAATCACATAGGCCCAGCCTACTAACCAGTCCCGAACTCCCGACACTTGACACGACAACCCCACGTGTATGCATGCCACAAAATTCACGTTGGCCTGACAACTGCCCACATTTGATTACCTTCACTCTAAAAAAGACTGGCACTATAATAATAGAGGGGCAAGGCTGCGTAAATTTGACCTTCTTACCCCCATTTCCCAGAGCCTGTAAGGTAGTGGAGTAATGTTGTTGGCATTGCTGTCAAAATATGCTATAGTATAAGCCTTGAGATAATCAATTGATGGCGAAATACTTTGTGTTCGGAAAATGCAGCTTGGGATGGCGAGTGCACTGGAAACATTATGTGGGCAAGCATTTGGCGCAGGGAAGATTAAAATGTTGGGGGTGTACATGCAGAGGTCATGGGTCATCTTGCTAGGCACTGCCTTCTTACTCACCCCACTTTATACATATTCATCTTTTATCCTTCAATTTTTTGGCACAACCGTTGAGATTTCTGAAGCTGCAGGTCAGACTAATACTCTTTTGCTTTTACGCTTGTGCCCTTCTATCGCATCATTTAATTATTTCGTTTTCGAATATTGCTCACAAGCCTAGCCGCATGCTATATATCCTCGTGTCAGGTTCATCATTTCAGGCTCTGACTTGGTTACGGTGTGCTAAGCTTGTCTTCTCACATGCATTTGATAATGCTTTGTTTTTCTTTATTCCGTTTACTTTTAAGGACTTGGTGTTAAATGTTATTTGTTCATTGCTCGGTCATCCTAATCTTCCTATGGTTCTAACCAGACGCTTAGCCTAGTGACATTGTATCATCCTCTGTCAATAGGGACATGGATACCCCTAAGTTGATCTTTTTTTAGGGGAAAACACATTTAAGTGTTATTTATCATTATTTTTTTTTTCAGATATTAGAAGTTCAAGTGGTTAGGGGTAGGAATCCCATCATAGCATAAAGCCATAAATAACACTTAAATAATGAATGTTGATTGAGTTATGGGCTAGCTCATGAGCTACCTTGGTAGAATTTTTATGAAAATGTATAAAACTAATTGAGTTACATCGTAAAGATCAATCCTTACAGTTTCATAATATTATTTACTTAATAATTGCACTATCTACCAGTGGTCTGTGACTCTGTGTTCATCAGAACCTTGGCCGGTGGATACGAGGGTAAGCTAGCGTTTTGCACAGTAACTGGCAATCATGAAGAATAGTGTCTCATTTATAATTCTCAGTAATACATATATGATTAGTTGATGCAAAACTTGGACGAGGTTGGATTTCTGAGTTTCCTTCACATTGTTAAACTGTAGACAGAAGTCAGAACTGAATGTAGCTTGCTAATTAATCTCGCCATGTGATGCTAGGATCTATTAAAGTATTAATATCAAGATCATCATATTTTATTAATTCCCTGCCATGAATTTGCTAATTTTTTTTCGTGGCTTAATATATATCATCATTAGTCATCAACTAGGCCTTCAATTTTCATTGCTGTTATCACAAATGATCCTTTATTGACGATGTAATAGGAATATAGCATTTCACTTAGGGGTCGTTTGGTTCAAGAAGATGGAATAGAATAGAATGGGATTTGATAGTATAGGGGTATGATGTTCTGAATCCATACTTGCTTAATGTCGTTTGGTTCACCATAATATTTCTCAAAGTATCTTTCAGAAGAAATGAAAGTCAAAAGTCGTCGTCTCGATGAGCAAAAATGTCATGTGGAGTATGTATTAAAAAACAGAGGTAGTAGTAACTATTTAGTGAACTAATAACTATGCATAGATTGTGAAAGAGGGTTATCTACTTGCCTCAGAAGGTATATTGAAAGTTTTTATTCTCAATTCGAACATCACGTATAACTAAATGAACAAGTTTCAAGTCTGTTCTCAGCATAATTGACGAGGTTCAATTCTGAGGGGACCAAATTGTAAATGCTCATGCTTACAATCATAAGATAATAGAATAGTAGCCGATACCAATTTTTCTTTTTGGCTTTCAGCTGACTAGTTGTTCAGAAGTACTACTATTATTTCCTTGTGGCATAATGCCATAATGGTACTCAGAAATTTCGGACTTCTTGTGATAATTTGTACAAGCAAGTGTACATTATCTAATATTGTTTTAATTTACAATGCAATTCTGTGGTGCAGGCAAGTTTGCTTTGTGGATGATGCCTCAACTATTTGCCTATGCTTTCCATTTTCCTATACAAAAATTCTTGCAATCACAGGGGAAAGTGCTTGTGATGGCGTGGGTGTCTGCTGCTGTACTGGTGCTCCACACAGTGTTGAGTTATATTTTTATGCTGAGGCTAGGCTGGGGATTGGCAGGCGCAGCAATCATGCTCAACATCTCGTGGTGGCTTATCGTCATACTCCAGCTTATTTACATTATCTATACAAAGTCAGATGGCGCTTGGAGTGGATTGTCCTGGCTAGCATTTGCTGACTTGTGGGGCTTTGTGAAGCTCTCCGCAGCTTCTGCTGTCATGTTATGGTATCTTTTTCATCTTCCTAGTTCTCTATTTTTATATCTACTCTTGAAGGCATAAGCTTATGAAAATGTCAAACCAAGATATTTCTAGTCCAAAAAACATTACCACCTTTCTAGTTAGGTTATGTCTTAGTTAGATCAAGCACCTTCAATGCTCAATAGAATGGTATTTGCTCACATTGTTGATCATGATTAATGTGAGAGTCCAATAACATGATAGCACACAAGGACTCTTAGCCCCTGTCCAATGTTTATTTATCACAGCTTGTTTTTGTTATCTTCTAGCTTTGCACATGAGTATCGCCTTGTCGGTCAAGTATCAGTGAAAATTTTTGGAAGTATCTAACGTGTTTGTACAGCCTAATATTAACAATGATGTTGGTAAGCTGAATTTCACATAACGGCTATTATGCTGCTAAAAGATATTTAATGCCACCCCAGCAAGTTATGTTGGTGATATTCTCATTTTATCAACATTAATATCTTATTGTCATAGTGATGTATAGGGTAACAGGAGTAATTAATTGTAATAGTCAATGGAAAGTGAGATAACATTGAAAAAAAAAAGAAAGGCGGGAATAAAATAGAAAGTGAATAAAGTTTCAAAAGTGAAAATTAAGTGAGATTTCATGCACACAAAGGTGAGTAAAGTGTAAAGAAAACTTGGCATGAAAAAGTAATGATAGATGACAGCCTTTTATTGAGATTGATGGAGTATAAATTTCGTTCGTTATATTCAATATGTAAATATTCCTGCCAACTCCAACACTGGAAGGAGTGGAACGCCTATACCTTGAATGTTTACGAAATCAGCTACCATTCAAAGAGTCAAAGAGCATAGTGTGCATTTTTCAAAATTTCAGCTGTTTGTTGCTGAAATAGTGAAATGTCTTCAGTATGTGTGTAGAACTCTAATCCATATATATGTCACATGTGAGTGTCCCACGTTGAAGAAAGTGGAGAAAATTTATCACTTTATAGGACATAGGATACTACTCCTATTGTTAATTGGTTTAGGATGGAACCTTCTTAGCTTGTAAAATGGACTCAATAATGCCCAATTGCCCATACATGTATTTAACAGTATGCAATAGAAAATGATTTGATTTAAAGACGGGAGCTTCAGAATCTTTATGCGCTTTGTACATGCTGTGTTTGATACATTGTTTGCATGTTGACCTGTACAGCTTGGAACTTTGGTACTTGATGATGCTAGTGGTTATTGTAGGCGTTCTTCCCAACCCTTTGATACCTGTTGATGCTATCTCTATATGGTAAGATTCTTTAGCAACCCATTCAAGTAATCAATTCATTGTACATTTTTATCATCATCCATTCATTTGAATACAAGTTGTTTTTCTTTTAGATATGGGTTAACCAGTTAAGATCGAGTAGCAATTTTGTTTTTTGACATCTGATTCCTTATTACTTTAAACTTTTTTGTGTTTGCAGCATGAACTTGCAAGGATGGGATGCAATGATTGCGTTTGGGTTCAATGCTGCTATTAGGTAACACATCTTGACCTGCATCCAGTTTTCTTCTTGTAAAAGCCTTTCAATTTTATACAAAAATAAAGAATGATAATTCTTGAACCTCTTAACAATGAAAATAATCAAATGGCAGCTATGATAACTTCTAGAATCATAGAATCATTTGTGATATTATGTGGAGATAGCATGAAAAGACACTCACGGGGGTATGTTCTTATTTACAACAGTGTAAGAGTATCAAATGAGCTTGGAGCTGGCAATTATCGACAAGCTAAGATTTCTGTAACGGTAGTTTCCATAACATCAGTGGCCATAGGATTTATTGCCTTCTTAGTGGTGCTTGCAACTCGAGACACTTTCCCTCATCTTTTCACCAGCAGTGAGGCTGTGGCTAAAGAAACAACAAGAATATCAATTGTGTTGGCATTCACAGTTCTTCTCAACAGTCTTCAACCTGTACTATCAGGTAAGGTTTTTAGAATAGAAAGCTTCAATCTAAGTGATCTAACACATTAGTGTACTCTCTCCATACAGCACTCCCAGTTTCTTATTTATGCTCTTACTTCTGTGTTCAGGGGTTGCTATTGGAGCAGGATGGCAATCACTTGTGGCGTACATCAATATTGCATGTTACTATCTTTTTGGGCTCCCGGCTGGCCTTCTCCTTGGATTCAAATACGGTCTTGGAGTCATGGTAACCAAGCATAAATTTTGTATCAAATCCTGTTACTCAATATTTTTCTAGTCTGTGACTTGATATACTCGGGTGGGTCAGTTATTTGGGATAGTTTCAAAATTTCACTGAAATTTACAAGGCAAACATAGTTTGAGTATTGCGAGGTAGCAGTCGGTCAATGCAAGTCTTGAACTAATTTTCATCACGTGTCACCCGAAGACATTGGCCTTCAACACCGGAATAAAACTGTGTGCATTCGACGCTCCCCTACCTCACCATGGGAGGAAGCTGTTTAAGGCATAGGACATGTTGTAAGCAGGGTTTTAAGTGGGTTTTGGCTGGGTTATGTTTTTATATAAGTAATTTATAATATGTTCATTCACTTTTTCGTTATTTTGGGACTAATTTATATATTATATTTTTGCAGGGAGTTTGGGGAGGAATGGTAGGCGGAATCTGTTTGCAAACTGCTATTTTAATCGTAGTCACATCTCTCACAAACTGGAAGAAGGAAGTAAGTTCAACCAACCTTTTCCATTCATGCATGTTCCTACATTAGTTTCTGTTAAATTTTCCATAACTTCACTCTGTTGTTACAGGCCGATGAAGCATTAAGTAGGGTGCGGAAATGGGGAGGAGCAACTGCAGATGATTGATAGATATACCATTCAAATATGTCAAACTTATCTTCAATGGTCGGAAAATCATCATCAAAATTTCATGCCAGATTTAGGTGAGTTATACAGTCGTGCGCTACAATGTGCTAACGTGAAATTAACACACATGCAAAACGATACCATAGGGCATTGTCATAAATAGATCAGCAGATGGCAAGATTGCCATGCTTCTTTGATGCAGCCTGAGAACGGTTTGGATTCGGCCTTGGTTATTTATCACCTGTACTATATGTCCTTAGCTGCATTGCATTGTATTTTTTTTGTCAAGTTACTGACATGTGAGGAGACGGAACTGCCAATTTGTTTAGGATTGAGATATAAGTTCATGTAAATGTGAATTGATGTATACGAAATTTTGTGTATTTCCTACAAACATGAGTAAAATGATTTTCAGTGCCTTTAAACCGCACAAATTTGTTTTTGTGTTACTCCTCTCCCTAATAACATAGTACAATTTCTGAGTCGTTAGTTTAGTGCCAGTTCCGTCCTATGATCTCCCTTGCACGGAGGATATGTCCATCCGTCATTCTGGCAGTAGTAAGATTTCACCTTTGATAGACATGGCTCCCATGTGCTTTCTCTTTCACAAGTGTCCTCTTTGGTTGTGTTGAAGACTGAGGTTTCTCCGTCATGATCATGTTCTCGGGTTTCTGCAACTCAGGCGCATCCTCGTTCACGGCCACACCGTTGCGTGCATGATCTTTTCTAGACATGACAGATAAATTGGCCTCCCTTGTTTAAGATTTTTCACAAATCCTGTCTAAGACATCCAAATGTTCCATCTTCTCCAGCTCAATTGCCTTCATCATACACGAGCATGCGCCCATCATCACTAGGGATTAGATAAGAGGCAACCATAAGTTCATGGGAGTTAATCGTGTGTCTGTGTCGTATACGCTGTTAATAATTGTACCCGCGGACATCAGTTCCATAGATTTGGTGGCGACTGGGTTGCTCTTTCGTATCACAATTATAACTCAGCCAAGTGTTTCATCAGTATTCTCATCTTGAACTTCATCAATTGCCTTATGGTCCAGTTGGACCCATATCTTGAATAGGTTCTCCATCATGACATTTAATTCCCTCCGGTTTGGGCATTCAGACATTCGACCGACACCTTGAAGTAGACAAAGGCTTCCTCACAAAGGATTGTTACTAAGTCGAACCAAGGGTTCGCATTGCTCATATTTGTGTTCTCGGCTCACCATGGATTGTCCCGAATTGGAGCAAACGATTCGTATTGATCATATTTTTAATACGGCTAGTCTCTCTCATAATGGGCATATTTATCTTAAACTTAAAACGGGTCAAAGAGTATGGTATTTAGATAGATGAGACAAGATTGTTCCCTATCCATATCCATTATTTAACGTGTTAAGTTTATCCATTTTAAACAAGAATTTGTGCTTTTTTTTTTTTTTTTTTTTTTTTTTTTTTTTTTTTTTTTTTTGAGCACGAAGATCAAGTAGGGATCAAGTAGATAAATCACACAGATGATCAAGAAATTTATCAGCTGAGTCAACAGATTTATGTCAGCACTTGATGTTAAAAATGCAATCTTGGCAGAATATATGCAACTAACTTGAGATGGGCATGCACAATTGTACATCGTCACTTGTTTGTTATGAAGTATAGTTGGACGATTCTGTTGAAATTAAGGTATAAGTGTACAACCAAACCTCTTCTTAAGGGTCATTTGTGATTTGTTTGCTTATTTACTTCTGGTGGTTACAACTATTTAAGTCGTATTCGTTTTTTCGCTTAAAAAAGTTGAATCAAATGCGAGGTGCGAGTTGAGTTAATGAAATGAAATGAATGAATCGAAATGAACTTAACTAAATAAAAGAAAGTTAATCGAAATGAGTTAAACTAAGTCAAAAAAAACATGACCTTATTTTAATAATTGGGAAAAAATAATTTGTGTATAATAGTCAACTTATTATCCATTAACAATAATTATTTTATATATTAAGTAAGAATCACGAAATGACCTGATTGAGAGTAGTATATTATATGGGTCATGCTCATTCATGTACATGATTTACTCAATCATAGACATAAATGACCGTTATATCCTTATCATTTTTACACCATTATTTTCCATTTTTTATTCATCTCCTTCCAAACCACCAGCCCCCACGACAACCTCCCTTCCCTACACCAACGCTACCACCGAGCCCCTGTACCGGACTCCCGTACCAAACCCTTGCAACCGGAGTCCTACACATGACCACCTCTCTAATGGAACAGTAGCCCCGCCATTCCTATCTAACAACCGCACTAACGATAATGACCGCTAATCATTTGCATCCATTAATGTGTCAACTCCATCTTTAAGCTCATGTTTTTTATTAAAAAAAATTAAAAAAAACAGTAAATTGCAGGGCCTTCGAACAAAAACAAACAAGCAATTAAAAGTGAACCACGTTAAATTCTTTGTGTCTTTTATTTTTGCATCTACTCCGTATCGCTTCCGCACAACAATTGGCACCAGAGCTTAGGTTTTTGGATCCAGGGAGGAGAAGATGGCAACTGACACTATAAGGATTGAGAAGTTCGATGGGAGGAATAGTTTTGCACTATGGCAGATAAAGATGAGGGCTTTGCTAAAGGAGCGGTGCATCTGGAAACCCTTGACGCGGGGTTTCTCCACGAAGGTGACGAAGACTGAAGCTTCGGCTGCAGGTGCTGAATCTAGGGTGACTGTGTAACACCCCCGCACACCAGAACGCCTTACCAAGGACCATTCCAGTGTATGACGGTGTCACCATCTCGGTTTCCCGAGGAAGTAGATCAAATAAGACAATACAAGGACAATATTACATTAATAGAATATCTGTCACAATACCATTTTATTCAAGTCTCTAAAATAAAGTTCAATTACAACACTTGTGATTCTACAACTCTAGACCAGTAGCGTGATGACTCGATCCCTCCAATCCCAGCAGCAGTAATCTACAATACCTGCTAAACCAACTGCTCACCATCCCCGAATGGATCACCGCAGATACCACAAAACAACACGGGGTCAGTACTGACTAATCAAATATAAGATAAGACAATACAGTAAACAGCTGATCATCCACCACCTCAACCTTACCGCATCGTACCATAATCGACTACACCGCGAAGGGTGTAGCCCTGCCAGGCTACCCATCGCAACAGGTAGCCCTCGCCGCCAGTGGGTGACCATGATCCATTCCCACCTAGTCCGGCTCATCATCGAGCGACTAACATTCCCTGTCCTTTAATGTGCACATCCCCTCCCGTGGCGGGTTCCACGGAGGGCGAACTAGGGTGTGAAGCCACTCCCGCAAGTGACTCCACCACAATCACAATCACATAACACAGCTGTCACACCCCAACGACATCATCACCCCAACACCCATACTCCGATGATCGCAGAGATAGACACAAATTACAATACAATCAAAATCTCAAATCAATTAACATGGGCGAGTAGGAGACCCTACCTCATCGCAAAGCATGAAAGACTTCCATCTACAGCCACGCACGACTCCAATAAGCACCCTAACAATGATAACTATATCCTATTACACGACTATACTCAAAGAATCATTCAAAAGGGCACAAGGCAGTAACTCACCTAACCTTGCACATCGGTGACGACATAGACAACCACCACCCACGTCCTCCTTGCTCCGCGAATCCCGACATTCCCATGGTAGGGGTTTAAGCTAATCCCTTTAAGGTATAAGGCTATGGAGTGATAGAGTAGGGAGATGGTCTAGGGTTAGAGAAAGAGAAAGCGTCGAGGAAATGAGAAAATAGAAATGAATCTCGCGAACTCGCACTTATATTAACGCGTCGACAAAACAGCCATACTCGGTCGAGTATAGGAACACTCGGCCGAGTAGGCTCCACTCGGTCGAGTATTGGTGATACTCGGCCGAGTGGCCTCAGCTAGGTCGAGTAACTAACCTATACGTCTCCTATTACCAGTCTGATCCCTCACCCAATCATTCCTAAGGTCTGTTTGGTCAACAAGGTCGGTCAACAACGCTCCTATAAATCCTGGGTGTTACAATCTTCCCCCCTTAAAAGAACTTCGTCCCCGAAGTTCAGCCCGTACGACACTCCCCGTAAAAATTATGTACCAAGACCTTAACCACCTTCACAAAGGTGCACAAATTCATACTATCCATCAATTATCATCAGCCATCTTATTCAACAACAATCGCTTATCACCGCTACCTTCCCAAACAATGCTACTCACCACTTACACATATACATACAGAGATTAGTCAAAGCAGCATTCAACCCTATACTTACACAAGTATGCAATTGAAACACTTTACACAATGTAAGAAACCATACTCAAATGTAAACTACCACGTTCCGTACGCTTATATTAAATATACAAAAGCAAAGCGATACACCCTTATAAGGTACCTAAGTACACAATCACCACATTCCGAACACGTATGCCAATTATCATCAACTGAACCGAATCTTCATAATACTTGACACCCATGCACCATATAATTTTCATATTAATTACATACAACATAGATACGGCTTAAAGAAAACATAATTGTAATCCAGTAACTCCGAATGTGAACACCTAACATACATATAATTCCCAATATTTCATAAAATTAAATACTTACTCATAAATAAAATACATATTTCACAAATAAAATACTTATCATAAAACTTGAGTTGCGACATCCGTGTATAGTATAATCTTTATATTACCCGAATACAACATAGCTATCGCTTCAAGGAAACGTGAACATAAATTCCGAATGTTAACTACATACATGTAATTCCAAAATCATAGGTATAACTAAACACATATTTTACATAATTAAATACTTAATTCCGCGACATTACTCTTCCCCTCTTAAAGGAACTTCGTCCCCGAAGTTCACCAGTAATCATTTTCCTATACCCAACGCTAAAACGTACTTTATGACGGCGACATTACTCATAAACTCTTTTAGCCCAACTTGCTTTACGACCTTACACATTTATGACATATAAAGACCAATGATTTCAGCGACCAACATGTACATTCTTGTAGCGTGACAATTAATATATATAGAATAAATAAGAGAGAACAGCTCTATGCGTAATCTCATTGGAGCAATTATCATTGAAACCAAACATATACATACGTATAAGACTCTTACAGTTACCACGTTGTATGAGTAAAGTGTTACCTTTCATATAATTTAATGTCTAGGATATTCCACCCCTAAACAATTTAAGATCCTGGTAACCAACCTATGTTATACAACGAAACACTCATAAATTCATAGTTGATACTAACAATCACAATTCCATGATGATCTATCTGTGGGATGTCATTTAGTATGACATAGTAAAATAGGTATCTAACAAGTTTTGTCACACAATTATCACGTAATTATGAAATTTTCATAACAAATTTCCAATGTCCCTCTGAAGTCGCAATAATCGGCCGAGTATGAAAGACTACTCGGTCGAGTATGCTCTACTCGGTCGAGTATAGAAGTACTCGGCCGAGTAAGCTCTACTCGGTCGAGTAGTAATCTATACTCGGTCGAGTGATGCCCGCCAGAGAGCGTTTTTGTCGATATTACTTATCTATCACTAACAACCTGCAACAATTTTTCACAATGGTTTAATACATAACAAATTTCTACCTGAAGTGACATGAAACACGTCTCCATACGTTAACCAAGTAGCGGCCTTATGGCCAAATACAATCATCCAACCGAAGATACCAAATACCGAAAGCAATATCTAAAGAAGAGACAATAAATCCGACACAACAAAACAAGTCCATCACCACTAAATAAGTCTAACATCCAAGAAATCAACTAAATAGTCTAACAACCTAAGATCAGCAACAAGGACCCTCCTCCATGTCATCTCCACCACCGCGCTGAAGTACCTCGCACTGAACTCCCGCACTGGAAAACCTGCGCCGCCGAGTAGTCCCCTCCCGGTGATCGCCGGAGTTGGCTCCCCACGGTCCTGCGAGGTAGCCAAACTCAGTCTCCTCTGGAGGTCTCCAGAAACTCGGGTCCACCCCATAACTGTGGAACACTCCCGTATCCACTCCCGGTCCTCTCCACCATACATGTGTGGTGTGCCAAATCGGTCCCGATGCCCCGATTAAGGGTCATCTCGTGAAGGTTGCGGAGCACCAAAGTAGAAGAGATCCGCTCGGCCCGGCTCATGAGGTCGCATCCTAAGGTCATGCACCGTAGGGTATGACGAGTGCGATAAGGGTGGTAAGGGTAGGAGTCGGGGGCGAGTAAGAGGGCTCGGACACAACCGGGTCTACCCTAGGTCGCCTAACTCCACGACGCTCCCTAGGGGGGGAGGTGCGCCGCTTCATTGTCCCTCATGTACGGTGTGAGGCTCGGGTAAGTCCAAGAGGATCCGTGGGTCAATCAGGTAGGACTGGGGCTCAGGTCTAGGGATGCCACAAGGCTCCCACTCGGCCAAATGGTCAACAACAGGGAGATAAGCTGGGTCCGGAAGCACCATCCACATAGTACCCCTCACCCTCCAAGCATACGACCCATCATCCATCTTCCTCAACCATCGGTTCTGACGCCAGTACTGGGCGTCCATGGTGGGTACAACCTCAACATACTCATTCCCCTCAGGAGGTGGGGCCTCAAAGTCGGTCGGTCGGCCGAGCTAGGCGGGTCACTATGGCCCCGCAAGCAATAAATCGGGTCTCAGACTGTGCCATGCGCTCCAGACTAGAGCACACTATACCAGGAGCACTGTAGTAAAACGGTTTCCGACGGTGGAGGTTAAGGTAGGACACCAGGAGCATGACTTCGTGAGAATTGAGCTTACTCACGTCCTCTCTCGAGTAAAGCAGACAGGTCAACATCCTTAGAAACATACGAAGGGAAACGTGCTGGATATCATTAATCAACATGGGCACGGTAGGGCGGGTCCGCCGGTCAAATAAGGAAGGTACTGAGGTGCGCCACTGTTCTTGGCCACGTCACTAAGGTAGTCGTCCTCCTCGGCCTCTAAACCTAAATGGTCAGCCAACTCATCAAGGGTAAGCTCATGATCCTCATTCATGAGACGAAAAGAGACGGTCTTGCCCTTCCTATCATAAACAAAAGAGCTTAAAAACTCTAAGGTCAAGTGGGGGTATGATTTCTTTCTCAAGTGATACAACCCCTCCATGCCCAAAATCTTGAAAATGTGAACTATGTCCTCCTTAATCCCCAAAGTCTCAAGGATACTAGGGTTGACACATCGGGTGGGGCGAAAAGGACGGCGCATAAGAGCCACAAAAGCCTTACGATGATCGAAGTTAGCAAAAATTACCGATGGATGTGCCTCCACCGGCGGTACAACCGGTCCACTGCTACATTGCCCAGCCTCGAGTTGGACATTCGCGCGAGGTCTCTTGTTGGGTAAACCTCTAGTTTTCACCATACTGCAAGAAAATCATTTTTAACAAAGGATTGACACTTGAAAGTTCTTAGCACAATGGACGGACTGTTTTACTTGTATATCGATTTTGGAATAAGCTTTGTAAGATAAACTATCAGAAATCACCATGTATTTTACAATTCACATAATTCCAAGTTTTCAAATCGCCTTAAATCAGGAAATACTCATCAACGATAAGAAGAATTTCGTTTTTGCTAACCCTAGAATTCAGAAATTGAATTTTTTTCCCATGAAATTAATCAAACAAATTATACACAAGTTCTATATGTGGTTGAATTCGAAAATCAATAAGTTTAAGACTGAATTTCAATAGTTTTTAACAAGGAATCGAAATATAGCATGCTATTACACAAAGTCTTTGAAAACAATTAAGGAATTTGAGTTTAAATCTTACCTTAAACTGATTTAGGGCAATATAGAACAAGTGTGGTACCAAGATTTTACCCAAAAGCTTGAGAAAGGAAGAGTATGGAGTTTTAGAGAGAAGGAAAGATGAAGATGGGAGGCGGAAATAAGAAAGAAAGGCACGAAATTAGGGTTTTTGTATAACCCGCAAAAGGCCTGCTACAGCAATACTCGGTCGAGTGTTGGGAATACTCGGCCGAGTGTTCACTACTCGGTCGAGTATTTAGGATACTCGGCCGAGTGAGCACTACTCGGTCGAGTACCATCCTTACTCGGTCGAGTTTTTAAGACCAGAGACGATTCTTATTCTAACAAAATAGGTACTCGGTTATGTAACTTTATACTCGGCCGAGTTTGGTCTACTCGGTCGAGTACTCGCATCTACTCGGTCGAATTTTTCGAAATAAAGAAGGAGTCGTAACTTTTCACTGTTCCTGCAAAATCAAATAATATCGTTCGGAGTTCCGGGATTCCGGCTCGTCACAATTAAAACTGATTCCTACCACGTAAACACATAACAACACGTATATCCGTACATTCATCTCCAACAATCATCACTTCTACCTTCATCCCTCACTATGCCAAGAAACTATTTTACTGTACCCATATGGCATATGTCACAATCTAATTACGGTACCTACCAGGTTTAGCTCTATATCACATCATTTCTACTTCTGCTAAACACCAGACATACACATTATTCACGTTTGTAACACAATAATTTCACACCTAACACATTCATCATAAAACAAAGTGATTAATTTGTCACTGATCACACCTTGCAACAATTCCATATTCACTTCCACTTTTCCACACATCTATCTAACACATACCACTCTAGTAATAGATACGCACACAATAGATGCACACAACACTTAACAATCCACGACTCACACTAGCTACCCTTTTCCCGTGTCTGGCTTAAGTCCGATGGGGCCATGATTTTGAAATGAGGGCGCCTACTCACCCAAAATCTAGCATCGGCTGGGGCTCCCAACGTACATACACCAGGTTCATTTTACTTGACACCCTATGTTCATTAATTTCGTTAGTTCAGGTTCCAAAATCGTCGGCTCTGATACCACTTTGTAACACCCCCGCACACCAGAACGCCTTACCAAGGACCATTCCAGTGTATGACGGTGTCACCATCTCGGTTTCCCGAGGAAGTAGATCAAATAAGACAATACAAGGACAATATTACATTAATAGAATATCTGTCACAATACCATTTTATTCAAGTCTCTAAAATAAAGTTCAATTACAACACTTGTGATTCTACAACTCTAGACCGAGCGTGATGACTCGATCCCTCCAATCCCAAAGCAGTTAGCGAGTAATCTACAATACCTGCTAAACCAATCGCTCACCATCCCCGAATGGATCACCGCAGATACCACAAAACAACACGGGTCGATGATCTTGACTAATCAAATATAAGATAAGACAATACAAAAGAGTGGTGATCATCCACCACCTCAACCTTACCGCATCGTACCATAATCGACTACACCGCGAAGGGTGTAGCCCTCGCTGCCGAGCTACCCCATCGCAACGGGTAGCCCCGCCGCCGGTGGGTGACCGCATCCATTCCCACCTAGTCCAGCTCATCATCGAGCGACTAACATTCCCTGTCCTTTAATGTGCACATCCCCTCCCGTGGCGGGTTCCACGGAGGGCGAACTAGGGTGTGAAGCCACTCCCGCAAGTGACTCCACCACAATCACAATCACATAACACAGCTGTCACACCCCAACGACATCATCACCCCAACACCCATACTCCGATGATCAGCAGATAGACACAAATTACAATACAATCAAAATCTCAAATCAATTAAGAGATGGGCGAGTAGGGAGACCCTACCTCATCGCAAAGCATGAAAGACTTCCATCTACAGCCACGCACGACTCCAATAAGCACCCTAACAATGATAACCATATCCTATTACACGACTATACTCAAAGAATCATTCAAAAGGGCACAAGGCAGTAACTCACCTAACCTTGCACATCGGTGACGACATAGACAACCACCACCCACGTCCTCCTTGCTCCGCGAATCCCGACATTCCCATGGTAGGGGTTTAAGCTAATCCCTTTAAGGTATAAGGCTATGGAGTGATAGAGTAGGGAGATGGTCTAGGGTTAGAGAAAGAGAAACTGTCGAGGAAATGAGAAAATAGAAATGAATCTCGCGAACTCGCACTTATATTAACGCGTCGACAGCAGCCATACTCGGTCGAGTATAGGAACACTCGGCCGAGTAGGCTCCACTCGGTCGAGTATTGGTGATACTCGGCCGAGTGGCCTCAGCTAGGTCGAGTAACTAACCTATACGTCTCCTATTACCAGTCTGATCCCTCACCCAATCATTCCTAAGGTCTGTTTGGTCAACAAGGTCGGTCAACAACGCTCCTATAAATCCTGGGTGTTACAGACTGAGACGGAAGATCCTGCCTTGTTAACAATGGAGGAGAGGGCTCATTCATCGATCTTGTTGAGTTTGTCAGACGATGTCCTAACTGAGGTAGCCGATGAGTCGACTGCAATGGGGTTATGGCTGAAATTGGAGAGTTTGTACATGACAAAGTCGCTCACCAATAAGTTGTTGTTGAAACAACGTCTGTTCTCTTTCAAGATGCAGATAGGTATGTCACTTCGTGATCATCTAGACAAATATAATACTATATTACTAGATCTGCGTAATATAGATGTTAAGATTGAGGATGAAGATCTTTGCTTTAATTCTGCTGGTTTCTTTACTCGCGTCGTATGGGAATTTTGTGGATTCTTTTGTTCTTGGTAAAGAAACATTGACCCTAGAGGAAGTGAAGTCAACACTTTGCACTAGGGAGTTGCGACAAAAAGCAACTGTTGACTTAGAAAACGGATCAAAGGGTTTAGTTGTTGATAATACTAAAAAAGGTGGAGTTCGGAAGAAAAAGGCTAAGTCTAATATTCCGGACACCAATATCTGCTGATAATTACGTTATCTCGTTATCTATGTAAAGAACCCGGGCATAAAAGACCTAGTTGTCCTAAGTTGAAAGCTAAGTCTAATGCGGCTGTAGTTCAAAGTAAGAATTTGGAGTACGATTCTGAGGCGGACTATGCACTTGTGGTTGATTCTGTTCGTCCTATTGATCGTTGGATTCTAGATTCGGGTTGTTCTTATCATATGTGTCCACACAAGCATTGGTTTAATACTTATGAGTCCTTTAATGAGGGTCGCGTTGTTGTTGGTAACAATGCTACTTGTGAGGTAGTGGGTATTGGGTCAATCAAGGTGAAGACTGCTGAGGGTAAGAAGTATACTTTGACTAATGTGAGACATGTTCCAGCTTTAGGGAAGAATCTTATGTCACTTGGTTCATTAAGTGATTTAGGATATGAGTTCCAGAGTAAAGGGGAGATTTTGTCTGTCACGAAGGGTTCTAGTTTGGTGCTGAAAGGTGTCAAACAAAATTCCTTGTATGTATTACAAGGTGAAACACTGACTAATTCTGCAAGTTGTGCATCCGTAATTCACAAGAAGAAGACC
Organism: Silene latifolia; assembly: GCF_048544455.1. Classification (NCBI taxonomy): domain Eukaryota; kingdom Viridiplantae; phylum Streptophyta; class Magnoliopsida; order Caryophyllales; family Caryophyllaceae; genus Silene; species Silene latifolia. Next base: position 34,355,745 of record NC_133531.1, read on the forward strand.
AAGGTTTGGCATAAGCGGCTTGGTCATATGGGTGATAGAGGGATACAACAATTGTGCAAGAGGGATCTTCTTAAGGGTGTCAAGGTGAATAACCTTGAGTTTGATGAGCAGCGTGTGTTTGGTAAGAAACACAGATTTAAATTTAGCAAGAGTGTTCATATAACAAGAGAAGTCCCTGACCCTTCGGGGTGCTGAGTTTAAGGTGGAACATCCTTGAGCGACCCGGTCCAGGGCTAAATGGACGCAGGCCTAGTCCAGGGCTTATTGGACGGCAGACCCAGTCCAGGGTATATTGGATGGTTATAGACTCAAGGTGGAGTCTATGGTGTTCTAGTGTGAGAGCTCAATTTGCTAGAACATGGCATATATAAGTCTACTTGAGTGACTTGTATATTGGTCGAGTGATTTGGAAGTCGTTTGCTAAATGCGACTGTCCGAGTCAAGGTGGAGAATTGTTAGTATGTGACTCGTATGTCGCTTACGAAGTATGTCGAAGTTTGATTACGGTGAGATAAAATAGACTAAAGGAGAAAAGAAAGAAGAAAATAAGAGACGGACACGGGCGAGTAGCAAGTTCTTATGCAGGTCGCACGTTTTCCTGGTGTTGCTCTTCTTTTCTACGTGATTTGGCTTGGTCTTGGAAGTTGGTGGGCTCCACCACTTTTCCAAGTTTAATTTGGCTTTTGGTTGATTACGTGGGTTTCCGACTTTCGTCTTCCGTCATTAGTTTATTTGTGGTTATTCTTATTATTTTATTTCCTAATTGTATTAGTCTTTGTTAGGGTAGTTTAATATATAAACACTACCCTAACCTAGCTATTCTTGAAGGAGAGATTTGTGAGGCAAACACATTGAGAGTTTTAAGAGGCATATCTAGAAAAACTCTGTGCTCATCTTTTGTAATCTGTAATTCTCCCGACATAGTGAATTATTCTCCCTCGCCCTGGTGGATGTAGCTATCGCATTGATAGTGAACCACGTTAAATTCTTTGTGTCTTTTATTTTTGCATCTACTCCGTATCGCTTCCGCACAACAATTATGTTCCTCATTCTCAGAATTGAAGAGTCATCATCATCCCCTTTTCATGTTTTTATTAAAACAATTCATGTGTAATTGCAGGAGGTGCATTGAACAATAAAAACAAACAAATGAACATTAATTCTCTGTCCCTTCCCGTAAACCTCAGTACCTCACTACCCAGACATCACCACGGCCAACACCTATGCCACCATCACGGCCAACACCTAACGCCACCACCATGAATAGGCGAGTCGATGTCCCAAACACAGGAAGACCGACTGATATCTAACCGTACCACCACCGGCTCAGTACAATCACCACCATGGTCGTCGTCCCCACCATAGCCCGCCCTGCTACCACCGCAGCGACTGCCGACGCCAAACTCCGACCATGAGTTTTCTTTATTTTTTTCAAACCCTAATTTAATTAGATTAAATTAATTTAATCTCTCTAATTTGATGAAAACATGGTTGTTTAATAAAGTTAGAGATTGTTATTTGATCGGATATGAGAAGAACTAGCATTCATAATTGAGTAATTTGTCGGATTTGATTAGGTTGGTGAGGAAGAGAATTAGAGAGCTTTTTTTCTTTGTTTTTTTGGTAAGGTTAAAGAATGGAAAAATAATGGCAAAAAGTCCATGAAAGAGTAATGTTTGTACATGAATGAGCATGTATTATATCGAGGGTCATGAGATACAGGTAGTATACCACCACATCGATATTTCATATGTTCTCATTTTTGTTTCCACCTCGATATTTCATATGTTCTCATTTTCGTTTACTTTCCCCAACAGTATCCAAAATAATCATATTATTATTTCCTTAAGGGTGTGTTTGGATTGAGCGAATTGGAGGGAAATGGAGGAGTTCAATTTCCTTTGTTTGGTTACCATATATGAAAGGCGGGAAATGAAAGCAGAGGAAAATGGGAGAATTTAATTTCCTTCCTTTAGACCAAACTAAAATCTTTCCATCATTGGCAAAATTTGAAAGAAAAACTTTCTTTCTTGTCCATATTCATCATATTACATCCGAACTAAAGCAGCCTACTAACATCATTTTTCCATCTCCCTCACATCATTTTTGTTATCCAAACAACCATAATTTATTTTCCATCCCCTCCCCTTCCCTCCTTTCACTCCTCCTCTCATCCCCTTCTCTCCTAAAATGGTATCCAAGTACACCCTAAATGTCCAAAAGTAGAAGTCATTGATCCAACTCAAAGATACAAGACCGGGCTGACTCGAAGTTACCGAGTTAGGGTTGAAGCAATGTGGCCCGTTTATAAAACTGGGTTGAGACGAAGGCAACACAAAATTATGTGGGTCGATTAAGGACCAAGGTAACTAGACCTAACAAACGGGTCAACCGGATCGGCTTAGGGATGGGCAAGTTCTAGTCGGGTCAATTTCGGGTTTTCTGGCTTCGGGTCGGGTTTTCTTGGGCTTGGTCATTTTTGGGTCAACTATTATCGAGTTATTTATGGATAATAATCTATCTGTGACAATAAATATTCGGGTCAGGTTATAAAAGGTCAGGTCAATTCGGGTTTTAGGTCAAGCTTGGATCTTGAATGCTGATGTCGGATCGGGTTCGAGTCGGGTTATTCGAATTGGGTCAATTTTTCCAGTTCTATTCGAAACAATATCCTTTTAATAAAGTTACTATTGAGTTTGGTTGACTCTATAAGCCAACTAACATGCTTTAAAATAACACAAACAGTATCCTTCATCATCCCCTTATACTAAAAGAATAAGAGCTTACTAAAAAATTTTCGCCTAAATGAATTATTTTATAATTAAACTTCATCATTGTATATATCATATCTACAAGTGAACCCTACTATTCAAGACAATAAATAAATCTATATTTTTTCAATTTGTATAGACAAATAAGATATTCTGATTTTGCTACATAAACGAAATTACACTAATTAAACGTATGATGTGATATAAATATTTTACTGTTATTATTTGTAAAACTAAACATGACGACCACGAACACTTTTTTAGCAAATACTTTCTAAATAATTGCACTATTCCATCTTTCTAAAAAGTAGTATTCATAGATATTTTTACTTCTAAACTGTAAAAACTTACGAATTATATAGTTTTTTCTTTCCCTATAACTTAATATCTATCCCTGCTAGAGGTGACAATCATTAACACAACCCGACACAAAGTTAGCGGGTTAGGGTTAAGATGTTGTGACCCATTTAAGTAATTGGATTGACACAGATACGACGAAAACTTAAATGGGTCGGGTTAGGGTTGAACTCTTTTGACACGAATCCGACACAAATAACCCATTTATTTAGAAGTGTCATAATATATTTGGGTTGAATCAATAATTCTACCAAACAACTTAAAAATAAGCATTTTCATTCATTATTTTTGAGATAATAGGACTATAAAATTTAGTTTATTTTATTAGTTTATTGGGTTAAACGGGTTAAGTGGGTTAAAAAAGACCTGCCAAAAGATAAATGGGTTAAATAAGTCGGGTTGGGTTATAGAAAAAATAAATGGGTTGAGTTAGGGTTGAGACATATGACCCCTTTATGTAATTGGGTCAGGGTAGGGTTGGGATAGTGGTTACCCGTTTAAAGTTGACACGAACACGACACGACCTGATCTGTTTGCCACGTCAAATCCCTGCTCCATATTATGTGAACTTGTGAACATTAAATTTTGGTAATTTTTTTAATTCTTTATATAACATATACGGAGTACATAAGTATATTTATTATAATGTATATCTTATCAAATTGTATTACAACCGTCATTATTACGTTTATATTACGTCTTTAGTAGATATAATGATATAACATTTTTTTTTTTAAATAAAGTTAATAATATAGTTTGAGTAAAATCGACCATCTTATTAGGAGTAAATTTTACGATTAAATTTTAAATGGAGCTATACCTGTGGTGTAATTGTTAATTTTATGATATCTCTATCTAAAAACCGCGCATTCGCTTGGATCTATACTAGCTTTGAATTAATGGGTGAAGGTTTAGTTGGGTTAAATTGGTCAAACACAAAATCTCATTGAAGACGGGCACTATCCGTCACAAGCTGAAGACGGATAGTGTCCCTCTCACAAGATACAAGTGACAATATGCATGGATGCTCCATTTTCCTTCCCACTTGCCAACCTACTTGTCAACAAAATTGTCTCGCTATACCAGTGTTAATAATGCTAATGGATAATGGCAAATATGGCATCTCGCTAGTTTGTTTTACAGATCATAAACGACATGGTTTATTTCCAGTAGTCAGTATGCGAGAAATAGGAACATATATCGGATGTACTACCTCACCCCTTATTAGTTTTTGAGCTTATGTGTATCTTTTCTGAGTTTTTTAAAGTTTATAAGTTACCTTTTAATTTTTTGCCATCAAAACTCAAATTTAACTGAGCTTATATGTAATGTTTTTGAGTTATACTAGTATAGATCCTGCGCCACTGCACGGTATATATAGAGATTTTATTTTTGAGGGTATTTATTTAAATCAACACCTTATTAATATTTAATATTTCATTCCATTTTATTTTGATATTAAAAAAATTGAAATGCAAAATTAATCAAAGAGAATTGAGTAAAATTATTAAATGTGTATTTTTATGAAAGTACTTTTTTTTACCATAAAACTACGGATTTCATTTTATAATTTTCTCCAATTTTTTTAATGATTTTTTTTTACGAACCTAATAGTAAGTATGTGTTAATTCTCTAAAGTAATCATTATTGCATTGTGAAAAATTTAGCAACATATAGTCGATAGTTTAATACCAAATTTATTTTATTATAATGAAAAAAATCATAATTTTGAATTTAATTAAAAGACTAGTGTAGTTCCCGTGCTAAAGCACGGTAATTTCTGAATTTATTTTATAAAGAGACGTTCTCAAATAAATTATTTGTATAAATGAACGGTAGTTTTAATTAAATGTTATAATATACTAAATATAATATTAATAAGAGCTAGAAAAAAAAGTTTACTGTCATCAAAAGAGACTTTAAGTAAATTATTTTATTACTATTAAAAATAATGTTATATCATTACATGCAACTAATTTATGACATTAATAATAAAATTAAGTTAGTTGTATAATCTAATTAAAACGCGTATTGACATTAAAATAAAAATCGGTAAAAACAGTGGGCTAATTCAAAAATCTGGGCTATTAATAGCTTTTACCTCGACATGTGGGATAGAAAAAAAGTGGGCTATTTATAGGGTCCACAATTTACAATCCAACTAATATTGGGTTAATATTATGGTGTTAGTATCCAGAAAAATAGGCTCAACTAAATATAAATTTTTTAGGCGGGAAAACTAAGAGAATTTTTATTCTCTTAGTAGTAGAGGAGATTAGAGTATAATTATAACTAGTTGAGATCCCGTGCTAAAGCACGGCATTTGTGAGAGTTAAATTAATTGAGCTTTAATTTTTACATAAATGAATTGTAGTTATAATAGTATGTTGTAATGTACTGAATACTGATTATAATGTTAGTAGTATTATAAAAAAAAAGTTTATTATTCAAAGGACTTTTAGATTAAATTATTTTTGTGTGAACCTATTTTTATTATCAATACTATATATTAATTCCAGAAACCAAGGGACTTTAATGTAACTAAAGAAAGTTATACAAATTAATTATACTATATAGTTTTAAATCACTAACACCGTGTGATGGACCCGATTAAGGGATCTCAATGCAAAAAAAAATATATAGTTTGGGTTAAAATTAAATTATATAGAAGTTTGGTAATTTTCCTAAATATTTGTAAGAGACTAAAATATGGTCAATTTCCTAAGAATAAAATAATTAATTAAGATGACAATCTCCTTGAAATAAAATAATTAATTAAGATGGCAATTTCATTAAAATAAAATAATTAATTAAGATGATCAATTTCAATGAGACTAAAAAAATAAGATGCTTGGTAATTTTCCTAAATATTTATAAAAGACTAGAAGATGGTAAATTTCTTAAAATAAATAATTAATTAGTATAAACATGCACACTTATGGTATTAATTATTATCATCATAAAATTATATATTAAATTTAAAATCTATACAATTTTATTAAACTTTATATTTTATTAGATGTATAGAGATGTTAATTATTTAACATACAAAAATATAATATAAGTAGGTTGTAAATAATTCCAGTTAGATTTCATAACATATAATATCGCATAATTCTTTCGATTCGATTTAATGCATATATGTAATATATTTATATAAATATATAACCCTCTTAAAATTGCATGCCTAGGTAGTAAAAGTAATTTCGCCAGTAAAGAAAAAAATTGTAGTAACATTGGATATAATTATATGATAGTAATCACTCATATGAATAGTAAAAATAACAATATTATCGGTGAGATTAGTGTAAGTGTTAGAAACAAGAACAGGAGTACTGAAATAATCAATATTAATGCGGCAATAGTGAAAGTAAGAATAATTACGGCGGGAGTAGTGAAATTATCAATATTAATGTGGCAGTAGTGACAGTAATAATAATTACGACTGGGATAATGAAAGTAACAATGATTACGGGCAAGTAGTGAAATGTTATTACTATTCTTTCATTAATAAGAGTAAAATATTAATAGCGGGAGTAGTGAATGTGTCTCAATATTTATTTCATGATAATTTTAGGATATCTCACAGAAAAATATATTAATGATAAATTTATGGGTTATGCAACTTTAAGTAATTTAATTTAATGAAAAAAAATTTAATGGTAAGTAGAGGTAGCCCGGGCGAAGTCGGGCACCAATACTAGTTAAAAATAATGATAGCATCCTAGATTTTTACGAAGAGAATATATAAAAAATCACAAAATAACAATAATAATATCACATTTTTATATTGGACATTAAAACATGTTAGCTTGTATAGTTCTATAAGATGGAAAGATTAAAAAGAACGAAATTGACACATTTTATTTATATAATCAGTTGGTTTTTTACTTAGCTTTAATAAAATTCAGTTTCAATGTCAAAATTTATTTATACATCATAGCTAATTTTTGTATATTATTTAAAATGACAAAAAATTATTTATACATCATAAGATTTTGGAGATTTTATTTGTATTAATTATACTCTATACTCTATATTATACTTTATACAAACACTATAATGTTCGGAGCTAGAACTTTTCTTTGTATAGAAATATAGAATACTGAATATTTTATTTGTGCCAAAGATTACGCATATAGTTATGGAAATTCTATTATTATTAAATAAGGTAACATTAATACAAAATATCAATGTTTGGGGCCCACCGAGTTTCTTGTTTTACAGAAAAAAATTATGCTTATACATTGAATTTTTCGTTGGCCCACTAATGTATTGAATTGTAGTGAATTAAGATTTGACAAAAATAAATAGGCCCACTTATAAGAGAATGCATTTAGGCGGGAAAACATTGAGTTAGCTTATTCTTTTAGTTTAGTGGGGATTATAATAAGATTATATTTTATGGAAAAGAAAATAGTTTATTAAAAGAAAGTTTTAATTGTTTCCTTATTAAGTTGGATACATTTGGAGGGAAAACTAAGAAAATTTTTATTCTTTTAGTCGTAAAGGGAGATTGTAATTTTTTGAGCTTAATGTGTAGTTGAATGAACTCAGAAATTTTAAAACAAAATTCAAAATTTTTATTGTAATGCTCAAAAACTAAGCAATGAGTGGTAATACATCAGATATATAGTGAGTATGCCATAACAGTTGGTCTTCCTTGTGACGGGTTACCATTTGTGGCGGATAATTTGTGAGATAAAATGGTAACAAAATGGGTTAGTGGAGAAAGGGGACCACATGAATAGTGTTGCAGAGAGAGAAAAAGTGGGTACTTTGTAAGGTAAAATGGTATCCGTCACTCAAAAGTGACGGATATGTGCCGTCACAAACAAGAATTTGTGATGCCCTAAATTGTTGCAAGACACAAGTTCCCAAATTTAACATCCAACTTAAGAGACCATGCATTTCTACTTACGTAGTCTTTTTGTCATGTTTCAAGGCCCGTCGTGGTGGCCCATAAGAGCTGGAAGCCCGTCAAAACCCGTGCAGGCTAGGCTTAGGCCAATTAGATAGGCCCATTTGTGTGGTTTGGCCCAACCCGCAAGTCAGGGCTTATTTTGATGCTCAAGACTAGACCTGATAAATGGGTCATTTGGATCGGGTCACTTAGGATCGAGTCATTTTCGGGTCAACATGTTATGGCTCATTTTTGGGTCGGGTCGCTTCAGATCGGGTTATTTTGGGTCGGGTCGTTCTGGGTCATGATTTTTCATTAATTCAGTCATTTCAAGTCATTTTGGGTTAATCAGGTCATTCCGGGTCACTCAAGTCGGGTCACTTTGGGTCATTTTCGGGTCTCAAGTCAACCTTATCGGGTCGGGTCAATTTTGCCAAGTCTATTAAAGAAGGGTCAAGCCTGACTCGACTGGTCCATAACCACCTCCAATGTAACTGTCGCAGGTTCAGATTAGGGCAATGATGAGTTGATGACACATTTAAATATAACACGGACACGAAATCGATACGACCTAGAGGTGATCATGGGCCGGACCAATACAGGCTTGGGCCGGGCCCTTCTAATAAAAGCGGCCCATTTGTGTGGGCCGGGCCGGGTCGGCCCAGATGCGTGGGCTTATTTAGCAAGCCCAAACCCGGCCCTTATGGGCTAATGCGGGCTTTTGGGCCTAAATGGGCTTTTTCGGGCCCTAAAATTTACGACTTACCCTAGGAAATAATTAGCGTAATACCTTCAGTTACATATTTTGAAACATACATAGTGTATAAAATTGCACAAAATATGATGAAATGCATATTAATTGCTCTCTAAAATAAAATAATGACAAAAATCGCCACTTTAGAATGCTTAATCATGCATTCTTAGATATGATTTATGTTATGTATACTTTGTTTTATAAATCTAAAAAAATATACTTGAGTTTGTAAAGAGTTGAGTATAACTTTAACGCTACTTTAATAGGTTTTATTAGAAAAATATTCATTATTAATAAATATGGGCCGGGCCGGGCCAAAATTTGGGCCAAACGCTTGGCCCAAACCCGACCCCAAAATATTTTGGGCCTTTTTAGGCCGGCTCATGGGCTTTTTTGGGCCAAAACTAAAGGCCCAAGCCCTTTAAAAAACCGGGCCGGGCCGGGTAGGGCCAATGGGCTTGGGCCATTTGATCAGCTCTAATACGACCTAATATGTTTACCAAGTCTATCCAAAAGTCAATCAATAAATTACAACAATATCGAAAAGTCGATCTGTTTTATACGCTTCCATAAAAAACATAATACAATTCCTAAATAGATAGATCATTTTCTTATCATGGAGTATTAGAATGCATGGAAGTCGATCTTCGTTGATCGATATCCTACTTTAGATTGATATATTTAATTCAGATCGAATCAGTTAGTATCGGATCATATGATCATAATATCCTACAAACTAACGCCCAAAACCTAGTTACAATTGTTATACTAAATACTAAATAGTAAAATTTTTGAAAAATACAAAATTAAAAGTATAATAACTCGAAATCAATGACCCGTATCTGAAATGATCCGTCAATAACCCTTCCTCCACAAGTCTCACCTCTATAAAAACCCCCGAAGAAGAAGTTGAACCTTCACAACAACCACTTCCTTTGCTTCCACACTTAAACAAAATCTATATGAAGTCTCCCTTCAAAACAAAAACACTTCAAAAAATGACCAAAGAATTTCTACCAAGTCAAAACACACATATAATAGCAACCTTTTCACCTTCCAATTTTCCTTAAATTTAATTATTATTACTGTATTACTTAAATTAATTATATAAATATATGAATTATTATTTTGCTATTTCACTTCCCAAAAAGTAAAATCCTCACTTTCTCTCTCCTCATTATTTTCTCTCTCTAGGGGTTTTCCCGCCGTCGATCGGCGTCGATCGTCGCCGTAACCCTAATTTCTCTTTAAGTTTAACTCAATTCGATTAATTCAATTTGTAACATAATCTCTAATTTATTGTTTATTATTGTTATTATTAGTTTAATTGAATTATGGAAGAAGATTACGCTGATAGCGATACCGAGTATTACTACGACGATGATAATAATAGTGATAATAATTACGAAGAAGAAGACGAAAATGATGATGGTGTTGATTGCTTGAATGGAATTCAAGATGTTGATGATCATCTTCGTCTCTCCCTCCAAAATAAGAAATCTCCAATTCAGGTTATTTCTTGATTTTTGATTTCAATTTTTCGACTTTTTGATTTTTTACGGTTGCTGTTTGGTCGCAATTTTGTGTTTTAGGGGTTTTAGTTTGTTTAGTGCTATTAGGTTGTGAATTGTTTTTTTTGTTCATGAATTTTGAGTTATATTTGTTGTTGTTAATCGAGTTTTGATACTGGAATGCAGTTTAAACCGTCTGAGTTTGTCGAATTTGTAGTAATGTGTCATTGTTTGAGCCATTTTTTACTTCTAAAGTTTTCTTGTCAATGTTGGTTGAAGTAGAATGTGGACTCTCTTGCTACAAGGGTGTAATCAGAGTATCAGACTAGTGATCTTTGTTTTCGAAAGGGTTGGTTTCATTCGAGTTTTAGGTATTTGTACTTCGTCGATTTTGTGGTCGTTGTTTGTGAATGTCGTATTACCTCTGTATTAATTACCAAGTTCATGACATTGGTATAGAACTATAGATGTTAGTTATGATAATGGTGTTTGTAATTTGGTCATTCTTGGGTTCTTCCCGGATATTTGAGGGTTAAGTGCCGGGTTTGATTTGTCATTTTAAAACCTGCATGCCAATGCTGATTGCGGCAAGCATAGTTTTTAGTTGTTTTGTACAGTTGTGATGTTCGAGATCATGGGTGAGGACACAGAAATGAAAGTTCTGGTCGTTTTATTAGTCTGTTACTAGCTTGTTATATGAGTTGATTCTAATTTTTTTTAATCCACTCCTCATCATGTAGGTGATCACACGGGAATCACTTGCCGTAGCTCAGGTAAACTGTTTCTGCTAATTTTTTTTTTCGTAGTTGGCCTTCACAAACAAGTATTAAAGTTTTATTTTTGACAAAGATTCTGTGCGGCCTGAAATTCATGATTTGATCATGCCGATTATTGTTGTAGAGGGAGGACTTGCGTAGAATAATGGATGTGCTCTCATTGAAAGAACATCATGCTAGAACTCTTCTTATACATTATCGTTGGGATGTTGAAAGGGTGTTGGCTGTGCTTGTTGAAAGAGGAAAAGATCAATTGTATGTGGAGGCCGGAGTCAAAGTTATTGAACATTCTAAACCTTGTTCCTCATCATCTTCTCTGACGTGTGGTATTTGTATTGAGGACAAGCCTGCTAATGAACTTATGGCCATGGACTGTGGCCACTCCTTTTGTAATATCTGTAAGTTCTTTTGCTGTATATGTTGAATTTAACCTACTTCGAATTCTTTTATCACTCTTAAGTTGTTAGAAGAACCTTTTTACTTCTTCAAGGAAGCTAGTTGCCAAATATACAGATCCTATTATCTTAGTTTCTGCAACCGCTGAGAAGTGTAACTCTCTTAGCTAACACATTTTCAATTTCCCGGTTGCACATTCTACAAAATTCTTCCAATTTGTTTTTTGGAAGCATTGTAGATATGGACTGTCGGAAATAATATGAAATATTTGTTGTGGTTGTTGATGCTGTATCTGACAAACTGACAGCATTCGTCCTTGATGTGATACTTTTGGTTCTTAGACTTGTTTCTCCCTGACTATCAATCAGTTAGTGTCGTAATAAGAGCTCTCTGAAATGTTGTGGGGGTAATTGTTACAAGGTCAGCTTTCTTGAAAGTTTGTTGGCCTCTTGAGTGTCATAGGTGGCTGTGTACTGATGATAGTTTGAGTGATGTAAAGGCATCTGCAAGGAATGTTACACATACAGTTACAATCATAGTAAGTGTGTCCGAAATCGTTCATATAGTTCAGTTGCGTTAACTAGTAAACTTTGTTACATTAACTCAGCTCCTATTATCTGTGGAAAGGTAAGCGTAAAGCACTGAGATCTCAGATGCCCTTCTGTTTTTTTTTTTTTTTTTTTTTTTTTTTGTCTTTGTCTGTTCTTTCCATCTTTCACTTGATTTTTACAGCATGGTATGGCTCTAGATATCATTTGTTTTAAGTTTTTTCATCTTCTTTGCTGAGTAACTAGATTTTTTTTTTTTTTTTTTTTTTTTTTTTTTTTTTGCTGAAACTCTACCATTACCTTTTTTATAATCAGGTTGGGCACAGCATTTTGTTGTGAGAATAAACGAGGGTCAGAGTAGACGTATTAAGTGCATGGCATACCAATGCAATGCAATTTGTGATGATGGAAAAATAAGACTCTTGCTCAGCATGCAAGATTCCGCCATTGCGGCAAAATTTGATCGCTTTATTCTGGAGTCCTACATTGAGGATAATAAAAGGGTCAAATGGTGCCCAAGTGTTCCACACTGTGGCAATGCCATTCGTGCTGATGAGGATGAATTCCTGGAGGTAGAATGTGCGTGTGGTCATCAATTCTGCTTTGGATGCTGTGGTGAAACGCACTCACCTTGTTCATGTCTTATGTGGGAACTTTGGATGAAGAAATGCCAGGATGAATCTGAGACTGTTAATTGGATCACAAGTCACACAAAGCCCTGTCCTAAATGTCACAAAGCTGTGGAGAAGAATGGAGGATGTAATCTTGTTGTATGTGTCTGTGGCCAAGCATTTTGGTGAGCGATTCAAATTGGTTTGGGCTTTTGCTTTTTGTTGGGGGTTTAATTTATCTTGCTTTTGAGTTTTGATTCAAGCATCCTCTAATATCTGTGCATTTCCTCTTCCTGGTTCCCTATTGATCTCTTACATCTTTTGATATTATTTTAGGCTACTTGCTGCGGTTTGTGCATCTGCTTTTGTGTTCACTTGCACAATATAATTAGTCAACTGTGGAAGTCTCAAACTTTCCATCAAAAAATTAAAGTTCGTTTATAATGTCTTTTTTTTTTGTGTGTGTGTGTGTGTTGGTTGATGTCAATATATAAGCTATTTTAGGCTTTGCATTTAGATGTCTGTATAAACCAATTACAGATTACCTGAAATCTGGTAGAATTCAGTGTTGCAGCTGTTCATATGTAATGCACTTTTTCGTAGGCAACTCTTCTTCTAAAATGTGCATCCTCTTACTCTTGAAGTTGTTTGATCTACTTATTCTATCCTAGCTTGTTTTATAGAAAAATGTGCCGAAGGAGATTGCGATTTTTTTTTGTCTTACAGTGCAACATCAACAGTTTTAATTTTGTAAATGTATGGATCTAATATCAACATTATCGCTTAGCTTCAAGACTTCAAGTCCTCTTACTCGAGTCTGTAGTTGCACACGCTTGGAACGAAAACTTGATTTCTTGACATTTATGACAGGAGCATTTTTTGCTCTGCCATTTAAATTCCGCCTACAGGATGATATAAATTTCATTGATCATTTTCATGAAACTAAATTCACTTGCCTGTTGTTGTGAATTCTGTTCTTCATTATTGTTAATTTTAGATATTTGGGTTGCATGTTACTACCTCAATCCCGTTTTACTGTTCCCATATGACTTGTGGTACATCATTGGCAACTGTAACCATTAATTACTTGAAATTAACGTAAATATTTAATATTTAATTTTTTAAAAAGTCGTGTTTGGTTTATCAAAATAACTATTTCCATATTATCATCTTTAGCTTTACATATGTTATATTACCGATATGTCGAATCACACTCATATTCAATTGACTACCATAGTCAAACTGGAGGAATATTAGAAAATTTCAGTTATGTAAATCATGTGCATAGTCTTCGGCCTACTAATTTTCTACTCTTGCAGCTGGGTTTGTGGTGGTGCAACAGGTAGAGCTCATACATATCAAAGCATTGCTGGTCACAGTTGCGGAAGATTTAAAGAAGAAGATATAAAAAAAACTGAGCTTGCAAAGAAGGAGTGGTGGAGGTATATTCACTACCACAACCGGTACAAAGCTCATACGGATTCATATAAGCTTGAAGATAAACTCAAGGAAACCATTCAGGAGAAGATATTAACGTTGGAAGATAGGGAAACTGAATCTAAAGACATGAGCTGGGTTACGAATGCTCTCTACAGATTGTTTAGATCAAGACGTATTTTATCATATTCTTACCCATTTGCATACTACATGTTTGGTACTGAGCTTTTTAAGAATGAAATGTCTACAAAGGAACGGGAAATAAAACAAAATTTGTTTGAAGACCAGCAACAACAACTGGAAGCCAATGTTGAGAGACTTTCCTTGTATTTGGAGGAGCCATTTCATGAGTTTGATGATTACGGCAAAGTTATGGAAAGTAGAATGAAGATAATCACTATGACCAATGTGGTTGACAGCCTCTGCCGTAACATGTCAGTTCACTTGAACTACATCTGTTTGATCTCAGATGTTTCTTTTTCTTTTTGTTATTCAAAATAATATATTCCGTATTGCGTTTTGCTAGCAGCTTCTACTCTTTACTTGGCTCTCTTCCCTTGTGTTTGAAGTTCTATGAATGACTGTGCACTTTATGGTCTTATAGCGTGATTCTGACTCTAATGATGGTTTTTAATTGCAGGTATGACTGCATTGAGAATGATCTGTTAGGACCTCTTCGGCGCACCACCCACATAATAGCGCCTTATATGTCTAAGGGTTTGGAAAAAGCTTCAAAGTTTTGTGATTGGAGGATGATTAGTAATGAGAAATATTCTAGCTCAATAGGTATGGATTTTCTGAATCTTCATCGCATTTGAATTTGTATTCAAAATTAGGTTTAGGTAAATAGTTCGATTCCTTTTATATAGTTCACTTCTCCAATAAAGTTGACGAATATTGAGTAACATAGGCGCATTGCCGAATCTTTTAGCTTCTTATAGATATAAGATCTTACATTTCGAACTGAGAGTCTAGGTAACTTTAAAGACACCTTTTTCCCCTTTTCATGGCAAGATTGCTATAGATTGACTCTTTACTATACTCTATCAATCTCTTTTATTTTGTCCGATTTGTCCCCATTTGACTTTGTTGATGAGTGATCTCAATTTTGACCGATGATTCCTCACAATATACACTAGTCACAACATTGTTAATTTGATAAGATGAAAATGCTTTCATATATCAAACCTGACAAAATTTACAATGTGTCTCGACATTTCTATTGAGATAGCTAATGGTCAAAGTTTAGCTTCAATTTCCCATTAAACTCAAATGGGTTGCATGAAGAATTTCTATGAATGTCTGGATATAAAGTTTAAGCATTCAGAATAGTGATTCAGCCTTCAGAATTCTGAAACTACTATACATTTCATATGCCACAGATATATCTGTCATTTTCACGTTTTGTAATCTTTGAAAGTTAAATGGGATCTCATACATTGACATTGCCAACTTCTTTTAGTTTTTAATTAGTAATAACAAATCAGGAAAACATGTTTTCACCTGAATTTAAATTTTCGGGAGTATTCAGAATTCGAATCTTGATCCATGGCACCCTTTCATAGTGTAGCAGCACATTGTATTTCCCTGCTGACCTGTCTGGCAGGTCAAGTCATAATTGTTTTTGGGTTTCAGTAATTTTCTGAAGAGATAATGAAGGTAGAATAAAGCAAATTGGTGTTTCGAAAGCCTACTGATACATACATGTATAGGGGGTGGAATAAAGGGGTCAAGCGAGTCATCTTCCGGCTTGTTTCTGAATCAAGACGAGAGTGAATGCTCTTCCCGGAAGCGTGCAAGACCTGGAACTTCTGGCTTGTCATCGCTGAACCAAGATGGGCGTGGATGTACCTCAAAGGAACTTTCTAACATGGAATCATTTGGAAGCAGTTTTTTTGATCTCAACTTGCCTGCTGATAAGATTTTCAAAAGCTGATATGTTTCGGCTCTTTTATATTTTGTCACTGTAAGAGCCAGTGAGCCAACTATCTTTCTAAAAAGTTAACCCCTTTTTTGGATCCACATTGATGTTTAATATGTATTTACAAGCCCTTTAAGTAGCTTCTGCAAGGAATATATAAAAAGAAGTTGGATCTAATTAATACAAGCATGCTGACATCCTTTTCTGAGTTTCTCAAATTCTTTCATCTCCAATGCTTAAATTTATTGTTGCTAAAGAATGCCCTCGACTTCCGTACAAGGGAAAGGGTAAAATTTAACAAGGCAGGCTGCGACCTGAGTTCTATCCTTGCTACACAAATTTGATATTAGGTTGGATAAGAGTGTTCCAAACCGATACATCTCCCTATTGGACGTTTTGTTCAAAAACATTATCCTATACTTATTTATGAAACCAAGCGGCCACACAAGCATCCTCCCTCCCTCTTTTATTATGGTTCATAAAATGAAGAGTGAACCTTATTTAGAGATGGCCTAAAAAGAAAAGGATTAACCTTATTCAGAGCCAGGAGGAGTAAAAATCAAGCAGCTTTTATTACTCAAGTTCTGGGATCATTTGTTTACATTGAACGTATTGGTATTTCGATAGTACAAGCCTAGGGCTGTAAATGATTTGAGCCAGCTCGTAGAGTCCGCGAAATTAAATTGGTCAAAGATCGGCTCAAAAACTGATTTCGAGCCGATTCTGAGCCAAGGTGGACCAAATCCGAGCCCATTCCGAGCTTAATAGAGCTCGAAATCGGAAGCTCGTTTATGCTCGTTTTATTTTTTACTATTACTTTTTGGCATTTTACAATTATTTTTGTTCTTAATAAAATGCTACTTTTACAATTATAATTGTATTTTTGTTATATATGATAAGTATTTTATATTTGCATTTTTCTTAAAATATATTTATTTTAAGCTCAGAAAATAAGTTCAAAGCCGATTCCGAACTTTCATTTTTTAAGCTCAGAAATTTCCGCACAGATTCCGAGCACAAGCTCAAGTTTCCGAGCCGATTCCAAGCTCACTACGAACTCTCAGCTCGATTGCACCACTATACAAGCCAATGTCAGATTGTCAGTTATATTTTGGATAACTTTTTGCTTATGCTTAGCTCGTGAAATGTCAGTTATACCCTTGCCAAAAAAAAGGACCCTCGCAGTCGCACCTATTGGCTATTACCCTCTATAACAACCAGCCACCATTGACACACGTCAACCCACTTTCCCTCATAACTCTTCCCGACTTCTCGAAGTCATGTTCCTTCACATTATAACTAAAGCTAAACTTACAGAGAGATTTCAAACAGTTTGGATGGAGAGGGAGAAGAGAACCACCAAAATGAGTCTTCAAAAAAGCATGTTCTCTGCGGTCCTATAAAAGCTCTTAAGCATACTACACCAAATGATGCAAACCAGAAAATGAATGATCTTGAGTTCTAACTTTAAGGCTTCTCGTTGCATCACATAGCTGATATTTTCACCAACTGATTAAAGGCACAAAATATGTTTAATTCGGAATTTCAGATTTAAAAACCCGTCATCATAGTTACTGCCTACTGGGGATATAAAACCGTTCTAATGTTCTATGAATTCGTTCGTGATTACAGAAATTACAATATTAAGTATCCTACAGTGTCCAGCCAATCGAAAGGTTGACCAAAAGAGCTCTATCTGCATTCTGCTCTACAGTGTCCAGCCAGTCAAAAGGTTGCAGAATGTACAGTTTAAAAAGGATCAATACTTCTCTGCAACTGGTCTAGATGGAAATAGCCGTAAAAGAAACGTCAACAATGACCACAGGCAAACAATCGCAACTGCTTCAAACGTTACTGTCATTGCTAGTAAAGCACGGCTTCTCTCGATAACTTGAGGAGTAGCCTCCATTCCTCCCATCACAAACATCAGTTTATCAATAAAGTTTACTCCTCTTGCCAGTTGATACAGTCTGTAGATCTGTCAAAGCAATTCAAAACCTCCAAGGATAAGAAAAGCATTCTCCGTTTATATATGTTGTTTTCCTATTCCGAGACATTCTAATCAGTGTTCAATATCTTTTAATATTGTACAAGTAAATAAGTAATTAGATTAGTGTTCTATAAAAGCGAGTTTCAATAGGAATCCCATCATATTTCTTAATTATCTTTTCGAAGTAATTCAAGTTAAAACTAAAAGTCAAATTCGTCACCTCAAAAACAAAAACGAAATGCTTTCTCCGTTCAGATTATTTGCTTAACCCAACCATTTGCACAAAGACCAAAGTTATAATTATACAAAATTGCCCTTCTCTGAATACTGTCATACAACCGCTTCTCTCTTTATAGATCTCTCCCTCAAGCTGCTCTCTTTATCTTCTTTATTCATCATCAATTCATCGCCACAACAAAAATGACCTCCATCCCCATTATCATGTTTCTTTCTCACCTCCTCCACAGCTTTCTCTCTGTTACTATGTCTTTGTATGTCTTCAATTGGTATATTGCTCGATAATGTTTTTGGCGGTCATGATTGTTAAAGAGGGTTGAGGTATCGCAGATGTGGTTAGGGGTGTGTCTTGGGGTTGTCACGGATAGTTCAGGGGATCTTTGATGGTTGGGTGTATGAGGTCAGGAAATGCAAAGGTCTAGGGTAGTCGGTTAGTTAAGAGCAGGGTCTAGGGCGGTTGGAAGGTTAAAGGTGGGTCAGCAGTGGACTGTGGTGGCTCAGGGAGGTGCTCAAGGTTCGGTGGGGGTGATGGCTGGAAGGAGATGGGGTGGAAAACTGAAGATGGTGGTGGGAAACAAATTTATTAGGTGCGGTCTGAGGGTGTGTGCAGCATTCAGAAACCAAATTTTAATTCAAGAACAGAAATCTTGCCTAAGCCATATTTAATAAATTACCGAGCCCCAAACACGCAATAGCAAATAGGTAAACAGTTTACAGGGAAACATGGAGTATAAAAAACATAGTATCTCGGTAGCAAGAGAAAATTTAGAGTTAACAAGAATGGCTAAACTCTAAAGTACCTCAAAGATGATTGGAACAATCGGCCAACAGGATGACCCTTGCTTGTCAGCAAAACTCTCAAGTGCAAGTTGAGCCACATAACCAACTAGTAAGGGGGTAATCAAAGTCACTGCTTGGTAGCCTAAGAAGGGCCATGTAACATAGGCGATCACTAACGGAGCAACGACTTTGAGACCCATGGTGAAAAATGAAGCTGTTAAGAACCCTTTTAAACCGGTTATGAGACTCCATCGCTTTGAACTAAATTGCAGATATGGTCTCTGAACCCGGTCGGTAATAAGAAGGAACAATGCAACACCAACATAGAGTACAGCTTCAGAAGTAAGAGCGGCGGCAGTCTCTGCATGGCAGTTAAATTTGTCATGATCCACATCATACGTGAACATACCCAATCAAGGATGATAGACAAGGAGGCATCTAAACAAGAACAATGTGGTCACTCATTGAGTCGCAAATACTTAAAAGAATGATTACTTCTGTTGTTAAACTTTAAACAATGGCAAATGCAAGATATGAGCAAGGGAGGATATAGAGTGTCCAACAAAGAAATAGTGTAGATATTAGATAGCCGTGGCATATAACCTCTCGCACTTTAGCGTAATCATTTGTCAAAACCAAATCTCTGACATATTTCATTAGGAGAGAATCAAAGCTATGTATATTTCAAGTAATTTATAGAAGTAAGAAAGGATAAACATGAGTTCTCCAACATCCTCATCTCATTATATGAGTTAAATTTACACGGCATTACTGCTATACCTTAAGGCCTGCAGTCTACGACATGTTAAGGAGGTCGAATGTACACAAACATTTCCTCAGAGACTGAAACTATACAAAGGTATATCTGAATGACACAGAATGAAATTACCTGAGATTAAAATCTACCGACAGGCATCCTGAGCAAAATATATCATCAAACACATACAAATTAATATAACACAAGAGCTACCTGCAAGAAGGCCTTCACTGAAAAAACTGGCAACGACATTGGCAACATAAAGTTGAGGAAGGGCGAAGGATAGCATCAACACCGCCGGAGCCAAAACCCAAAGCAAGGAGCCACCTCCATCATTATACGGAGAGGAAGCCAACTTGCTCTCTTCTATCACTTGGTGAGTCACCCCATAAAACGAAATTGAACCCGATTTACCTCTAAACGGTTCAACACCACCAAACCTCATCTCAGGCACACTAGATGAACCGTTAGGAGAAGCTTGCAATTTCACATCAAAATCAGAATGTTGTACTTCCAAATTTGGCTTAGAATCAGATTGCGAAGCACAAACAATAGACACCCCCTTCACCTTTCGCAACCGCGACTCCCTATCCAACCATCTCAAACCCGAAATAGGATATGCTGAATAAAGCCTTAAGTCAGAACCCACAAACATTAACTGACTAGAAACAACATTACAACTCAGGGGGTGTTTGGTTCACCCAAAAAAGGTATGAGGTATGGGTTTGGAATGAGCCAAACCCATACCAAGTGTTTGTTTGGCAAATACAAGGGTTTCATACCCATACCTCAAACCCATGAGGTATGGGTTTCTCATACCCAAGGAGGGGGGTGAGTATGAGATTGATACCCACGGGTATCAAACTAAATTGATCAAAAATATGAAAAAACAAATTATAGCATATTGTAAATCCAATTTTTTATATACTTATTTGATTAACTAATCATTTTCATGATTTTATAATATTGAAAATTATTATTTATAATACTTTAATTTACGCATTTTAACCTTAATTGACGTTCAAACTCATACCACTCAAAAATGAACCAAACACAAGGTATGAGGAATCAAGTTCCAAACCCATACCACCCGAATATGATTCCTGATTCCAACCCCATACCCGTGCACGAAACAAACACCCCCTCAATAGTTATATTTCATACCCTCCAGGCTCTAATGCTCAATTGGTAAGCTGAATTAAGAAATGATTACTCCCCTATGTCTCAGTCATTTGTTTACATTTGATTAAAATACCCGTCACAAAGGATAAAACGTAAAAAAAATGGCAGAGACGGAGGGAGTACTAAAGCTTAACCAAGCAAGCAATATTAAGAAACAAAAGGGAAGAAATCATACATTTTTGCACATGGGTAAGCTGAATTCTCTTGTTTCCTCCAGTAATTATACCAGTTGAGACCTTTCAAACACATACATAAAACATAAATTAGACAAAGTTTTGAACTTTTAACCTAAACCCACATGAAAAATAGAAAATTAAAAACAAAATTGAAGATGGTAATAAATGAAAGACATACAAGATTATTAAAGGAGAAATGGGAGATCTTAGGAGAGGAAAAGGAGCAGCAAAGAGATTGTAATCCCATGGTGTTTTCACTCAGAATTTGTGTTGGTGTAGGGGTTTAGGAAGTACATAGACAAGGGTTTAAACTAGATGATGATGTTGAATTCCCTCAATTATCAAGTTTGTCCACAGCCCAGGCAGGTAGGTTCCCAACTTATTAGGTCCAAAGATTGGACATTTAGGGTATCTCTTGAGCCATTGCTAAAAAATCAAAATGAGGTTATAATCGGGTTTATTCCGGTTGGTTATGGGTCTTAACCGGATAGTTTGTATTTGGTTTGGGTTTCACGAGTCAATATCGAGTTTAGATTGTCTTAAATTCGTGTCGGGTTATCGTCATTCGGGTAATCATCAAGTAACAAGTCTAGTAACAGGCGTGTGACCCCAAGTTATTACGTACATTTATATTTTTAAGTTTTGGACCGACAATTTCGCACTGAAGTTACATTTCGATACATAAAAATAGTTATCGATTTGATCTTATTCGGATCAATGTTTTTGCTTATTAGATTATCCATCGTTTTGAGTCATAAGGTAGTCATCAGTTGTCTTATTTTGAATCAAATTGGAGTAGGACAAATAAAGTTATAGTCTATAAATATAAGGCAACAACAAAGCATTACTTTTCATTATTCCCCCCTTCTATATTCATTTTAAAAATCCACATCATCATGCATTATTTAAAAAGGAAAAAGTTAGAAAAAATGATATCATTACTTAAAGATGTCAAGAATATACTTTCTCTGGTTTATTAACACTACTAACTCAGATGTTGTATAAGACATACTCCTAATTCAGATTCAGCACTACTCTTAGAAACACTCCTTTGTTTCTTTGTTTTCCAAGAGATTAGGGACTGTCCTAAGAAGACACAGTAGCCACTCAATGACTTACATGAGAATGCACATTGCCCCCAGTCAGCATCTGTGTGTAGATACCTCATTTCTACACCTCTCACCAACCACCTAGTGATGATTGGGCCGCATGTTTGGTACGCGGAACGATTTATGACAGTCCGTAAGTTTATCGTCAGGTGATAGCTCAAATACTCGAGTCTACCTCTTGGTCGTCATCCACGCGCCGATACGGTCGTTTTGAAAGTAATTAGAGTTCATTTGGAGTCCGGCTCAAAAACCGCTTCATTTTTTAAGAAAGCGTTTAAAATGCCGAGTCGAAATGTTCTAGAATATTCTAGATATTTATTCCCAATCAAGTTTTATATATTTTGGTAAAATATCTTCCGTATATCATATTTTATGGAATAAGGAAGTATAGATCTACCGCAATTCCATAACAAAAACGTGGAAATCTTTCTTCCGGAGGAGGAAACCTCTGGGGAAATGACGCAGCAGATGTTGCGCCTCTTGGAAAGACTGCAGCAGCTGCTGCGCCTCTTCCCCAACCCTGTTTGGCTGTTTACGGATTATTTCCGTGATTTCTTTCCAAAGTTTGTGTCATTCCAAAACTCTTCCACATTTTTTGGTAAAAATAGAGACCTCCGGTCTCCATATTTTTCACGCGAGTGTCCGCCCTTCTCTTCTCCCTTTGCATTCTAGACCTTGCTCTAAGCTTTCGACGCCTACGTGCTTGCTCTACGCGACCACGTAAGCTCAGATCATTCTGAGTACCAGTCACGTTGCAAGACCGACCCATTTGACCACTACACATCAATCAATTAATCTAAAATCCTCCCCCTCAAAAAAAAAAAAAAAAAAAATCTAAAATCCTCTAACGAGGGCACTTTCTACATACATTCGAGTCGAGCAATCACTAACGTTAACTTAGTTAATCTCGTTCCGTCAAACATGTAAGTTTGAGGTGTAAATCCCACTTTTAATTTATGTTTTTATTTAATGTAAGATTTACGTCAAAAGTATACTCAAACCAATTTTAAAGACCCTTTTATAAACCCGTTTTTACAAAACAGCGGAGATCAGACGCTAAGAAGAAACGCAGCAGCAACTGCGCCTCTTCGAAGAGTCGCGGTATATGCTGCGCCTCTTCCAGAGGATGCTTGCTCCTCCTGCTCTTCTTCTTCTTCCTCGGGTTTCCATTGTTTTGCCTTCTTTGTCTTATTTTCTTATTTCCTCTCATCCTTCATTACATAAACATATTTTAATAATTCTCTTTTAATCATGACGTTTTATTTAGACCAAAATCTCTTATAATTTGATATTTGCGGGTTTTCGTCACTAAATCAAACCCGAATTTTAGGAACTCGATTTATCCATATCAAGTTTTTGGGATTCGTATTTTGTACATGCTTTTTATATTTTGTTCTATTTCGTTTTCCAACCGTCTTAGATCTTAGTAATAAATTAATTCCGACGTCGTAAGTAAGTCTTAACTCGTTTTAATTCGTTTTTATCCGTTTTTGTCGCTTTTTATTTTTATTTTTTTTATTTTTTACGGTTACAGATGTATATAAACCTGCTAAATCACTTTTACTCGAGTTCTCAATCAATAACCGGTCTTAAACTTACCAACGAACATTAACAGATTGCAGTTCTGACTTCACAGACAGAGCTCAACTTCAGAACAGACGCAGGAGGAGCTGCGCCTCTTCCAGAGGACGCAGCAGATGCTGCGCATGTTCTGAGGTGATTTCTGTCCCTGAACTCGTTTTTGCCTTGACGTAGCTTCTAATTACGTGTTTAATTAACCATTAATCGTAATATCGCCTCTAATCTGACCTATTTTATTACTTTAATTTCTAAACCTTTTATTTTTCTTTACCGTCATCTTCAAAATTCCGTCTTAAGTGTATTTTTGACGTAAATCAATTAAACCATTGTAATCATTGTAATTTTAATTATTGTAGTTTATTTACAGTTATTTATCGCTTTTGTATGATTTATTTTCTCGTCTCACATGCAATCAATCTAACTCTCAACTTTGACCTTAATTGTTTGCTAAATTACGTGTTCACCGACATAGTTTAATCTCACATGTTAGGATTAATCTGTGGATGTTGCATTGCATGCATATAATCGATGACATATCAACTATGAACGATTTCCCTAATCATTAGTAGAGGTCTCTATCGAGGCGGGCGGGATTAGGTGTTCAGTAAAAGAGCTTCCTAATACGTACCCTTGTAGATACCTCATTTCTGCACCTCTCGCAAACCACCCGGTGATGATTGAGCCGCATGTTTGGTACACGGAACGATTTATGACAATTCGTAAGTTTATCGTCAAGTGATAGCTCAAATACTTGTGTCTACTCCTTGGTCGTCATCTACGCGCCGTTACGGTCGTTTTGACAGTAATTAGAGTACATTTGGAATCCGGGTAAAAAACCGTCTTCATTTTCTAATAGCCGTTTAAAATACCGAGTCAGAATATCCTGGAACGTTCCGGATATTTCTATTCCATATTTCAATATTTTAATCTTTTGGCAAAGTATTTTCCGAAATTATATCTTAAATAATAAGGAAATTGAGATCAACCACAATTCCATAATAGAAACGCGGAAAATCTTTCTTCCGCAGGAGGAAACCTCTAGGGAAAGGACGCAGCACCTGCTGCGCCTCTTCCAAGAGCCGCAGATGGTTTCGCGCCTCTTCTGACTCCTCCTTCTGCGTATTTTAAGATCTTTTCGAGATTTACTTCCAAAGTTTTATCGAAACCCTAATTCCTCCGTGTGATTAGTATAAATAGGGACCTTCGTTAGTCATATTTCTCACGCGAGTGTCCGCCCTTCTCTTCTCCCTTTGCATTCTAAGACCGTGCTCTTTGCTTATTGGCGTCTACGTGCTTGAACTTTCGACCACGTAAGCTCAGATCCTTCTGAGTACCAGCCTCGTTTTGCATGACCGACCAATTTGACCAATTCCACTCAATCAAGTTAATCAACTTAGTTTAATTCCTCTTACGAGGGCATTTTCGTCGTACATTCGAGTCGAGCAATCACTAATCGTTAACTTAGTGAATCTCGTTTCGTCAAACATGTAAGTCTGAGGGTGTAAATCCCATCTTTTATTATTGTACTTTATTTTTGTATTAATCATTGTAAGATTTACGTCGAAAACATGTTTAAAACCGATTTATAAAACCTTTATTCAAACCTTTTTTTACGGATTAACGGGAGATTGATGTCGAGAAGGAACGCAAAGAATCGCCGCGCCTCTTGAAAGGGCCGCAGATCGCCGCGCCTCTTCCTGAGGTTGCCGCAGTTCCTGCTTTCCTTCTTCTTCCTCTGTTTTCTGTTAATTTGTTTACTTTCTTTCGTCTTTTCTTGTTTATTTCTTATTTCGTTCACATAATAATTTTAATATATAATTCATTACTAATTCATCTTTTAATTCCCGACTTAAATCCCAATTAATTAATATTTGCGGGTTTTCGCCATTAAATCAAATCCGGGTTTTAGAGATTCGATTCATCCATATCAAATCTCTGGAATTCGACCTTTGATATATTTTCATCTGCTTATCGTCATCATCATCAATAGTTTAACATTAATTTAACCTAATTAGTTTGTTTTAACCAATCTAGTTCATAATTAATCTTGTAATTAGCATTTAATTTGTTATAATTAATTTGAGTCCGTCTTTTATTGCTTTTATGACCCTTTCATATGTAAATAATCCATTAAACCACTTCTATCCGAGTCAAATACTAATAATCGAGCATTAATTCACCAACGAACATTAACAATTTGCAGTTCCGGCTTCACAGCCAGAACTCACCTTAGGAACAGACGCAGTGACCACTGCGCCTCTTTCAAGAGACGCAGCTCTGCTGCGCCTGTTCCAGGTTGAGTTCTGTCTTTGAACTTCCATTGTTGCTTTGACCTAGTTTATTAACTTACGTATTAATCGACTATAATCCGTATTATCGCCCTTAATCTGTTTATTTTCTAACCTAATTTATTCTCTTTTCTTTTCTCAAACTATCAGTTTTAAATGTATTTTCGACGTAAATCAATCAAATCGTTGTAATTATTGTATCTTTATTGTATTGTCATATTGTTTGTATGTCCTCACATGTAATCAACCTAAATCCCTACTTTGACCCAATTGTATGTTAAATTACATGTTCACCAACTTAGTTAATTTTCACATGTTAGGATTAATTTATTGGATGTTGCATTGCATGCATATAATCGACAACATAACAAGTATAGATGATTTCCCTAATCATTAGTAGAGGCCGCTAGCGAGGCGGGCGGGATTAGGTGTTCGATCAAAAGAGCTTCCTAATACGTACCCTCACCCCTTACTCCAGATCTCTGTGAACATCCGTGTTTATTGGCATCCACGAGAGTCATTCTAGACATAGAATATTAAGGGTAACGAGTTCTTAGTGTTCATGTCATTACTTTGTGTCTTGACATGACGCGAGGTATTCGAACGGTTTCCAATTTTCCACAATAAATTGGTGGCGACTCCACAAATGCAAAAGCTTGTTTTCCCAAGCGAACCCGTGGGCCCGCGTCCACAGTTTGGCGACTCCGCTGGGGAGTAATACACTTACGTGTTGCCAAGGGTGAAACTTGAAAAAGGTTAGGGAAAAGTTTATACGAGACAGTTGTCGGTTTTCATAAATCGGTCTTCCTAGATCGTTTATTCGGCCTTCCTAGGCCCAACTCAACCCATTCGACCAATCGTCCCATCTGGACGGTCCAAATTCTTATTTGGGCCTAAGGATGGATAGCGATTGACGTCAACCATACCATGATGCTTACTCCTGTTTGTATCATGGGCTTTCACTACTCGAGGAAATGGACTAGGAATCGGCCTTACTCTTGTTTGGTACGAGCCTCTCCACAAACCCCGGGTTTGATTGTTCGGTATGGCAACCCACCCTTTAAACCAAAACCCTTTTAAATGCACTCAGCGTACCGTTATAATGCCTGTATGAATGCTTGTATCATATGTGATCACCATTTTCTAAACAAAATCATGACGAATTTTGTAAAACCCAAAACCTCTTTTAAATGTAAATATTTTCGGAAAAGGCCTAAATTAGTGCAAAACCAGTCAAAACTTTGTCCAAATCGAGTGAAAATTCGGGATTTAAGCCCATTTCAAAGCCTCACTTCGAGTCCACTCCTACAACTACACTATAGTTGACTAGGACCAACATTTCAAAACTTTGCCTTTTTTTTCAAACCTCACTTACACAAGTGGCACACTCCCACTTTCTTGAGTCGAGTCTTTTCTTTGAGTAAGTGTGCTAGAATGGTTGATCGTGTTTTGATTCATCGTCGGTCTCTTGTCCAGTTTCCAAGATGTCTAAGACTAGCACCACAAGCGACAGTTAACCCCGGAATGGTAATGATCAAATCCTAGCAACGCTCGCTCATCTCCAAACTAGCCAAGACCAAGTGTATGATAGCCTCAACACAATCGAGGGCCGAATTGTTGCCGTAGAGACTAGGCTACCTCCTGCAGAAAATGAAGTGTCTAATGATTTTGTGAATGACAACCCTCCACCTTATGTGGGACCATAAGAAGCCAACCCTCCAATGGGTCTTACTGAAGCTGATAAACGACTCCAATACTTGGAGGAGCAATTGATGTACCTCAAAGGGGATGATATTTACAGGGAAAACAATCGCAAGTATGAGGCCGTGAGTGCCAAATTGCCAACCAACTTCAACATGACGGATATCCCGAAATTCAAGGGGCATGAAAACCCTTTGAACCATATCTGTGCTTTCAAGGACTACATGTCTATCAAAGGCATCAAACCCGAGATGTTCTTAAGGATCTTTCCTTCATCTCTTGACACCATCCCCAAGCAATGGTTATACTCCCTAGAGCACAAGAAGATTACCACCTGGGATGACACCGCAATTGAGTTCACTAAACAATACGCGGATAATGCCGAAATCCAAGTCAATATGCGCACTTTAGAGGTTCTTATCCAAAATGAGAAAGAAGGTTTTACCTACTTCCTAAGTAGGTGGAGGAAAACTAGTACCCAACTTGTCGAGTGTCCAGATGAAGCTACCCTCGTAGAAAAGTTCGTGGACAACTTGAAGCCCATTTATGCAAGTCACTTGAGGTACCAAAACATTAAGACCTTCAAGGAGTTAACTGTACTAGGGACAAGAATTGAAGATGACATCCGTAAAGGACTCTTGTCCAAAACGGTAGGTCGTGGATATCAAGGCTCAACAAGTCGTTCCTATGGCTCTACTAGCAAGACTGATGAAGTTAACCTTCTCGAATCATCAAAGAAGAACAACCCACAAAGGAAATTCACTAACATTGGCGATACATACTCCAATGCTTTGAAGAGATTGATGAAACAGGGTAAGCTCCAACCCATAGGGCCTACTGTTGGAATATGTGTCCTCCGACAATAATGCGATCACAACTGTAGATCATGATGATCACATGTTTAAGTCTCATTTTAAGAATACATGTGGGATGTAAATATTTTACAGTCAACTGGTCCACACATATCGGTAATGATTGGCTGACTAGAGTTTGACATTACTGTCGTGCGACGGTGGTGATCAGTTGATCCCCTTAGGTCATACCTTTAGGGAAATACTCTTAATTGATTATTTAATTAATCGTATGCCGATACGGTTTAATTAAATTGCTTAAAATTGACGGATGATTTTGTGAGTAAAGTTAACGTGTCTTATTGTAATTCGATTAAATTAAATACGGTCTAAGTAATCGAATTGTTTTATTACTTGGATAAAATTATTGTTTACGAAACAATTGATATTGAATTGAGATTGAATGAATGATTTATTATAAATACAAGATGTTGTGATTTATAATTGACAAACCATTTTGGTACAAGTAATTACGAATTACTAGTCGATTTTGTAAATGACAAATTTTATGAGTATGTTGATTTTTTAATATGTTAAAAATACATTACATTGTGACATGTCATGTAATATGTTACATGTGACAAAATTGACAAATGATAAAATAAAATGGACCTCCCATTTTATAGACATGTACCGAAATATTGAAGGGAGTTAGTGGAAAAATTGTGTAAATTGTTTTAAGTGGAAAACACAATCATAAAAGCTAACTACTAGCCTTGCATGCCTATCATTTTCTTGGTTAGAAAATCTTGCCCATGCATTGGACACTTATACTCCCTCCAACCGGTTTCACCATGAAAAATAGAGAGTGTTTCCTCTACAATTATTCATTCACTCTTATCATAATTTTTCTAGTGTAAGAAAAATGCATTCTCTCTACATCTTATGAAATTTCTAGAGAAATAAACCTCACAAATACTCCCTCTTGACCGAAATATTCAAGAGTAAAAATACAATTTATTTTGTGTCAATTTTATAGTAAAACTTATATTATTACTAGATCATAATAATATTTGTTATTGAGAGGTTTCCTTGGGTATTCACTTTTGGGAGAGATTCTATACTTGAATCTTTTTTCATCCATTATTTGGAATGCTCAAGAACTAACAAGAAGGAGATCTTGTTGGTGCCCTTTTAATCCGAAAATCATATGGTGAGAAAACGATTTCTTCTCTATATTTACTTATGTTTGCATGCATAAGATTTGTAATTAATTTTATGACTAAATTAAATGTAACATATATGAATATGTAAAGTAATGAGATATAGATTTCTAACAAACGGGATCAAGAGCCTTTGGTTGTTTGCATGCAAATCGGTTATAGTTTTTCCAAGTTATACGATTAACCTATAAAACTTGTAAATTTGTGTTATTATGATATATCACGAAATAAATTATGCATGTTAAAGTTTCTGGTCCTAAAATGTATTTAGGATTTTTTGGTTAATTTATGGATTTTTATTGTTCATTTTATATAATAATGGCATTAAAAATGAGATTTTATGATAAAAATGTCATTTTCGGACTAAAATTAGCTAAACTTCGAATTTTCCAGTGGTTTTTGGATATGTTTTCACATATATAATTTTTAGATGACCTGTAATTTTTCAGAATTTGTGGAGTTTTTATGCTCGAAATATGGATTTTTCATGATAAAAATCGAATTTAAATGAAAAATAGGTTAATATGAGATAAATTTCGAATATGGTCATATAAATTTAGTATGTTGTTACATGCAATTTTACAAGATGTGTGTAAAATAATAGGCTATAATGAAGTCTTTATGCATGATTTATGAATTTTTGATTAAAAATAACATAAATAGTGACTTAATTAGTGAATAATTGCTAAAACATACTTCATGACTAAGGAAAAACGTCACATGTTGCATTTTATTATCTTTTTCAGATCTAAAATTGAAAAGTTGATGAATATATTTTTTCTCATGTTTTTATGATTATAATTGATAAATCCGATAAACCGCAACATAGTTTTTCCGATAATTTTTCGAAATTTTAACCTAAGTTTTTGAATATTATGAGTGTCATGGTATTTTTACAGAATGTTCATGAGTTTAAATTTCAAAATTTTAATTTATTTGAAATTTTTGTGATTTATTTGAAATTTATAGCATTTTATTGTAATTTTGAGTCCACTAATGAACAATTTTAAGAAATATAAGTTAATTATAGTCAAATAGTTAGTGGAGACTAATTTTGAGTCCTAAGTTGGTTAGGGTAATTAACTTGTGCATAAATATGATTTTATGTAATTGATAGTGATTTTAAAAGGTTGAATCACGCAAATCCGTAAAAACCGTTTAATATACGATATTGACTCCTTAAAGGCGATTTAGCATAAAATTGGACATGTTCATACATATTATAATGCTGCATTTTATTTATGATTGTCATAATTTTATTTTCTGTAATTTTTGAATTATGTAATTTTACTTAGTATGGCCTTAGTTTTAATTGGTATTACCCGAAATGTATGAGAATATCGATTCGGTTGTAATTTATTGTGATCTCGTATCACCGTTTTGTAATTTAATAGATTTACTTTATTTTAATTACAAATGTATAATAGGAAATTATGTAATTTGTTATGTAATTTATTTATTTCGGAGTTCCTTGAAGTCGGTGTCACTCAAGAAGGCGATACATAAAGACGGTGTTACCTCGAGATGCGTGCCAAAACCGAAGTTCAAGGGACCAATGGAGTTGGTTTCCGAATATGTAATAATTAATTAGATTTTCTATTTTAGGAAGGCCATACTAGGATTTTATTTATGTTTTGCATTTTATTTATATGTCGCATGCATCGCTAAATCGCCATAACTAAAACATGCATTATCATTTTAATCGAGTTTATCGTCCGTGTCAATTACAATTATCGTAGTTCACCGCTTTAGTTCACTTAAAATGTGATAGATAATAAATTGACATGACCTCTCGCTAAATAAACAATTGAGACTTAGCCTTACCAAAAAGTAGAAACCATGAAAACCTATTTCATGAGGGAGTGCACTCGGCCACACCGGGGTACAAACCTTGTTACGTAGGGGAAGTGGGTGATAAATGTCTATCCACCGAATTTATGTTAATGAAGGGTATTTCGGCACACCGTGCCCTAAGTTGATATGAGTTTGGATCATGGACACATTTATTCGAAATTTGGGTTGAACTCAACGAAAGTATTCACGACGATTTCCGGATGTGTTAGGGGCTAAAGATAAATATTAATGTAATTTTATCGACCAAGAGTTCTAAAAGTAGAATCGATTAAAGAGTTAATCCACCGAGTTATATTAATAAAGGGTATTTCGGCACACCGTGCCCCAAGTTAATATGAATTTGGATCTTGGAATCATTTATCATAGTTGGGTAGAGGTCACTATGTAAATGCTTTACTTGTTATTTACAAGTATTAATAAAACGATAAATGTTAAGTTTTCCACTATTCCGTCATCATATTGTTCTATTTCTTTACCACAATTCATATACGATATCATTTCGATTTTGATTCAAATCTCCATTAAAACATCGTAACTAAAGACAAAATTTGAATTTTCTTCTAAAACCTCGAATTATCCATTGGAAGGATCTCTTGTGAAAAGTATAGATTAAAGTTATTCATTATCAAACAGGTTTTTGATTCTTGACCAACACATCTACTTACAATGGATTGTTTTTCATATACTTAATTGAATTAAGTACCTTGAAGAGATAAATTGTTTTGGTAATTAGATTTGTCGGAAATCGTAATAGACCAAAATACCGCAACCACTTCAATGAAAGTTTTAAGACTAAACAAACGAATGAAGAGTAGTCTTCATGAATTTAAATTTTGCTTCTATTAGCAAAGACTCATTGAAATGAGTGGGAGCATTCTCTTAAACCGTTAAGAAAAGGATGAGGTTCAAAGAAGTAAAATTAGAATGGAATTGATACAAGGTAATGTTAAAAGTAAAGTTATTGAGAATAACGACACTAAACCTATCAATCCCGACCGATAAAGTTTTCATTGTCTTAAATGTTGGACACTAGAAAGGAAACTACCCCAAATTATTGAAGGATCAGCAAGTTAGTTGTGGGACATCTAATGGGACCTTCTTCTTTAAATGTTTATTTGATTGACATAAATTTTGCTAATACTACTTCGTCAATATTAGAAACCAGTGGAGGTTTTCATCATTGTATTCGATATATAAGATGATTATAATATGACGACTAGCAACAATGATGTCGAGAGATAGAGTCATTGTGTATTCAATCTAGTTTATGGGTTTGGAGTTGTACCTTAATTAGGAATATTAAGTACATGGACCCTAAATAAGAATACAATTTTGTTAAGATACAAAAGAGGTTTCACTTTTGTGACCCTATACACTATGATTTGATGTATGGATAGCCCATTATCAAGGTGATTATATTCTAAACCAAACTAGAATGATATATCATGAAGATGATGCAAGACTCAAATTGGTAACCCAATATTAAACCTTAGATTCTGTAATGATGAACGCAAAGAGTTATTGAGTACTCTTGAAACCATTAGACCTTATGGTATATGCGTATCTTGTATTCAAAATAAGATATCTCGTGCCTTTTGGTTGAAAAGGAGATCGAGGATTGTAAATCATTGATCCAAAATAGGTTGATCATTTTCTTTTACCAACGATTTAAGTTAACGCTAATGTGTTCACTTAATAAGGTAAATAGAGAAATCTTTGAAGAAGTTCAAAGAGTTCAAAGAATCACGATTTAGTCGTGATGAGATTATCAAAGTAAAGACTTTGATATAAGCCAAAGGAAATGTGATATAGTATCACAAATTAATCTCTCTTAGCACGCATTATGGGATAATGTGTTGTTGGATAAAGAAATCAAACGCTATTCGATATGGTTTGGACTTCAATCAAGTTACTTTGAGTTACTTGATCCTTTTTGGGGATTTTATCATTTTGTCTAAATTATTTTTCCACTAAATCTAAAACGAGTCATATGAGATATGAAATGGTAGGGTACCATGCTTGTAAGTTTTCACAAAGAAACAAATGCTCATTTTTCCTTACTATAATCACGAGTACAACGGGTTTGCGGCTCGTGAAGCTGTCTTTCTAGAATACAAGTTTATTTCTAGAAGACAGAGTGGGAGAAATTATTCAAGAGCCACAAAAGAATTGTATGTTGTAAGAAACTGGTCTTTCTTGGCTACATGAGACGTTTTGTACGTTTTGTGTAAGACGTTGTTTCTTCAAAACCTAGGAGGTTAAAGTCATCACTTGTTGAAGATGATGAATTAGTGTTACTTTTAGAAAGTAAAGAGCTTACAACTTACAAATAAATTGTTTGATTCAAGTTGATTACTTCTGGAAAGTAATGAACATATGACTTACATAAGAGTGTTTAAGTCACAACTCAATACAAGGCTTAGAGCCATGAAAATCCGAAATAAAAGGCTTGATTAGTTGCAAAGGGTTTTGCACTAATAAAGAGAGATTTCAAAGCTTGATTGGTTGCAAAGGGTTTTGCACTAGTTGAAATGCTTAAGTCTATTTGGATCTTCTTAGGGATTGTGTTTCATCATGAGATATATAGCAAGTAAATCTAAAACCCACTTCTTCAATTAGAAGGAATGTATTCAATACATGTCTTGAGTTTTGTAGATTCTTGTAATCCTAAGATAATGTGAAACTTAAGAGAGGGTCTTGAGTAGGACATCAATGAGTTGGAATCAATGATTTGATCATGGTATAAAAATTTTCTCGATAAGTCGAGAAGTTGTGTTTATACATGGAGTTTAGTGGGAGTTACGGAAATTTTAATTAGTCTAATATGTGGATGACATACTGATCATTGGGAATGATTTTAGACTTTTGGAGTATAATAATACATCTTGAATATCCGGTTTTATGGAGATAAATCCACATGATATTAGCATCAAATAAGAAGTTTTGTGTTGATAAGATTCATGATTAGTTCAATCGAGTTGAACATATTTGATTGATTCCATTTGCTTCCGCTGCCGAATCAATTAAATAGGAAATGATGTATAACACTTCATATACTTTGAGTATGATGAATTGTTTCAAATCAAATTTAAGTAATAGTTACCAAGTAAGCCATGCAGATTACCCTTAAGTGCTTGCAGAAGCATTAAGGATGTAATGCAAAGTGTTTTTGATGAAATTTTGTGTAAGGGTGTTACACAAGTGACAATTGACAATTGAGATTGCGCATGGTTTCCGACAAAACCATAATCAAAACACATTAGGATGGTTAAGATACCATTGTGGCTATGTTATTTAAGAAATAGATTTCTAGAATCGTTCTAGGCAATAAAGAACAATGAGAAATATTTACAACGGAAATTGAGTACACTTGCAATCATGGGATGTGCAAGAGGGATGAGTCCCGCACACTGTGAAAACAATGGGAGCTATTTTAAGGCAAGAAAGCCTATGTATAGATTAGATCTAGACACGTACTCAGAAAGTTTTGTAATGCAAATGTATACATTACGAAAGGAAAACAAGTATGTAGCAAGGTTGAGCAGAGAGTTGCTAAGACCTACTTACAATGCCTATTCATAGGCTTAACATGATGAGTCATGTCATTTCAATTGAATTGAGATGAACAACTACATACAAGATCTAAATTGGATTATAGAATATGAAGTAGTAATCAAGTATTGACTACTCATATGATAATCACATTTGTCGTTCGAGTTTTTTAAATCTAAAAACTCCTTTTATACTTTGTTACATCCAAACGGGTTGTGGAGACAATATT
This sequence comes from Silene latifolia, assembly GCF_048544455.1. Taxonomy (NCBI): domain Eukaryota; kingdom Viridiplantae; phylum Streptophyta; class Magnoliopsida; order Caryophyllales; family Caryophyllaceae; genus Silene; species Silene latifolia. The sequence goes on from NC_133531.1 coordinate 34,391,180, forward strand.
GAACCCCGTTAAAGTAAACCCGGATTAACATGGTATTCGCCCATAGTCACTTGTATGAGGTGACGTCTCGAAGTGACTAGAGTGTGATGCGATTGATGGCAAGTTCGAGTGCCATAGAGTGTGAGATGACTAGTCGATCACATAGGCAGACTGTTAGGAACGCTTTGTCGGGCCTTATGACCGCTTATAGAGTTCTGGCAAATTTATATAGCCTGGTCGTGGCGAGAGCTACTATAGTATTCTAATGAGTCGACTCTTTTGACTAAAGACTGTTCACCTAAGATGGCACAGTTTCAGATTAACTTTGATTTGTGTTACTACGACCTTCGTAAATGGGGTCAAATGGGCATATTTTGGGTTATGATGGCTGTGGCTAGTCGAAGGGAATAAGTGCAATAGGAATTGTCCACCCCTTGTCAGGGTTATAACAATATCTCAGGGCCACTCGAGGAGTAATGAACTGGAAATGCGTGGCCACGCTCGGAAGGTATCTATGGCGATAATTTCGGTCAATCGTTATTCTCCGATCGAGGAAACCACTCTCGATATGATCACTTGCAAGTACGACCGAAAGACACCTTGCATTGAGTGGGAGATAGTAATAGGACAAGAGAATTGGAGACGCACACTTGTCGAGGACAAGTGGGAGATTGTTGGAATATGTGTCCTCCGACAATAATGCGATCACAACTGTTGATCATGATGATCACATATTTAAGTCTCATTTTAAGAATACATATGGGATGTAAATATTTTACAGTCAACTGGTCCACACATATCGGTAATGATTGGCTGACTAGAGTTTGACATTACTGTCGTGCGACGGTGGTGATCAGTTGATCCCCTTAGGTCATACCTATAGGGAAATACTCTTAATTGATTATTTAATTAATCGTATGCCGATACGGGTTAATTAAATTGCTTAAAATTGACGGATTATTTTGTGAGTAAAGTTAACGTGTCTTATTGTAATTCGATTAAATTAGATACGGTCTAAGTAATCGAATTGTTTTATTACTTGGATAAAATTATTGTTTACGAAACAATTGATATTGAATTGAGATTGAATGAATGATTTATTATAAATACAAGATGTTGTGATTTATAATTGACAAACCATTTTGGTACAAGTAATTACGAATTACTAGTCGATTTTGTAAATGACATATTTTATGAGTATGTTGATTTTTTAATATGTTAAAAATACATTACATTGTGACATGTCATGTAACATGTTACATGTGACAAAATTAATAAATGACAAAATAAAATGGACCTCCCATTTTATAGACATGTACCGAAATATTGAAGGGAGTTAGTGGAAAAATTGTGTAAATTGTTTTAGGTGGAAAACACAATCATAAAAGCTAACTACTAGCCTTGCATGCCTATCATTTTCTTGGGTAGAAAATCTTGCCCATGCATTGGGCACTTATACTCCCTCCAACCGGTTTCACCATGAAAAATAGAGAGTGTTTCCTCTACAATTATTCATTCACTCTTATCATAATTTTTCTAGTGTAAGAAAAATGCATTCTCTCTACATCTTATGAAATTTCTAGAGAAATAAACCTCACAAATACTCCCTCTTGACCGAAATATTCAAGAGTAAAAATACAATTTATTTTGTGTAAATTTTATAGTAAAACTTATATTATTACTAGATCATAATAATATTTGTTATTGAGAGGTTTCCTTGGGTATTCACTTTTGGGAGAGATTCTATACTTGAATCTTTGTTCATCCATTATTTGGAATGCTCAAGAACTAACAAGAAGGAGATATTGTTGGTGCCCTTTTAATCCGAAAATCATATGGTGAGAAAACGATTTCTTATCTATATTTACTTATGTTTGCATGCATAAGATTTGTAATTAATTTTATGACTAAATTAAATGTAACATATATGAATATGTAAAGTAATGAGATATAAATTTCTAACACCTACACCTGATCCAGAAAAGAAATCCAAGTTCTGGGACGAAAATTCGTACTGCGAATATCATAGAGGTAAGGGACACGATACAGAGAAATGTTACAAGCTAAAACATATCCTTCAAGACATGATTGAAGACGGTCGCCTACCCATACCGCCTGGAGGTAAGCCTAACAATACTCAGAATCCTCTTGGAATTCTAATGATCACAAGTGAATAATCTACCTTAGATTGTTTACACCTCATTTCTCCAGTCAAAGAAGAGATCCATGCCATAGAAAGTGAGGGAAGTTACTCCACCATTTCCCCTACTATCACCGACTTTATCGCATGGGCAAGGAGTGTGAATAGACAATTCTTAGAACTAGAAAGTGTAGTGGCATCCCTACGTAATCCAAGTACAACACCTAAGGAACGTGCACCACTAAATCTCTCTCAAAATGCTACGATGCAAGAAGTAGTAGCCGTGGTTGATAAGCTAATCGACCAAATCATCCATCTGGAAGCCGAAATCATAAGGTTGAGAGAGCTCGCTACTATCAATGGAGTATGGGCCGATGACGATGAAGATGAATACCTCACCGAACACTACGTAGTCAAAATCAGCGAGGAAATAATCAAAAATAGTGAGGACCAAGATATAGACCACCTTACTCGTTCAAGACATCCATACCAAAACACTTCTCAAAGTGGTCCCATAGCTAATGGTCCAGTTACCAACACCAACATTGTCGCACCAAATGATGGCGAGGATACATCTACTGACCATTTACTAATGCAACTACAGAAGACAAAGGCTGATCTTTCAGTCTGGCAAATAGTTGCAAGCTCATTCCCTCATCGCCAAGCACTACTGCAAGCATTGGCTAAATTAAACGTGGCACATAACTCTACACCTGATGACGTAGTCAACTTGGTCTTCCAAGATTCAACTAAGCTAAGTAACTCAGTTACTTTCTCGGATGAAGATTTGCCACCTTTCAGCACTAGTCACAACTTGGCTCTATACATTACTGTCATTTGCTTAAAGAATAATGTGCCAATGACTTTGGTAGATGATGGCTCGGCAGTCAATGTCATACAATTGAAAACGGCGTACAAGATAGGCATGAAAGAGTCGGATTGGACCCCAACCAATCAAGGTGTTCGCGCATATGATGGTACACGACGAAAAGTAATAGGACTAGTTAACCTTACCATAGTCACAGGGCTAATTGAGCGAAAGGTTAACTTTAAAATAGTGGACATCGAAGCATCCTTCAACATACCTCTGGGGAGACCTTAGATTCACGCTTCCAAAGCGGTAACATCCACCCTCCATCAGAAAATCAAGATCCCACTGGATGACAAAGTGTTGACGATCACTTCATGACCTATCAAAGCAGTAATAGAAAAGATGTCAAGCAACTAAGTGATTGCAGATCCAGTATATGAGCTTGGGGGCTTCCATAGCGTAAACCTTATAGAGAGCGAATTGACACCTTTTTACTTCAATCCCTACTCTAATTTGGTGGCCAACCACATACTCAAATCCCAGGGATACTTCCCGGGAATGCCATTGAATCCTGTCCGAAGGAATACCTTTGCACCCTATAAAGAAGGAAACTCTCAAAGGATACCATTAGGATTAGGATACAAACCCACCAAGGAAGAAGCTCTAGAGATGCTCACCCAATTCCAGAACCGCAAGAACGTGGGAATCCAAATGCGACCCTACCTTCTTACCCTAAATGGATACTTCGTTAGGGAAGGGAGTCAAGAATACTTCCATGGGTTCCCCGAACCTTGGCACTACAAAGGAAAATAACTAGCTGGAATCGAGATCTTTCACAATTGCTTCTTCATTCCCTCAGAAACGGTTCCTACCGTCAAGAATCGTCAAGCACCTTGCTTGGACGAACAAGCTGTTAGCTTACTGTTTGGAGAAGATCGATTTATTAGAGCTGCGCAAGACGAGATCATTACCATGATACTTCAGGATGAACACTTCAACCCTACCGCGTTGATCACAGAAACCAGTTCGAATCAGCAGAAAGGATGGAGGAAATCAATCAAGTGGACCAACAACAAAGGAAGACTCTTCAAGCTCACCACTGGAGAAGGAGAGATGTTCAAAGGAGAACCAGAAGACAACGAATTCGAGTCAGAGTCAGAGTCGGAATCAGAGTCGGAGTCTAGAGAAGTCCCTAGAGAGTCTCCTCGTGTCGTCATTCCGACTCCCCTTGTTTCTCCTAGCTTAGCATCGAGTAGTAACAGTAGTCTGGAAAATATCCCGACAACTGTCCCTTTACCGCCACTGACTACTGAACAGATGGCTTCCTTGTTTAAACTCTTTTCAAATTTTAATATGAATAAATCAGATTCTGCTTACTCTTTGTGTTATTCTGAATGCAATTCTATTTACGATGATAATGAGGATGACCCAGATCCAGACTCAATCGAACTACCTCCCTACATAGCTAAAGAAATACTACAAGAGGGGGAAGGGGCACCAGTTATAGAGAACACGGAACCCATTAACGTAGGAACCGAACTAGAACCCCAATAACTTAGGATAGAGACAACCTTGAGCCCCACCGAAAGGGCCAGTTTTATAGACCTCCTACACGAGTTCAAAAACGTTTTCGCTCGGTCCTATAAAGATATGCCAGGGATCGACATGGATATTGCCGAACGTAGAATTCTGATCAAACCAGGTTTCAAACCCGTAAAGCAGAAGCTACGTTGAATGAGGACAGAATGGGCTCTTAAAATCAAAGAAGTAGTCGATAAACAATTCAAAGCCGGGTTCATAAAAGTTTCCGAGTATTCAGACTGGGTAGCCAACATAGTACCCATACCCAAAAAGGATGGGAGAATCCGTGTTTGTGTTGATTTCAGAGACTTGAACAAAGCGAGTCTCAAAGATGACTTTCATCTACCACATATCGACATATTGGTGGATAACACAGCAGATCACGGATTAATGTCCTTCATGGATGGATATGCGGGATATAATCAGATCAAGATGGCCATAGAAGACATGCACAAGACCGCCTTCGTCACTCAATGGGGTACCTATTGTTACACAGTTATGCGATTTAGGTTAATCGATGCTGGAGCTACATATCAAAGCACTGCAACTACGCTACTACATGACATGATGCATAAAGAAGTCGAGGTGTATGTAGACGATATGATTGTCAAGTCCAAGGATAGATAAGGGCACATTAATAACCTTCGAAGTTCTTCCCAAGACTACGAAAATACAACATGAGACTCAACCCTCAGAAATGCGCATTTGAGGTAATATCCGGCAAGCTTCTGGGATATATCGTTAGTCAACGAGGGATAGAAATCGACCCTTCCAAAATCAAAGCTCTAATTGAAATGCCACAATCTCAGACGGAGAAGGAAGTTAGAGGATTCTTGGGCAAGGTGCAATACATAAGTCGATTCATATCGAAACTCACCATGATCTGTGAACCCATCTTCAAAAAGCTAAAGAAAACAGATCACACCATGTGGGATGACGATTTCTAAAAGGCGTTTGACAGAATCAAGGAGATATTAGCCAAACCACCAGTGCTCATGCATCCCCAACGAGATCAACCATTTGGTTTATATCTCACAGTGACCGAAACAACCATGGGAGCTATGCTAGCGCAAACCGTGGGAAAAGAAGAAAGATCTATCTACTACCTTAGTAAGAAGTTCTTGGAGTATGAATGTAAGTACACACCACTCAAAAAGACATGCCTCGCTCTTGTGTGGGCAACGAAGAAGCTACGACATTACATGCTTAGCTATTCAGTCAAAGTGTACTCAAAAATGGATCATGTCAAATACCTCTTCGAAAAACCCGTTCTCAACGGATGCTTAGCAAGATGGACCTTGATGCTCTCAGAGTTCGATCTCAAATATGTACCTCTGAAAGTTATAAAAGGACGTGCCGTTGCCGAGTTTTTCGCAGAAAATCCCATCAATGATGCCCAAACAATAGACACCTAGTCGTTTCCGGATCAGGATATACTCCAAACCGATGTAGACTCCTGGGACCTTTATTTTGATGGAGCGTTGAACCTAAGAGGATTTGGAATAAAAGTGTTGCTCATTTCTCCTGAAGGTGAGCATACACCACTCTCTGTCAAACTCGACTTCGAGGTGACAAATAATGCAGCAGAATACGAAGCTTGCCTCATTGGACTACAGGCGGCAGTAGGCTTAGGCATCAAGAATCTTCGAGTACATGGAGATTCATCCTTGATCATCAACCAAGTTACGGGGTCTTGGAAAATTCGAAGCGAAAGTCTAGCACCGTATCAAGCCAGAATTGACCAAGTTGCCCAATTCTTCGATCAAGTAACATACCTACACCTACCTCGTGAAGAGAATCAATTTGCAGATGCACTTGAAAAACTTGTATCTTTGATTAATATGCCAGATGATATGGTAGAAATGCCTTTATGCATCGAGCGACGATCAGAACGAGCATATGTGCACCAAATCACAGATGAAGTAGGAAACCCAGAAGAGCCTTGGTTCCAGGCAATCCTGAACTTCAAACGTAATTGCACCTATCCGCCGGATATGGATAAGAGGGGACAACGGTCTATACGCTTACTAGCCTCCCAATACGTCCTCATGCAAGGAGAATTATATAAAAGAACACCTCTTGGTCTCGCGTTGCCTTGATCATTCACAGGCATAGAAAGTGATGGAAGAAGTCCATGACAGAGAATGTGGCCCTCACATGAGTGGACCAATGATGGCAAAGAAAATCACGCGTTTGGGATATTACTGGACCACAATGGAATCCGATTGCATCAAATATGTCAGATATTGCCACAACTGCCAAATCTTCGGGAATGTGCAACATGTCCCGCCTTCATTACTTTACACCATGATATCTCCTTGGCCATTTTATGCTTGGGGAATTGACATCATCGGGAAGATCACCCCAGCCGGAATAGGAGGTCATTGTTTCATTTTGGTGGCAATCGACTATTTCACCAAATGGGTAGAAGCGACTTCTTACACTAGTCTCACAGCCAAGAACGTGGCAAGGTTCATACAAACCAATATCATCTGTCGATATGGTTGCCCACATGAGGTCATTAGTGACAATAGATCACATTTCCAGGCTGAGACCGAACAATTGCTAGCCAAGTACAAGATCAAACACCACCATTCCTCACCATATCGACCACAAACTAATGGTGTAGTGGAAGCAGCCAACAAGAATGTCGTCACCATCCTGAAGAAAATGGTTGACAATTATCGAGATTGGCCAAGTAAGATACCATTTTCCTTATAAGGATATCGCACATCCGTTAGGACACCCACTGGGGCCACTCCTTTCTATTTGACTTACGACATGGAAGCTGTGCAACCAGTTGAGTTAGAAATCCCATCCTTGCGTATTCTACTCGAAAGTCAAATTCCAGAAGCTGATTGGAAGAGAGATAAATATGAAGAACTCATCCTCTTAGATGAACGAAGGTTGCGTGGATTACACAATGTGAAAACGTATCAAGCACGTATCAAATAAGCCTTCAACAAAAGGGTTAAGCCAAGAAACATTAAAGAAGGAGACTTAGTCCTCAAATCGGTTAGAGCTCTTTTACCTGTCGATCCACGAGGAAAGTTCAGACCCAACTGGGCCGGACCATTCTTGGTCAAGTCAATACTCCCGGGGGTGCGGTTAGATTCATAGACCTAGATGGGAATGAATTTACCAACCCAACTAACCTCGACCAACTGAAATGATATTACGCCTAGAATAGGGACAAAAACGCGCCTCGCTGACACTACATGTTGCTCATGCGGCACGAAATAAAAACGGCCCCTGGCTTGTTGAAATAAAGCTTATGTCACTTTGCTCTTGCAATTTGACAATCCGTCATCCTCATATCATCAAATAAATTGAATTGTGCTTTAAAGTGTAAGTAGAGCTCATGCTCATTTTCTAGTTCATTACAAGCTCTTGCTTAGAACAATTATTCTTTTACATTTACTTGAACTACGCGTAAGGGTTTGATTTCATTTTTAAAATGAATACGTAGGCAATCCTTCACAGGATGCAACCCATTATTTTAAATGTAAATAGAAGGACATTTGCATTTGCATTTGAAATTCGACAAGAATAATAAAAGAAAATCAAAATGGTTTCATAACTAATTAATCTTTTATTCATTTCTTTCATAATAATAATACGTCACATAATATAAAATAAATAAGCTAGGATTCGAAAAACCCCACCGTTTCATTACAAATAATTATAATAATAAATAATACTACAACATTAGGCTATTCTTCCATTTTTCCCTTGCCTTTGTCATTCATGTCATACTTCTTATCTCGACCACGAGCCGGGCACTCTTGCTCTATCTCGGACCTAATAACCAACGGTCTCTCTCGCGGTCTAGCCTTGCCATTCCGATCAACCACCATTTCGACGACAGGAGAAGTCTTCAGTTTCTTCGACGGATGAACAGCTCGGAATCCGACTTCTTCCTTTCCCTCGGTCAAATGCTTCTCTTTCTCCCTCGCTACCTCACGAATCTTGTAATCAAAAGGCTCGCGCTTCCTTAGCTTCTCACGCTCCTCAGGAGTAGTAGCCTTCCTCCACTGCAATTAGGAATCCGATACCCACAATGAGCTAACCGAAGAGTTTAGGAACCACATTTTTCTTTGAGCCCATTTGAGAACCCATTCTCTACGACTCTCGGCGGTAAGTGCAACTGCAATCTGAGGAACGGTATCGAGCTTAGGAATCCTCTGTTTTAAGACAACTTGCCTCATCAGTCTCTCCGGGAAGATGCATATCATGAATTCCAAACCAGGAATGCGCACCGAACGAGCAGGATCCAAAGACGATACTCCAGTGACTGACTTGAGATGCCACCATGGTACAATCCATCTGATCAGGGGACCATCCTCATTCTTCAACTTGTTCTCCCAATAATTACAAATCCGAGTGAAGTCCACTATATAAAGCCTGGTCCTCAATGCAATTGAGCGAGCATGGTATGCAGGAACGTTAACTGGGGGCTCGATCAACCGCAGACGCTCCATGAGCCAAACCTACCAAAGCAGGAATTAATATCCAACCAAAAAAAAAAACGAAAAAAAAAGAAAATAATAAAAGGTTGTATTTTTTACCTGCATAATTATGGGACTTCCTAAATAAGGGAGGTCGCGGTTGGCTTTCCTGTTATCCAATCCCAATAGGATCTCTCCTAAGCACAGGCAAGCTGGGCTCCTGCGCAGCTCCATTTGCCCAATCAAGCTCAAATAACGAGGATCACCTCTCATCTCCTCATCAACATGCCCTTGAAGGACATAATTATGTAATAGGCAAAACCCGAATGCCCTATGCCTCGCAACATAGGAATTGGAAGGGTCAGCTTTGTTCATAAATCGATCAATGAAATCAAGCATCCGAACTCTTTTTGAGGTCACAAGACGGTCAACCTTAGCCTTAGTTAGTCCAAGCAAGTCTCTAAACTTGTTTTTGTACCCTTGAGAGCTGGAAGGTATAACAAGCATATGTTCTGGGTCCCATCCACAATTGCAGCAATTTCTTCGGGAAAAGGACAGATATTACCTCCAGGGAAGGCAAATACGTGGAAATTAGGGTCCCACCAGCTTTAAGCTCAAGATCGACCCCAAGTTGAAAGCACCCATATCATGTTTCTCCACGTTTGTAAAATCGTTTGTCCATTCTCTGAGACGGATTTCCAAGGCATCCATGTTGTAGGAATTTTCTATATGATTAGAGAGTTTTTATGTAATAGACGAAAGAAAGACGGAATAATTATATGAATAAAACCTCCATCGACGTCTATATTTATACTAAAAGCTGTTTCCTAAAATCTGCCAGGACAGACACACTGGGGAAATGGCGCAGCACTTGCTGCGCCTTTTCAAAGGGTCGCAGCTCATGCTGCGCCTCTTCCTCAGAGGTTTTCTGCGATTTTCCGTGTTGGAACTTTCCTAATTCTTTTTAGCATAATTTCCTATTCGTATAGGTTATTATTTTTGGTAATTCCGTCAAGTTACCATATTTCGAGCTTCCTAATCTTGCGGGCACGCTTTTTAAGGCAAAATTGGCATTTTCGTCAAATAAGCACACTTACCCATTTATTTTTATCTTTTCTTTTGAGGGAATCATTTCACCCATTTCGTATTTTATTTCAAACTTAACCATTTCTATTTATTTTTTCTTTTGAGGGAATCATTTCACTCCCGTTTCACATTTCATTTCAAACTTATACGTTCCTTTTTTTGTTTTTTTTAGGGGGTAGCCCTCCCTACCGCCCGGTCATTTTTTGGCAAAATTTTTTGCATTTTCAGGTCCTTTCTTCGTTTTGCGCTAGTTAGGCCATGTGTACAAATATGTATTTTATGTGCATTTCCATGTAAATTTCGGCAGCATGACGGCGTAAACCGTCATCTACCAAATCTGTTCAAAGCTAACCTGTAGGTACAAATAAGACAACCCAGCAGCAAAGGCACTCAGGCCGTCGTATATACAATCAAAAGGTCATATGTACATCAAACTGGGAGCTCGTGCCCGAAATGAAGTCCAAAATAAAAGTCCTAAAATATACAAAATGTATATGGTACAACAGGAGCAACAAAAAACAAGAACAACTATTGCTGGTCGCCGCCTAGCTCAGCAACTCACGCCTCGAGAGCGGCAATCTCGGCGTCGTGGACCTCTAACTCCCTCAACAGACGAGCCGTCTCCTCCCGGGACTGTGCCAGCTCCCGCTCCAGGTCGCGCTCCCTCTGCAAATGACAAAGAAATGGCCCATGTCAGTCATTTCAAATGCAAAGAAAGTTAGAAAATTCAAAAATAAAGTAAAAGAAAGGTTCATACCTGACGTCCTCGGCCACCAGCAAGTGCCTCGACGGCGGTAGCCCGTAGCCGGTTGGCTACCTCCACAAAGCCACGAACCGAGATGGCGCCACCTGCATTTGAATAAACAAAAGATTCTCAACAAATGGACAAACACGGACAAATGTATTCTTATACAGAAGCTAATTGAGTTGGGGAACTTACCCTCCGAATCAAATGCTGCCACTCGTCCAGGTCAGCATCTGTCACCGCCTCACCAAAGTCGCGAAGCTCGGAGATCGTCGTCATCCCCGCTGCGTCAGTGTACTTGAGGGTCTCGGGGTACGCTGGGGGCTCGACGCCCACTACCTCAACCTCCTGCAAAAATCCGAATGGTTTCTATAATCGATGATCATTCATCATTATTTCAAATCAACTCGAGAGAAAAGTGAAGCACTTACCACGACCGGCCAGTATGCCAACCTCCGGTGAGTGAACGCAGAGTAGTCCTCGTCAGGAAGAAGGAGAGCGTCGCCGCCGACGTCTGCCAGGTCAGCCTTCCTCTCAGTATCGGAAGGCTCCCTAAACATCGTCCGAGGAGGATCGATGGGGACCGTGAAGATGTCTCGAGAGCACTGGCGAGTCAAATGCTCGCCCAAGTACCACACAGGACCCATCGATGTCCTTAACAGTAGCCGACTGGAGCTCCTAGGTTGAAGGACCTCAGCCACAAAAGGAGGGACGTCAGCGTAGTCTACCCAAGGACTGGGCACCCACTAAGACAAAGCAAACAAAAGGTCATTCTTATGATCGTTTCTAAAAAGAAGTGATGAATAAGAAAATAAAGGAGAGTGATCAGAAGATATTCATGCCACCCAGCTGCAGGGCGTTCACGTCCCGTCGACAGACATCGTAAGAAGAGCGCTGACTCTTCGTACGACACATCACCTAATCCCTCACAACGGGATAGGCTCTCGCCCCCGGCTCCGTCCTCTTGGGCGCGAAGCCCGGAAAGTAGGAGTACACCCACGCTTGCAAAACAAGATAATCAATGACGATCTTTCGCGATTCGATGAAGGAAAGAAATGATCTTTCATGATACAAATGAAGGTTTATACCTCCAACAGAAGTCTAGGGCCAACAGTGGCAGGAGAAGTCCCCTTCTCCACCAGTTCCGGATGAACCATGACCCTTATGTAGCGAGTGAGGACCGTAAAGCCAGGAGTGACCCAGTCCCAACGACCCAGGTCATTCAAGTCGGAAAGAAAAGGAAGAAGCTTCGTCGACAACCTCTCCCCTTGTCTCCAAGGTAGAGTGAAGACAAGAACCACCAGAGCCACAGACGGGCTCTCTGCTCCGCAGTGCAAGGAGGAGGAGCCTCCTCCCTCCCATCGATCACAACCGTTGTCGGGATCTTCCCAGCAAAGTAGTCCTTGACGTAGGAGCTCGGCAACCAACCCGGGAACCGCTACAGCTTTCTACGCTAAGTTCCAACCAATCAGACTCCTGGCCTCAGCGAGTCCACCCTCATGGCCGTCGACGGCCACACCACAGTCTCTGTCCCACACGGCAAGCCAGAAATCATGCCGTAGTCCTCCAACGTGACCCCAACCTCACCGAAAGGCATATAAAAGGTCGAGGTCGTGTCCCGAAACCGATCAAGAAAGGCTCGAATCAGGCAAAGGTTAGCCCGAATCGTCCTCCCCTTGATCTCCCTCCACACTCGTACCAAGGCTCCGAAAGCTCCCAAATCGATGATGGTCTGCTCCTCCGCCGACAGCCTCCCGTAAGCCTCCAATCATCGTCGTGTAGCCGAAAAAGGATCTCATGTTCCCGGCCTCCTATTTTGATTTAATGTAAAGCTATCTTTAGCTCAAATGAAAGAGAAAAAGGAATGACAAATGAATAATTAAAAGAAAGATGGAAAGAGAATGATGAATTCAATTTACCAAGCTCTTCACCGTCCTGTAGACAGGTGACTCTCCGCTGCCCAGATGAGATGTCGGCTATCCCATCTCTCAGCCCACTCAGGTACTCCTCTAAGATGGCGATCACCTCATCCGACGTTGGCCCGCCTCGGGGCCTCCTCTTCAACAACCTCCTCCTCGACGACCTCCTCGGCCGCCACTGCAGCAAAAGCCTGCTCCAATGCCTCCTCGAACGTAAGAGAAGGGTCGAAACCCGTGTCCATGCCTATGGGATAGGATCCCTCCCGGATGTAGAAGCCTCATCACCTGAAAAATTAGAGTAAATTAGGCCGCGTCAAGTGACGACGAACCTTAGTTAAAGGATTTTTTAAGCTTTTAAAGCTCCGAAATCGCTCTTTTCTCGCCATCTTTGGACATTTCTCCCGAAACCCGACCTCTTATGTGATAATATGGGTCAAGTCAAGCCTAAGTTCGAGCCTAGTCATGGGCTTGAGTCGAAATTTCGACCGCATTTCGTTACAACAGCGATGATGCCCTAGAAAAGTGTCCTGAAAAAGCCATCACAAATCAAAATTCTGAGATGGTAGGAAGTTTATCCATCACTCAAGGATTCCAAATATCAAGTTTTGTCGCAAATGGGCAATCCTAAGGCTATTTTCGAAGCAATTTACGACTCAACTGTGAAACCGTCACAATTTTACTCAAATGCTCAATACTCGATGAAAATTCGAAATGAACACATGGTTATGATCCTTATACTACCAATTAGCCATTTCTAAAGTCAATTTCACAAGGCAAAATCATTTGGGGGAAAAGCCACAAATTTTCGACAATAAGGGTCGAAAACCCTAGAATTGTCGGCTCAAATCAAGACAAATACGGAAGTTTAATGCAAAAATAAGACACATACCTCAATTAGTCATGGAAAATGCAAGCTTTTGATCAAATTTTGATGGAAAAAAGTTTGAATTTGAGAGAGTTTTGAAGAATTTGTGTTTTATGATTATGAAACAAATACGGGTTTTCTGTCGAGTTTTTACTCAGACAGGACAAACCCAGAAAAGGATGCAGCGGGTGCTGCGCCTCTTCCAAGAGTCGCAGCTCTTGATGCGCCTCTTCCTCAGCTTCCCTCCAATTCGATTTTCAAAAGTTCGTTACAAGTTCGTTATCTGTGGGCCCATCTTTGGTGTGTCTCTTCCTCAATACCATATATCGTATATTTGGTCCGTTTGATGTTTATTCTTTGTCCGGACTCGTATTTTCGAGCAGACTGTGAACTGTCACAGTACTTTATCAAGACTTCGCTTGCCACAACGAGCGAATATTCTCTGACAGGTGTTTCGACACACCTCAATTATGTTCCCCCAGCGAGAGTTCATGACAGCTGATTGTTCCTCTCGAGACATGGAGTTCAACCTCAACCTCAAAGTTTTTGCCGAAGTCCGTTTGAAGATCGATGCAAGCAGATTTCCTTCAGCAGCTTCTACCGACATCCTGCTGTTCTAAACTTTTCCAGTAATCTTCAAAGTACCAGTGATTCGTCCTGCCTTCAGACGTCAAAGAGTTTTGCCGAAGCGCCTTCAGTCCCGTTTTACCCAGAAGTCTCAGGTATGATCTCTTCTTATGGCTGACGAGCCTCCTTACATAGTCTAATGGAATTTAAATGACCCTCCCCCATAGTCGACAGACTCTAAAATGTTCCCGACGACAGGTCCTTGGCTCAGACCCCTTGAGCCGCCTCGCGTCGCCATAGTCGTCAGGTTGTAATATTCGATTGACCTGATGGCTATGCTTTGACTTTTGTCTTGTCCAAGCCTCAGTCAAAGTGGGGGCTCTGTAGATACCTTATTCTGCACCTCCCGCAAACCACCCGGTGATGATTGGGCCGCATGTTTGGTACACGGAACGATTTATGACAATTCATAAGTTTATCATCAAGTGATAGCTCAAATACTTTTGTCTAACCCTTGGTCATCATCTACGCGCCGTTACGGTCGTTTTGACAGTAATTAGAGTACATTTGGAGTCCGGGTCAAAAACCGTCTTCATTTTCTAATAGCCGTTTAAAATACCGAGTCAGAATATTCTGGAGCGTTCCAGATATTTCTATTCCATATTTCAATCTTTTAATCTTTTGGCAAAGTATTTTCTGAAATTATATCTTAAATAATAAGGAAATTGAGATCAACCGCAATTCCATAATAGAAACGCGGAAAATCTTTCTTCCGCAGGAGGAAACCTCTGGGGAAAGGACGCAGCACCTGCTGCGCCTCTTCCAAGAGCCGCAGTGGTTGCTGCGCCTCTTCCCCAGCTCCTTTCTGCGTATTTTAAGATCTTTTCGAGATTTACTTCTAAAGTTTTATCGAAACCCTAATTCCTTCGTGTGATTAGTATAAATAGGGACCTTCGTTCTTCATATTTCTCACGCGAGTGTCTGCCCTTCTCTTCTCCCTTTGCATTCTAAGACCGTGCTCTTTGCTTATTGGCGTCTACGTGCTTGAACTTTCGACCACGTAAGCTCGGATCCTTCTAAGTACTAGCCTCGTTTTGCATGACCGACCAATTTGACCAACTCCACTCAATCAACTTAATCAACTTAGTTTAATTCCTCTTACGAGGGCACTTTCGTCGTACATTCGAGTCGAGCAATCACTAATCGTTAACTTAGTTAATCTCGTTTCATCAAACATGTAAGTCTGAGGGTGTAAATCCTATCTTTTATTATTGTACTTTATTTTTGTATTAATCATTGTAAGATTTACGTCTAAAGCATGTTTAAAACCGATTTATAAAACTTTTATTCAAACCTTTTTTACGGATTAACGGAAGATTGATGTCGAGAAGGAACGCAGGAACTGCTGCGCCTCTTCGAAGGGCCGCAGCATCTGCTGCGCCTCTTCCTGAGGTTGCCGCAGTTCCTGCTTTCCTTCTTCTTCCTTCGTTTTTTGTTAATTTTTTTACTTTCTTTCGTCTTTTCTTGTTTATTTCTTATTTCGTTCGCATAATAATTTGAATATATAATTCATTACTAATTCATCTTTTAATTCCCGACTTAAATCCCAAGTAATTAATATTTGCGGGTTTTCGTCATTAAATCAAATCCGGGTTTTAGAGATTCGATTCATCCATATCAAATCTCTGGAATTCGACCTTTGGTATATTTTCATCTGTTTATCGTCATCATCATCAATAGTTTAACATTAATTTAACCTAATTAGTTTGTTTTAACCAATCTAGTTCATAATTAATCTTGTAATTAGCATTTAATTTGTTATAATTAATTTGAGTCCGTCTTTTATTGCTTTTATGACCCTTTCATATGTAAATAATCCATTAAACCACTTCTATCTGAGTCAAATACCAATAATCGAGCATTAATTCACCAACGAACATTAACAATTTGCGATTCGCTTCACGGCCGAGAGAACTCACTCAGAATGACGCAGTGACCACTGCGCCTCTTCCAAGAGACGCAACTCTACTGCGCCTGTTCCGGGTTGAGTTCTGTCTCTGAACTTCCGTTGTTGCTTTGACCTAGTTTATTAGCTTACGTATTAATCGACTATTATCCGTATTATCGCCCTTAATCTGTTTATTTTCAAACCTAATTTATTCTCTTTTCTTTTCTCAAAATATCCGTTTTAAATGTATTTTCGACGTAAATCAATCAAATCGTTGTAATTATTGTATCTTTATTGTATTGTCATATTGTTTGTATGTCCTCACATGTAATCAACCTAAATCCCTACTTTGACCCAATTGTATGCTAAATTACATGTTCACCGACTTAGTTAATTTTCACATGTTAGGATTAATTTATTGGATGTTGCATTGCATCCATATAATCGACAACATATCAAGTATAGATGATTTCCCTAATCATTAGTAGAGGCCGCTATCGAGGCGGGCGGGATTAGGTGTTCGATCAAAAGAGCTTCCTAATACGTACCCTCACCCCTTACTTCAGATCTCTGTGAACATCCGTGTTCATTGGCATCCACGAGAGTCATTCTAGACATAGAATGCTAAGGGTAACGAGTTCTTAGTATTCATGTCATTACTTTTTGTCTTGACATGACGTGAAGTATTCAAACGGTTTCCAATTTTCCACAATAAATTGGTGGCGACCACAAATGCAAAAGCTTTATTTCCCAAGCGAACCCGTGGGCCCGCGTCCACAACCCTCACCCCTTACTCCAGATCTATGTGAATATCCGTGTTCATTGGCATCCACAAGAGTCATTCTAGACATATAATGCTAAGGGTAACGCGTTCTTAGTGTTCATGTCACTAGTTTGTGTCCTGACATGACACGAGGTATTCGAACGGTTCTAATTTCCCATAAAAATTGGTGGCGACTCCACAAATGCACGCTTGTTCCAAGCGCTTCCGCGCGCGTCGCGGGTGACCCATGTCCACACTGTGAATGCATTTAACTGCAAATCTGAACTAGCACTGTAGAATAAACTAGTGTTGACAGTCTTTTTGAGGTATTTGAGAACATGTATAGAAGCTTGAAGGTGTAGCAACCTAGGCTCACTGACATATTGGCTTAAATGCTGAACTGAGTAGCTTATGTCAGACCTTGTCATGTTGAGATTTAACAGCCTACCAATTAACTGCCTATACTTCTCTGGTTCCTCTAGCAGTTCTCTAGTATCCGTTCTTAGCTTTAGTCCTCGTGGCATAGGAAAATCTGAAACTATGGCATTCTCCATATTCATATCAGTTAAGATGTCAAGAATATACTTTCTCTGGTTTATTAACAAGCCAGTGGCAGTCCTTGAAATTCCAACCAAAGAAAGTATCTTGCATTCCCTAGATCCTTTATTGAAAATTCCTTGCCCAATCCACTTTTAATTCTTTGAATCTCTGGTGCATCATCCCCCGACAGTAATACATCATCCACATAAACTAAAGCAACAACAAAAACATCAGTTATGGGATTTTGTTTGGTAAACAAGGAGTAGTCTTTTTGGATTGAGTATACCCTTGATTTGTTAAAAATTTGGTGAATTCCTTGTTCCATTTCCCAAATGCCTATTTGAGGCCATATATGGACTTCCTTAACCTGCAAACTTGGCCTTCTTTGACTTTATAACCTTCAGGAGGCTTCATGTAAACCTCCTCATTAAGATATCCATGGAGGAAGGCATTGTTGATGTCTAACTGATACAATGGCCGCCCCTGAGCAGCTACCACTGTCAATAAACATCTGACAGTTGTGAACTTGGCTACTGGAGAGAAGGTGTGTGTATAATCCCTATCCTTGACTTGGTTATATCCTTTGGCAACCAGTCTGGCTTTGAATCTCTCCATACTCCCATCAGCTTTGTACTTGATTTTGAAAACCCATTTGGAACTAATGGTTTTCTTTTCTTTAGGTAAGTCAACAAGTTTCAAGGTTTGATTGTTGCCTAAAGCCTTGATCTCTTTGTTCATGGCCTCAATCCACCTTGGATCCTAGCTTGCTTGATAGTAAGTATATGGCTCATGCTCTTGCAAAGTGTTGGCCAAAGACACCACATACCTCTCATCAAAGTCCTGCAACTCCTGTAAAACAGTAGCATGCAAGGCACTAGATACTTGCCTACTGTCACTCACAGGCTGGTTGTGACACCCCCATACTCCAAGTGCCTTAACAGGACCACTCAGGTATAGGAACGTCACCATCTCGGTTTCCCGAGGCAATGATAATCAAAGAACAATAAAAAAACATTATTTAAATAGCAATAAGGTTTAAAGTGATTACATATCCAAAACCAAAACTAATAAAAGTACGATACACGTTCTCAAAATCCAAATGTCTCAACAACTAAAGTATAACAGCGGAAGACTCTAAACTGCCTCGTGGTGACACATCCCAGCTAGCCCAAATGCCTAAAATCAAACCTGCTCAACAACTGCTCACCATCCCCGAATGGATCACCACAGTTTTACAAAACAAACAACGGGGTCAGTACTAATTACACAACATAAATCATAATAAGACAAATGTCAGACAGCTCAATTGTCACATCAACCTCAACTCCATAATCAGTCTCCTCATAACTGACTATACACTAAAGTGTGTAGTCCTGCCAGAGTACCCATCGTAACAGGTACTCCACACCGCCAGCGGGGGACCGCAACCGTTCCCACCTAAGCCCCGCTCATCTCCATCGAGCGATAAACCCATGTTCATTAATGTGCACATCCCTCCTGTGGCGGGTTCCACATAAGGCGAATCAAGGGCGTGAAGCCACTCCCGTAAGTGACTCCACTCAGCCAGGGACGCACCCCAAAGATCACAGATAAATACAACAACAATCAACGATAATCAAACAACAGCCGTCACAATCACCAACGTTATACTTTAACAACAATCACAATGAAACCACCAATCAATCATGTAATTAATACTGAGTAGAGAAACCCTACCTGGAATGCAAAAACAAAAGCATATGATCTAGCAGCTGTCTCAAAACCTCTCTTCTACGAACCCTCCTCCAATACACATAATCATACAATCACTACCACAACAATATAATCATAAAAACCCCCAATCCCCAAATTAGGGTTTAACCAAAGTCAACCAAATACTATAAAAATGGTACGTAGGACTTACCCTTGACGCAAGGATCACAATGATATAAAGAACAACGAAATACGACTTCTCTAGTTCCGGTATTTGCCAATAATGCGAATGAATCGAACAACGTAGTTTGCCATCTCTCTTTTTGTGTATTAGGTTTGTAAAAAGTGTTGAGGAAAGATAACGGAGTATTATATATATTAATCCGCATTATTAATAAAACCCGTCAAATAATACCTGATAACCGACTTACTCGATCGAGTAAGTCTCATACTCGATCGAGTGCCACTTACTCGATCGAGTGCCAAGGCTACTCGATCGAGTACCCTACAGGCAGACTACTGTTTCGCATTCCAAACATACTTACTCGACAAAGTAAGCCCCACTCGATAGAGCACCCAGAGACTCATAAAACCGTAGTATTACAGTCTTCCCTCCTTAAAAAGAACTTCATCCCCGAAGTTCAAACCACAACAAAACAAAAACACACTAACACTCTCCCGACACAACAACAAAAACAAAACTCAACATAAAATTCCAAAACATACTCACCTAACCAAACTCAACCCGACTCAAACAACTACTAACTATATCAAAATCAACATAAAAAGATGTAAAAACTCTTCGCGACCATCTCCTACCCCCCTAAAAGAAACAAGGTTACGTCCCCGTAACCATACATACCTGATAAAAAAGAAACGGGTAACGCTCTCTAATGGCCTCCTCTGCCTCCCATGTAGCTTCCTCAACCTCATGATTAGACCAAAGAATATTAAGCAAGACTGCCTCACCATGTCTAGTCTTCCTAACCTTCCAGTCAAGGATCACTTTAGGCACCTCAAGATAAGACAAGGACTCATCCAGCTCTATGTTCTCTACCTCTAACACATGTGATGGATCACTAACATACTTCCGCAGCTGAGACACATAAAACACATTATGTACCCTATCCAAGGCAGATGGTAAAGCCAACCGATAAGCAACCTCTCTAACACGGTCTAAGATCTCATATGGACCTATGAACTTCTGACTCAGCTTCCCTTTCTTACCAAATCTCATGACCCCACGCATAGGAGACACTTTTAAAAGAACCTTGTCCCTAACCTGAAACTCTATATCCCGGCGATGTAGATCTGCATAACTCTTTTGTCGGTCCTGGGCCGCTCTCATCCTCTCTCTGATCAGCTTAATCTGCTCTACCATCTCATGTACCATCTCTGGTCCTAGAACCACTGCCTCAGCACTGTCGTCCCAACAAATCGGACTCCTACATCTCCTCCCATATAAAGCCTCAAATGACGCCATGCCAATACTGGTGTGATAGCTGTTGTTGTAAGAAAACTCAATCAAATCTAACCTCTGTTCCCAGCTACCACCAAAATCCGTCACACAAGCTCGTAACATATCCTCAAGAGTCTTGATTGTCCTCTCTGTCTGACCATCTGTTGTAGGATGAAATGCTGTACTCATCTTCAATGCAGTTCCCAAAGACTCCTGTAAGTCTTTCCAAAACCGTGAGATAAACCTCGAATCTCTATCAGATACTATATCTTTAGGCACCCCATGCAATCTCAGGACATTCTTCCGATAAGCCATAGCTAATTGTGCCTTAGTCCATGTATCTTTCATCGGCACAAAATGAGCTGACTTAGTCAGTCGATCCACTATAACCCATATCATGTTGTTTCCCTGTTGACTCTTTGGTAAACCCACGATAAAATCCATATAAATGGACTCCCACTTCCACTCAGGTACCTCAAGAGACCGAATCTTACCTTGTGGCCGTCGTTGCTCCCCTTTCACTCTCTGACATGTCAAACAACGGGCCACAAACTCAGCTGTTTCTTTCTTCATCCCAGGCCACCAGAAAGTCTTCTTTAAATCCTTGTATAGATTGTCACCATCTGGATGTACCGAGTATGGTGTACAATGAGCCTCTGTCATGATCACCTTTTTCAGCTCCTCGTCATTAGGAACACACCACCTCCCATCAAACCTCAGACTACCATCTATATGAATAGATAATCTAGACACCGTCCCTTTCTCTACTCCAGCTCTCCACTCCACCATCTTGGGATCCAACACCTGCTTACCGCGAATATCATCATAAAGATCAGGCTGCAATGTCAAATCTCCCATGGCACCCCCTTTCTGGATCATATATATCCCAAACTTCCCAACCTCATATCTCAATCTCATCAAAGATATGGCTCTGTACAAAGAATGCACACTCTTCCTACTCAAAGCATCTGCAACTACATTGGCTTTCCCTTCATGGTAGATAATATCCATGTCATAATCGCCAATCAACTCCATCCACCTCTTCTGTCTCATGTTCAACTCCTTTTGAGTGAAGATGTACTTGAGACTCTTGTAATCTAAAAATACCTTAAAGGTCGCCCCATATAGGTAATGTCCCCAAATCTTAAGAGCAAACACAACTGCACCCAACTCCAGATCATGTGTAGGATAATTCTCCTCATAAGGCTTCAATTTCCTAGAAGCATATGCAATCACTTTACCATTCTACATCAACACACAACCCAACCCGTTCTTTGAAGCATCTGTATACACCTCAAAGTTCTCCCTCCCTTCAGGCAATGCTAAGATTGGAGCTGTGGTCAAACGCTCCTCTAATGTTTGGAACGCCGTCTCACAACTCTCATCCCAATGAAACCTGTTCTCTTTCCTTATCAAAATTGTCATAGGTCTAGCAATCTTGGAGAAATCTTTCACAAATCGTCGATAATACCCAGCTAAACCCAAGAAACTCCTGATCTAAGCTACATTCGTTGGTGCCTTCCACTTGGTAACTGCCTCAATCTTTGCAGGATCCACAGCTACCCCTTCCTTAGAAATCACATGTCCCAGAAAAGCAACTTTCTCCAACCATAACTCACACTTGGACAACTTTGCATACAACTCATGCTCCCTCAAGGTCTGTAACACAATCCTAAGATGCTCCTTATGCTCCTCCTTAGTCTTAGAAAAGACTAAGATGTCGTCTATGAAAACCACCACAAACTTATCCAAGAACTGGCTAAAGACTCGGTTCATCAAATCCATAAACACAGTTGGTGCATTAGTTAACCCAAACGGCATCACCACATACTCATAATGGCCATACCTCGACGTGAAAGCCGTCTTTGGTATGTCCTCCTCTATAATCTTAGAAAAGACTGTTGCACCACTCAACTGATCAAACAGGTCATCTATCCTTGGCAAAGGATACTTGTTCTTCGCTGTCACTCTGTTCAACTCCCTGTAATCTATGCACAACCTTAGGCTCCCATCTTTCTTTTTCAGAAATAGAACTGGTGCTCCCCACAGTGATACACTAGGTCCAATGTATCCCCTCTCAATTAGATCATCTAACTGCTTCCTGAGCTCCTCCAACTCCTTAGGACCCATCCGATACGGTGCCTTAGAGATTGGCCCCATCCCCGGTTACAGCTCAACACTGAAATCTATCTCCCTCTTCAGTGGCAACCCCGGAATCTCCTCTGGAAAGACATTTGGAAAATCTCCCACAACTGGTATCTGCTCAACTGTCGGATTCTCCATCCCGTCATCTCTCACCTGGCACAAGATCAACGGGCACCCCTTCCTCAGATAGGACTTCAAGGTCACCGCTGCAATCAACTTAACTTTGGGTTTGACAACAAAACCACGATAAGACACACTAATCCTTTTAGGACCTCTCAGAGAAACCTTCTTTTGATGACAATCTATCTTAGCTTTGTACTTTCCCAACCAATCCATCCCGACTATCATCTCATAACCCTCTAAAGGAAACTCTAGCAAGTCTACAGGTAGATCAACTTGCCCAACTATCATGGATACATCTATATACAACCACCAACACGATACAGACTCACCCGAAGGTATAAAAACTTCCTCTCTTACAGACTCATACTCTCTCAAACCCAACTTTTTAGCATAAATCGAAGATACAAATGACTGTGACGCCCCCGAATCAAACAAAACAAAGGTATAAACATCATTAACAAGAAAATTACCAGTGATAACATGAGCGTCGTCCTCAGCTGCTTTCTTCTCTATCATAAACAACTTTCCACTGGTCTTCTGCCCACCTCCCTGGACCGTACTAGCTGAGGTAGTCGGCTTATCACCCGACACCTGATTGTTGTTGGTGTTCGTAGCTGGTTTCTGATAAGAATTACCGCCATTGTGGTTACCCCCACCGTTATTGCTCTGACCTCCCTTGTTGTTCCATGACCCAGCCGGTCTATTTCTCGCATAAATCTGTGCAGGACTCTATGAAAAGCTCCCCTGTCCCGGCCTCTGGAAACCCCCACTCACTGCACTGGTGCACTCATGTCTCTTGTGGCCTACACCGCCACAGTTAAAACAGGTCATCCCCCAGCTACTGCTACCACTCCCACGGCCACGCCCAAAGGAAGCCCGAGCACTAAACCCTGAGCCAGATGAAGATGTTCTCGCCTGAGTGTGGTTACCCTTCTTATATTTGGATTGACCACCACCCTCGCTCTCAGCCTTTCTCTTCTCAGCTCCCCTCTCCCTGGTCATCTCCACCAACCTCTCAGCCCTCCAATCTCTCTCATAAACTTCCTTCACATCTGTAAGGACTCCCACCGGTAGCTTCTCCATTATATTGGGGGTCAACCCCTTCTCAAACCTCAAAGCTAGGTTCTCCTCACTCAGCCCCATATCCTCAGCGTATCTGGAATTCTCATTAAACTTACGGTAGTGCTCAGCCACCGTCATGTCAGATGCCATCTCAAACCATCGAACTCCTCTCTCAGCTTATCCTCATATGTTTCGGCACAAACTCACATCTCATAGCCCTCTTGAACTCATCCCAAGGTATTGCAGGTAGTCCCTGCTTCATATACACCTCCCTAGCACCCACCTTGACCTTATCCCACCACTCACCTGCCGCCTCCCTCAAGTAGAACGCAGCTTGTTCCACTTTCAACTCATACGGGCAGTGTGGGAAATAATCTGTATACTTCCCTTAATTTAGAAGGATTATAACAATTTAACAAAGATGATCTAAGGTCATAAAATAAAATACATAAACAAAAGTAAAAGATTCAGAAATAACCTTCGGTCCTAGCAAATATGGCCTAAGAACAATATCAAAATTGATATTCGCCTATTAGTTGCACCCAAGACGATCTGAGATATGCCCTTTGATTATGCTAGAATCGATCTAAAATTTTCTGTAAAATTTAGTTGTTTTTGTGTTTTGTGATGAGAGAGAGGAGGCAAGGTCAAGAAAAAGCATTAGGGTAGAAATAATTCTCTCCCTTTCTTTTTATACAGACCGAAACTTGGAGTCAATTAGGAAAGATAAATCTCTCCTAATATTCGGCCAAGCTGACCGAAATAAGGACTAAAATTCACCTTATTTTTGATCTTTCCAAAAATATATAATATGTGTTGAATTGTCATCTAGTGAGGATCGAACCCATGACCTCTTGGTATGTGTACCCTCACTATTACCACTATGACACATTCAGCTTGTTGATATTAAATACAACTGATTATATTTAATTACGAATTAACAGATTAATTCGTCCAAGCTAACATTATATATATTTAATTAAATATAACTTATTATATTTAATTTACGAATTGACAGTTAATTCGTCTCAACTTAATATTATTTAATTTTCATTTAAATAATTATCTCATCAACACATCGACTAACTTTTTAGTCATTTTGGGCATCAATGCGATTATATTTCTATAACCACATTTCTCAAACACATCCTATAGGTGTGACCTTTAGGGACCAGTTGATCACCGCCATCTGTATGATAATAACGTCAAACTTTCTAGCAAGCCAACCGTTATTAGGTAAACGTTAATCAACTGATTAAATATACGAAGTATACCCTTGTGAACCTGTAAGAGATTTACAAATGTTATCACACTAATTTGTGGAGGACACAAGCTCCAACAAACTCCCACTTGTCCTCACAAGTGTATGTGCGATAACCGATTCTCATATCCTTTAAAATTTCTCCCACTCAATGTAAAATAATTTGCAAATCTGAATTCACAAAGGTCGTATTTTACAATATCAAGAGTGGTTTCCCTGACTAGAGAGTAACTTAACTGATAAACGAATCAACATTCGAGCATGGCCATGCATTTCAGTTACAACTCCTCGAGTGGCCCTGAGAAATAACTATACCTGATAAGGGTTGGATATTTTCCTCAACTCGAATCCTGCAGATGTAAGCACAGTATGAAATGACTCAGAAAAAATCTACGTAGCCCCAGTTACGGTAGACCGTGAGAAAGAAACCAAAGTCACCCAAAAACTGCCTTAATCTCAAGAGACAGTCGATAGTCAAAAGAATTGACTCTAGGAACACAATGGATGTCCTATCCACGACCTGGCACCGAATGTTATTAAACATTTAGGACTCCATTACGTTGTTACAAAAAGTTGTCCTAAGAGGTATCGTTATAATCTCGCATCTGTGATCGATCAGTCAACCGTTTGACTTATGGCTCGTTGAACCCACCATCAATCGACTGCACAATATAATAGCCGGAGTTATCAGCTCACATTGGCGATTACGGACCAAAACAAATATAATGTAATTCAGTTCACTTTGTGGCGTTCAAAGTTGTCAGTACAATCCACATGAAAAACAAAATATTATATATAAAACGATGAAGTTATAAATAGTATATGAAAAAGATAATGTATCAAATCCATAATCAAGTACTACAACCCTGGAACATGTTTAATTCCCATGGAATTAACATGCCCTACATGCTTATCATAATTCAACGGTTTGGTGAGAGGATCTGCGATGTTATTATCCGTCGCAATCTTGTCAATCACTATCTCTTCTTGCTCCACGTAATCACGGATCAGGTGAGCCTTCCGAAGTACATGTCTAGATTTATTGCTAGACTTTGGCTCCTTAGCCTGGAAGATGGCACTTCTATTGTCACAATAGATGGTGATCGGGTCATTCGAACTAGGAACTACCGAAAGCCCTTATAAGAATTGACGCATCCATATCGCTTCCTTTGCTGCCTTCGAAGTGGCATAGTACTCGGATTCAGTAGTAGAATCTGCTACAACACTCTGTTTGGAACTCTTCCAGCTGACCGCAGCACCATTAAGAGTGAAGATGAACCCGGAATGAGATTTTGAATCATCTCGATCCGTTTGGAAGCTAGCATCTGCGTAACCGATTGCGCATAGCTTAGTATCGCCTCCATAAGTCAATACCCAATCCTTAGTCCTCCGTAGGTACTTGAGGATATTTTTGACTCGCTATCCGAGTGTGTTTCACCGGAGTCTTTTGGTACCGACTCGTCATACTCAATGCATATGCCACGTCTGGACGTGTGCATATCATGGCATACATGGTCGATCCTATTGCAGATGCATAAGGAACACGACTCATGCGCTCAATCCCTTCAGGCGTCGTGGGTGACTGAGACTTGCTCAATCGCATCCCGATCGTCATAGGAAGGTTCCCCTTCTTGGAGTTGGTCATGTTGAACCTCTCAAGAACCTTATCCAAATAAGACTCTTGACTAAGTGATAACGTCCGTCGTGATCTATCTCGGTAGATACGGATTCCCAATATACGCTCGTGCCTCACCAGATCTTTCATCTGGAAATGGTTCTTCAACCATTCTTTAACCGAAGATAGGAGAGGAATGTCATTCCCAATCAAGAGTATGTCATCGACATACAATATCAAGAATACAATCTTGCTCCCACTCGACTTGATATATAAGCATGGTTCTTCGACCGATCGAGTGAAACCATACTCTTTTATCACTTGGTCGAAACGATGATTCCAACTCCGAGAAGCTTGCTTAAGTCCATAAATGGAACGCTTAAGCTTGCATACTTTCTTAGGATGTTTAGGATTTATGAAACCTTCGGGTTGCACCATGTACAACTCTTCCTCCAAATAACCGTTTAAGAAGGCGGTTTTCACATCCATTTGCCAAATTTCATAATCATGAAATGCGGCTATCGCTAAGATTATCCGAATGGAACGTAGCATGACTACAGGTGCAAAAATCTCATCATAATGCAATCCTTGTACTTGAGTGAAACCTTTTGCCACAAGTCGTGCCTTATAGATATCTGGTTGCGCGTCTACAGAACGCTTTATTTTGTAAAGCCATTTGCACTGTAGAGGTTTTACCTTATTAGGTAAATCAACTAGATCCCATACGTTATTCTCATACATGGAGTCCATCTCGGATTGCATGGCTTCAAGCCATAGCTTTGAGTCGGAACAGGCCATAGCACCTTTATAGGTTGCGGGTTCATTACTTTCTAGAAGTAAAATGTCATTCTCCTCGACCATACCAATGTATCTGTCCGGAGGATAAGAGTCTCTACCCGACCTCCTAGGTTCCTCAGGAATATTAACCGTATCATCAGTTGGAAGAACCACTTCCTCCATCCGTTCCTCGGTCGTTGGTTCTGGAATCTCCGACAGCTCGAAGGTTCTATTACTCGTCTTGTTCTCGAGAAATTCTTTCTCTAAGAACGTCGCACTAGCCGCAACAAAAACTCGATGTTCGGTAGGCGAATAGAAGTAATGACCAAATGTTCCTTTTGGATAACCTACAAAGTATGTCTTGACCGATCGAGGGCCGAGCTTATCCTCGTGTCTCCACTTGACATAAGCCTCGCAGCCCCAAACCCGAATAAAGGACAAGTTAGGGACCGTTCCCTTCCACATTTCATATGGAGTCTTGTCGTGACTTTAGACGGACTTCGGTTAAGTATAAGAGCGGTGACAAAAGAGCATAACCCCATAATGAATCAGGCACTACGGTGTGACTCATCATGGATCGAACCATATCAAGTAAGGTTCAATTTCTCCGTTCGGACACACCATTCAATTGAGGTGTTCCAGGTGGAGTTAACGGCAAAACGATTCCACGTCTTTCGGTGTTGATCAAACTCATTTGAAAGATATTCGCCACCCCGATCTGAACGAAGTGCTTTAATCTTTCTACCCAGTTGGTTCTGTACCCTATTCTGGTATTCCTTGAATTTCTCAAAGGACTCACTTTTATGCTTCATTAAGTAGACATATCCGTATCTACTCAAATCGTCCGTGAAAGTGATAAAATATCTATAGCCATCTCTAGCGGTAATTGACATAGGTCCACATACGTCCGTATGTATGAGTCCTAATAGGTCACTAGCGCGCATTCCAACACCTTTGAAGGAAATTCGAGTCATCTTGCCAATGAGACATGATTCACACGTGCCATATGCAGAAAATTCGAATGCGGGAATAGTCCCATTATCGACGAGTTTCTTTACGCGTTTCTCATTTATGTGTCCCATTCGACAATGCCATAGATAGGTTTGATCTTTGTCACCAACCTTTAATTTCTTATTATTCATGTGTAATACTTCCGTGGTTTGATCTAAGATATAAATTCCATTCATGGAAACTGCTTTGCCATAAATCATTTCATTAAAAGAGAAAATACAACTATTATCCTTTATTGAAAATGTAAAACCGTTTTTGGCAAGTACGGAAACTGAAATAATATTCTTAGATAAACTGGTTACATAGTAATAGTTATTTAAATATAACTCAAAACCACTAGGGAGTTGGATTACATATGTTCCCTTCGAGGCAGCAGCAACTCGTGCTCCATTCCCGACTCGCAGGTCCACATCACCTTTTTCGAGAGGTATGATGTTCTTTAGGCCCTGCAAATGATTACACTGAGATGAGAACCACAACCAGTATCTAGTACCCAAGTTCCGAAACTTGCATGGTTAATCTCAATCATATGAATATAAGATGACATACCAACAGGAACGACGCGGCCTGCCTTGATGTCTTCACGGTAGACGGGATAGTTCCTCCTCCAATGTCCAGTCTTGTGACAATGGTGGCACTCTATGTCACCGCCCTTACTCTTTGTCTTGCCCTGTGATCCATTAGTCTCACCAGGCGCACTCTTACCGTTTCCTGGTTTCTTGAACTTTGGCTTACCTACAGCTAGGTCGCCATGAGCCTTGCCCTTACCTTTACTCTTGTTGTGAATCGTGAGAACATCCTGCTTTATGCTCCCACTCAATTTCATATCCTTCTCGGTCTGTACGAGAAGGGAGTGTAGCTCATGAGGACTCTTTTTCAAGTCATTCATGTAGTAGTTCGCCCTGAAAAGGGCAAAACCATCGTGAAGAGAATGAAGCATTCGGTCAATTACAATGCTCTCACTGATTCTACAATTCGGTGTCTCCGACTTCTCGACATTCTCAATCATGTGCGAGAATGTGTGGGCTAAGCTGGTTGGCCCTTCTCGGAGTTTCGCATCAAAGAAGCGACAGGTATGCTCATATGTAACGATTCTCGGTGCTTTTGAGAACTCGTTAGTGAGCGTAGTGAAAATCTTGTTTGCACTTTGGGCAATGAAGCGTCTCTGCAAATTGGTTTCCATTGCAAAGATGAGTACGTTCTTTATCGCACCCGCTTCCATAACGAAGTCACTATAAGCGAGTGACTCGTTGACTCCTGCATTTGGGCCTGGGTTGACCGGTATTGGCTCAGTTAAATACTTGAGCTTACCGTTAGCAATGGCAGCATTCCGTAGTGCTGCCTCCCAGTCCGCAAAGTTGGACCCATCATTCTTTAGTCGCGTGGACAAATTCATTTGGTCCATGAACACTTTTAGCCAGGATGAACATGATAATTTGATGTCTCCATCCTTGGACCCGAGAAGCTTGTCTTGATGCTCCATCTTGATCCATGTAGCGGGAGTGAGCTTGAATCTTCATCTTTAGTCTTCTTTGAAATTACAATAAATAAAATTACATAATTGACCTATTAATTACATTCTAATTTCAAAAACCCAAAACTAAAATAAAGGAGATTCGAGATCTCATAATTACATAAGAAATTATGTTTCATTCATTACGAAAACATAATTTGACTAAGGCCACACTAAGTATTACAAATTACAACCGATTGCAAAAATTAAATACGTAAATAAAATTCATTCATTCAACAAAATTAAAAGCATCAACTAAAATAAATTAAACATACATAATACAATACATTAAATATGTTGATTAATTTATCCAAAACACCTATTTAAATTAAATTAAGTGACAATTCCGCAATTTAATCACATTAATTTCATACTTAATCCATATTAAACTTGTAATATGAATTCTATCCATCAAAATTTTAAACCGCTTTAAAATAACTCGGTATCATTAAATTGTGAACCGATTCACAATAACTAATTGGCCAAAATAAAAAAAAACAAAATCCAATTTTTTTTAAATTGGTCTCGGCTGGAAAAAAACAAATTTTTTTTTTTTATTTATTTATCAGCTGTCACAGCTGAATTTAAAAAAAAAACAGCCCCTTTCCTATTTTAATTCGGTGAATAGGAAAAACAAGGAAAAACTTTCCATAAATTTTTTCTCTTTCTTTTTCGGCAAAAAGGCAAATAAAAAAAACTTTCCTATTTTTTTTTTCTTTTCTCGGTTTACCAAAAAAAAAAAAAAACAAAATTAGAATAAAGTTTTTTTTTTTCGGTAAACCCTAAAAAAAACGGCCTCCTATTTTTTTTTTCTTTTTGCGGCGATATGCCCTAAAACAAGATTTGATGACTAAATTGTTTACCTTTGCTATTAGAACATGATTAGCATATGAAATAATAAACATGATCAAATTATATACCAAAATCTATATAGCAAAAACAATCTTTTTATCATAAACATGACGATTCCATTTAATTTTAACTTAATCTGCATTAAATCAAAAACTACCAATTCTTCATATGATAATTTTAACTGATTATAAACTATAATATGAAAAATAGAATGGAAAAATATCATCAAACAGAAAGAAAAAACGGCAGAAAAAAAGCGGCACAAAAAAAAAAAATTTCGAACCACAAAAAAAAAAAATCGAAACCCTAATTTTTTTTCTCGAAAATCCTATTGTTCACATACAAATTTTATGAAAATCATCAAAATTAAAATCGTAGCCTAAAGCTCTGATACCACTTGTGGGAAATAATCTGTATACTTCCCTTAATTTAGAAGGATTATAACGATTTAACAAAGATGATCTAAGGTCATAAAATAAAATACATAAACAAAAGTAAAAGATTCAGAAATAACCTTCGGTCCTAGCAAATATGGCCTAAGAACAATATCAAAATTGATATTCGCCTATTAGTTGCACCCAAGACGATCTGAGATATGCCCTTTGATTATGCTAGAATCGATCTAAAATTTTCTATAAAATTTAGTTGTTTTTGTGTTTTGTGATGAGAGAGAGAAGGCAAGGTCAAGAAAAAGCATTAGGGTAGAAATAATTCTCTCCCTTTCTTTTTATACAGACCGAAACTTGGAGTCAATTAGGAAAGATAAATCTCTCCTAATATTCGGCCAAGCTGACCGAAATAAGGACTAAAATTCACCTTATTTTTGGTCTTTCCAAAAATATATAATATGTGTTGAATTGTCATCTAGTGAGGATCGAACCCATGACCTCTTTGTATGTGTACCCTCACTATTACAACTATGACACATTCAACTTGTTGATATTAAATACAACTGATTATATTTAATTACGAATTAACAGATTAATTCGTCCAAGCTAACATTATATATATTTAATTAAATATAACTTATTATATTTAATTTACGAATTGACAGTTAATTCGTCTCAACTTAATATTATTTAATTTTCATTTAAATAATTATCTCATCAACACATCGACTAACTTTTTAGTCATTTTGGGCATCAATGTGATTATATTTCTATAACCACATTTCTCAAACACATCCTATAGGTGTGACCTTTAGGGACCAGTTGATCACCGCCATCTGTATGATAATAACGTCAAACTTTCTAGCAAGCCAACCGTTATTAGGTAAACGTTAATCAACTGATTAAATATACGAAGTATACCCTTGTGAACCTGTAAGAGATTTACAAATGTTATCACACTAATTTGTGGAGGACACAAGCTCCAACAGGCAGTGCACCAACTCCAGGATATTCTCCATCTCCTTGTGCCAATTATCCAGAAGAATTGGCTCCCCGGTTCCCTTATACTCTTTCGGGTTGAACCTCGCTATATGGATGCTGATCTTGGAGTGATCAACCTCCTTGTCCTTTCCCACTATCTTCAACGCTTCCGTAAGAGCATCTTGGTGCTCCAACATCTTTACTATATCATCAACTGACATACTCTCAGCTTTAGCATACAAAGCGTTTCTTTTCGGCGGCATCTTGTAACTATATAAGAAAAGGTAGACATAAACACGCATACTATAACCCAAAACACGTATATGACCTGTACAGAACCCACTCGATCGAGTGCCAGAACCCACTCGATCGAGTTGAGGCCACTCGATCGAGTGCCCAACCTACTCAATCGAGTGCCTCGACTCCAGAACCTGATCAGGCCTCTGCTCAAAACATACTCGACCGAGCTGACAAGCCACTCGATCGAGCGGGCCCTATTCGATCGAGTGCCCCTATGTACTCGATCGAGTACCCAAAAACACGATTCTGCCCAGAAAAACACTAACTCACTACTCGATCGAGTCAGACCCACTCGATCGAGTGCCCCCCCACTCGATCGAGTCATGCAGACTCGTATAACTACCCGCATGCTCATCTCACTTTTCCAACATTATATACAACTTCTATCCTTTTAATAAAATAACAACAACTACACATGCAGATATACGCAACTCTTTCTATATCGACAAAACGATCCACTTTATATTACCAATATGCCACATCATAGACAAACAACATGCTTTTCATCCAATTCGACATACAAATCACATATCTTTCAACTTCTATTCCATACCTCCAATCCTCCACATTCAACATCCATCCATCCACAACACATGCTACTATATAGATACCACAAATCAGAAGACAACACAAATTACAGGGCGAGTTCGCAACTTTCGGACGTCTCCCAAGTCTTTGCATTAGCTCCTACAACTTCTACCCCAGGTTCATTTTATTTTGACTCCCTATGTTCATTAGATTCATTGGTTACATGTTTCAGGATCGTCGCTCTGATACCACTTTGTGACACCCCCATACTCCAAGTGCCTTACCAGGACCACTCAGGTATAGGAACGTCACCATCTCGGTTTCTCGAGGCAATGATAATCAAATGACAATAAAGAAACATTATTTAAATAGCAATAAGGTTTAAAGTGATTACATATCCAAAACAAAAACTAATAAAAGTACGATACACGTTCTCAAAATCTAAATGTCTCAACAACTAAAGTATAACAGCAGAAGACTCTAAACTGCCTCGTGGTGACACATCCCAGCTAGCCTAAATGCCTCAAATCAAACCTGCTCAACAACTGCTCACTATCCCCGAATGGATCACCACAGTTTTACAAAACAAACAACGGGGTCAGTACTAATTACACAACATAAATCACAATAAGACAAATGTCAGACAGTTCAATTGTCACATCAACCCCAATCCATAGTCAGTCTCCTCATAACTGACTACACAATAAAGTGTGTAGTCCTGCCAGAGTACCCATCGCAATGGTACTCCCACACGCGATGGGGGACCGCAGCCGTTCCCACCTAAGCCCCGCTCATCTCCATCGAGCGATAAACCCATGTTCATTAATGTGCACATCCCTCCTGTGACGGGTTCCACAGAAGGCGAATCAAAGGCGTGAAGCCACTCCCTCAAGTGACTCTACTCAGCTAGGGACGCACCCCGAAGATCACAGATAAATACAACAACAACAACATTCAACGATAATCAAACAACAACCGTCACAATCACCAACGATATACTTTAACAATAATCATAATGAAACCACCAATCAATCATGTAATTAATACTGAGTAGGGAAACCCTTCCTGGAATGCAAACACAAAAGCAAACGATCTAGCAGCTGTCTCAAAACCTCTCTTCTACGAACCCTTCTCCTATACACATAATCATACAATCATTACCACAACAATATAATCATAAAAACCCCCAATCCCCAAATTAGGGTTTAACCAAAGTCAACCAAATACTATAAAAACGGTATGTTGGACTTACCCTTGACGCAAGGATCACAATGATATAAAGAACAACGAAATCCGACTTCTTTAGCTCCAGGATTTGCCAATAATGCGAATGAATCGAACAACGTAGTTTGCAATCTCACTTTTTGTGTATTAGGTTTGTAAAAAGTGTGTAGGAAATATAACGGAGTATTATATATATTAATCCGCATTATTAATAAAACCCGTCAAATAATACCCGATAACCGACTTACTCGATCGAGTAAGTCTCATACTCGATCGAGTGCCACTTACTCGATCGAGTGCCAAGGCTACTCGATCGAGTACCCTACAGGCAGACTACTGTTTCGCATTCCAAACATACTTACTCGACAGAGTAAGACTCACTCGATAAAGCACCCAGAGACTCATAAAACCGTAGTATTACACTGGTGTCCAGATAACTTGAGTGGACAGTGATATTCCTGTAGAACAACAAAAGGTTATCAAGGACATACGTTCTTATTCCAACAGTTCGACCTGTGGTTACCTCATTATTTACTGGCTCAGCAGATACTTGTGTATCTTGAGTGACATTCCCATTAATATTTGTGTTTTGTTTAGGACTTATATTACCAGTGGGTGTGTTTGATAAAACATTAGTTGGTGACACTATCAGTGTAGATGCAGCAGGATTAACTAAAAGGGAACTATCATTTAAACTTAGTCCATGAAATGAAAACTCATCTTCTTTAAATACTATATCCCTACTTACAAAAATCTTTCTAGTATTAAGATCATACAACCTATATCCTTTTTGATTGTGAGGATAGCCTAAGAAGACACACTTCCTAGCCCTTGTTCCAAATTTATCTGAATAGGTTGGAGGCATTGTAGAGTAATAGCAACAACCAAACACTTTTAAAATAGTATAATCAGGAGTAGTACCATATAATAACTCATAGGGAGTCTTCCAATAACCAATAACAAGAGAAGGCATAAGATTAATAAGATGTGTAGCAGTCAGAATGCAATCACCCTAGAACTTAATTGGTAAGGAAGCATGAATTTCTAAGGACCTAGATGTATCCAAGAGATGCCCATGCTTTCTTTCAACACGACCATTTTGCTGTGGCCTACCTACTATACTAGTCTAATGCAAAATACCCCTTTCCTTAAACAAATAGCCACAAGCATGATGCAAGAATTCACTCCCATTATCACTTCTAATCAATCTGATTTTACCAGTGAACTGTTTTTCAATGTAAGTAAAGAAGTCTTTAACTAAACCAGGAACCTGGTCCTTAGTCTGAAAAACAATGGTCCATGTACTTCTAGAAAAATCCTCTAAAATGGTCAGAAAAAACTTTGCACCAGAAAAAGCAGGGGTCTTGTAAGGACCCCAAACATCCATATGAATCAATTCAAAAATATAAGAAGCTCTTGAATTACTAATAAGAAATTGTAACAAATGATGCTTTGCCAAAATACACGTTTCACAATAAAAATTAGAAACATTAGCATTACGTACTTTTTGAGCAAACTTCAGTTTATCCATAGAAATATGTCCTAGCCTTGAATGTAACAAGGATACATTTTGAGTTGCTTTATTACAGAGTCCTAAACTTGAATGAACAGAAGAACTTTGAATTAAACTAGTAACTACAGCAGCTATATGCTTTATTAAGCTTTGAGTGAAAGTATCCTGAAATCTATACAAGTCACCTATCCTTTTCCCTGTTGCTACACATTTTTTACTGGAAAGGTTCTGAAACAGACATTATTGAGACAGAAAAACAACAGATAAGGAATTATTATTAATCAATTTACTAACCGATAATAAGTTCTTCTTGAAATAAGGGATTAACAATACATTTTTTAAGGTTATATCTGATGTTAAGTGAACATTACCAGAAACTGTAACAGTCTTACTTGTGCCATCAGGCAAACCAATGATCACTAGCGGTGTTAAATTTTTTATATCATGCAATAATTTTATGTTGTATGTCATATGGTCTGAGGCACCAGTGTCCGTTATCCAGTCACTCAAACATGTAAAAGCATGAGCAGAATGAGCATGATGCATACCTGCAAAATTAGAGGAGGAAATGCCCTGATTAGAATCAAAGATACGTTTTAAGACCTGATCCACCACAGATGTGACCAAACCCTCAATCACAGAGGTATCAAAAGAAACAAATTGAGATGTGTTTGTTTTAGTATTCTCATTGCTACCATCAATTGGGGAATAGTCCTCCAAAACATCAACAGCATTTGCAGATTTCTTGAAAGTATTATTGCCATTTTTAGTGGAATTCCTCTTTCCTTTTCCTTTACCATTCTTCTTAGGGAAACCAACCACCAAGAAACACTTGTCAGATGAATGACCTGTCTTACCACATGAAGAATACTTATTAACCCAGAAACAGTCCTCAAGATTGTGATTATTCATCTCACAATGACTGCAATACTTAGCACCAGAGGAGGAAGTACTCTGATTGTTAAACTTCTTGGCAGGAATAAAAACATCTGAAGCTTTATAACTGGCATAAGCAGTAACATCAGAGATATTATCAACAGCATCAGTGAGTTATTTTTACTTTTCTATCTTCTGTAAGAGACCTAAAACCTTACTGATTGAAGACACTGGATCCATAGAAAGGATTTGTGTCCTAACTGTATCATACCCAGTATTAAGAGCCATAAAACATTTGATCAACTTGGCATGTTGACCACGAGAATGCATTCTTTTGAGTAAAGAACATGAACAAGTTGCAACTTTACCACAAGAACAGTCTGGTACAGGATCCAAACTGTCTAAGGTTTCCCATAAATGGTTCATTCTTCCATAATATTCAACTAGAGAAGAATTTGACTGAGAAGTAGCATTCAATTCTTGTGTAAGATGATAAATCTCAATAGAGTTAGATTGTCCATACCTTTTCAGGATCTCATACCATAATTCCTTGGCAGTTCTGATGTACTTGAGATTTTCACGAAGGGGCTTATCAATGGAATTGAGAATCCACTTGAGAACCATGAGATCACATCTGATGTGCTGATGGTACTTCTTGTCTGTTCTTGCAGGCTTGACCAAAGAATCATTGATGAAACCATCTTTGTTCTTTGCAGCCTAAGGATATCATGTTTCCAACTAAAGAAATCAAATCCATCAAATAATGATGCAGTAAGTTAAGAGAAAGGCTGATCAGATGATGAAAGATAAAGAGGATCATCGTAGTATTCATAAGAATCTGAAGTTTAATGTTGTTCAGGCATTGTGTTTGAAAATATTATAAGAGAATGTTTTTTAAAAAAATGGAAAATTTGATGAAGATATAAAGAAAAAGATGAAGATAAAAGAGATTGTTTGAAGATGTGAAGGAAGAATGATGAAGATCGTATGAATGTTAATGATTGATGCGGAAGCGTATGATTCTTGAGTTCAAGAATCTGATACCATGTAAAACCTCAATAATCTTGTATTGATGTACTTGTTGTGTTTGTTAATAACGGAATTGTGTTGATGTAATATGAAAGCTTTCATTCATAAAACTTGTATCTTACAATATGATTTGATCTGCTATTTATATACATTGATAAACCGACTTATCCTAACTTTCTATAACTAATTATAGTTAGGATAACTAATCTAAGTTGTTAAGTTGTTAGTTAGTCATAACTAACTTTGCTAACTAACTTATACGTCAATACATACCACACCAATGGTAACATTGAGAATCTTTGCACTATTCATGCTTGTAGGAAATCTTTGATATAATCTTAATTTATAAGTCAAAATATAGTCATGTGAGATCTTGTTTGATTTAACGTCATGAATGTTATAAGAATATCAAGTTTTTATAATTGTTAATAATGTGTAACTAAAGATATTCACGTTGTAAAACGTGTCTCGACAAGTGTGAAAAAGTCAATGTTACCATTGGTGTGGTATGAAGGGAGTACATTTTAAAGGGTCCCCATAAATTCACGGAGACAATGTACTGTGATGCGGAGTTTCTATAGGACCAAAATATCCCTCCTTTTTGTTTCTACCATTTAATATTCAAAGACATTGTTCAATGCATAGATATAAAGTGATCATGAACACAATCTTCATTTTATTAATATAAGAACATTTACCCAATCCTGGTGAAGCCATGCCATTATTTAGATAATTTAATATGACATCACTCATGATTTATTATTTTCCATTTAAAACCTATTTACAAAAAAATTATTGAAAAGGTACGAAAAAAAAACCCTAATGCTCTCTCTTGAAAACCTAATACCTCATCCGTCGAGGTTGATCCGACAAATCGATCGACAAAAAAATTCAAAATGCAACAATCCAACCACATGACAATGGCAGATCATGAAAACATGGATGTAAACAATGCTGCTGCGGAAGTAGGGAACCAACGTTTGGCTGGAGGCACTGTGTCTTACAAGGATTCCCTAAATCATGGATCATCCCCCTCTTTTGCGATTCATCAGGGAATGAACTTTATGGTCACAAATAACATGGCTTATGAAGAGGAATCTGATGATGATGATGTGGATGAGGAAGGGGGATCAATGGATCCGACATGCCCAACGATCCTGCTATCTAAAGAAGAGAAACAAAAAATCCGCCAACATTGGAAAGACACCCTTATAATCAAAATGTTTGACAAAAACATTGGGTACTTTACTTTGGTGAGGCAGTTAAAAAAGAAATGGGAATTGAAGGGAGGACTAACACTCATGGATGTTGGTCATGCATACTACGTAGCCCGCTTTACCAACAGAGAGGACTATGCATTTGTCCTTACCCAGGGACCGTGGATGATAGGAGACCACTACTTAACCATGAGAAAGTGGGTGCCCAACTTCATTGCAACAGATGAGCCAATCAAACACTTAACAACCTGGATACGTATTCCTCATTTATCAGTGGAATACTTTCATGAAGAAATTCTAAGAAAGATTGGTAGTAAGGTAGGCAAGGTCATCCGTATTGACAAACCCACAGCCTTAGCGGAACGAGGACAATTTATTCGTATGAGTGTGGAAGTGGATTTATCAAAGCCACTACTTTCGAAATTCCGTATGAATAGCAAGGTTTGGATTATCCAGTACGAAGGGATATGGCAAATATGTTACAAGTGTGGACGCCTAGGTCATAATGATGCGAATTGTCCACGTTTTAGCCAAAATCAGGCAAACTTGTTAGTCCATGAAGAAGCAAATAATCAGGAGAAGGTTATTGGGGCACGGGTTGGTGAGCCACAAGGTGGAGGTTCTGATGAAGTGTATGGATCGTGGATGCATGTAAAGAAACAAATTCATAGGAGGAATCCTAGTGGAGACAGTACTAAGAGAGGACATGAACAAGGTCCACAAGTAGCTAAACAACCTAATCCACCTATCAAGATATAAAACAAGGAGACATAAGATGATCAAGGAGTACGAGGTGAAGGTGATGGGGCTATGAGACTGGGTAGAAGAAACCCTAATCAGTCCACTGATCGTCCTGGGGTAAAGCAAACTGCATCTAAGGTTGAGTCTACCAAAAGAGGAACCATAAATGGATCTGGGTCTAGGTTTAACGTCCTGATGTCATTAGAACAAGGAAATGAGAAGCCTTCTGAAGGTATGAATAAGGACCTTCTAGTGGACTTGGATACGGATGGAAACCATGAAACCAGATTAGGTACGCAAGATGATGTTATTCCTTCCCCAAAATCTTTGACGAATATTTCAGTGGACATGAATAAGTCAAATTTCCTAAATAGGAGGGATTCAGAAGTGGAGAATACAAATCAAAATATTGGGCAATCTTCGGATTTAGGCAAAAATAATCACTCAGTTATTGAGAGAGATCCTTTTATTAGGCAAGAAATCTCAAAGGAGGTTATTATGGTAGAGTCCAATTTGGCTCAGGTTCCTATTATTGAGGGTGAGGCAATCTTTGATAAGATTATGAATCAACCAAAATCTCATCAATATAAACAGTTACCTAAGCCAACCAAATTTCCTAAATATTCATACCTTAACAAGGAAAATTTAGAGAATAACAAGAACTATGCGTTGGTCTATAAAATTGCTAAAAAACCTCTCAAAAAACACAGTCGCCCCGTCCTGTCTCCTTTATCGACCAACAATGGATCACTCCTTCTCACCAATCAACATACCAACAACACACTACTGCTACATCCCGCCGTCCCATCACCTTTTCATAGACTCCCCGATGGAAAACCCAGTCATGACAGTGGGTCTGGCGCTAGCCCATGTGACGGAGGTCGAGATCGAAGCCTTTCTTCCCCCAACGACGATGACTCCGGACTTGTTCATGGAAGTAAAGATTGCACCTCAGGTAATGATGGTGCTCAACAAACTCTCTGAGGCATTTATGTCCTCTATGGCTATCAATCCAACTAACCTTATGGATAGATAATCAAATCGTCTTAATGAGCGCCCCCCGCTCAGTTTAATGACATGGAATGTCCAAGGGGCAGGTAGCACTTCATTCCTAACGATGTTGAAGGAAATTATACGGGTAAATAAACCTCAGGTGTTGGCGTTGGTTGAAACTCACATAAGTGGGGAAACTGCACAAAGAGTTTGTGATCGCATCAACTACGGAGGGAAGACAAGGGTGGAAGCAGAAGGATTTAGTGGAGGGATTTGGCTGTTC
This sequence comes from Silene latifolia, assembly GCF_048544455.1. NCBI lineage: Eukaryota > Viridiplantae > Streptophyta > Magnoliopsida > Caryophyllales > Caryophyllaceae > Silene > Silene latifolia. The sequence continues at coordinate 34,432,156 of NC_133531.1, forward strand.
TGGAAACCAGAGAAGGTGAGTGTTACTCCAATTATCCATCATTCTCAACACATAACAGTAGAAATTGCTAGAGTTGGAGAACTTCCTTGGTATTTTTCTACTGTTTATTCGAGTCCAGACTGGGTTAAAAAAGAGGAATTGTGGAGGAGTCTAGAGGAGTTTGCAAGGGCACATAATCGTCCATGGCTAGCCATGGGAGATTTTAATGATACCAGGTTCGTACATGAACGGAATGGTAACACAGTTGCCACCAGGAAGTGGGCACGGCTTGACAGAGCTATATGCAATTCATCTTGGCGGGTGATGTTTGCGGAAGGATCACTACGCCATTTGGTTCAAAATCAATCTGACCACTGCCCCATATTGGTAAATACTAATGGTTTTGCTCCAATCCCTGCAATTTTGAAGCCTTTCCGATTCCAAGCCGCCTGGATGTGTCACGATAAATTCTCTGAGTTTGTCAAGCATAATTGGCGCAATGACCAGCCACTAATACCATTTATTTACAACTTTGCGGAGGCTCTTCAAGGTTGGAATAAGAATGTTTTTGGAAACATTTTTGCTCGAAAACAGAGCTTGGAAAGAAGACTACTTGGGGTACAAAAAAGACTAACAAGGGGAGGTCCTAGTTACTTGTTTAAGTATGAGATGAAACTTAAACAACAATTAGATGATACACTCAGACAGGAAGAGTTACTTTGTTTTCAAAAATTTAGAATGGAAGCCATTTGTGACGGGGATAGGAACACGAGGCTTTTTCACCTCAGTACTATCATCAGATGCAAGCAAAACCGCATTGAAGGTCTACAAGACGAAGATGGTATATGGGTATGGAACGCGGATGAAGTGAAGGGAATGGTTCTCGACTTTTTCAAGAAAGCCTTTGCGGGGCAGCCTACAGTAACGAATTTTGACAGGGTAGCTCGGGGACTATTTCCTGAACTTACGGTGAATGAGAAGCAAAAATTGCAGCGAGATTATACTGTATCTGAGATCCAGTGTGCCCTTAACCAAATGTCCCCATATAAGGCTCCGGGACCGGACGGTTTTCAAGCAATCTTTTATCAATCTCAATGGGAAACGGTGTCACCTAGTCTTTGTCAGATGGTTTTCAACGCGTTTCATGAAGGAGATATCCCTTCAGGCTTGTGTGATACATTCTTAACCCTCATTCCTAAAGTTGAACATCCTAAATGGGCATCTCAGTTTAGGCCAATTGGGTTGTGTAATGTCTCCTTCAAAATTATCACAAAAATGATTGGTAATCGTTTGAAACCGGTCTTGCCAATCCTGATAAGTCCAATGCAATGCAGCTTCGTACCTCGAAGACAAATATCAGACAATGTCATATTAGTTCAGGAAGTTCTTCATTCCATGAGAGGAAAGAAAGGCAGAAGGGGGTTTATGGCTTTAAAACTTGATTTGGAAAAAGCTTATGATAGGTTAGAATGACCATTCATCGAGCACACTCTCACTGATATGGGCCTCCCTCAAAGGATGATTGAAGTCATCATGAAATGCATTACCTCGTCATCTTTGAACATACTGTGGAATGGTGAGAAAACAGAGAGCTTTGTGCCCACACGGGGTATAAGATAGGGAGATCCCCTATCACCGTATTTGTTCACGATATGCATGGAAAAACTAAACCAACTAATTATGGAAGCAAATAGGAACGGACAGTGAAAGGGTTTCAAAACCAGTCGTGAGGGCCCTTTCCTAACCCACCTATTCTTTGCGGATGATATAATTTTCTTTGGTGAAGCCACTTTGGAACAGGCACGAGTGATTAAACATACTCTGGAGGCTTTTTGTGCAGCTTCTGGGCATAAGGTGAGTAATTCTAAATCACGGGTTTATTTCTCATCCAATACACCTGATGATATGGCTGAGGATATTACGCGGGAATTGGAGATGACAAGGACGAAGGATCTAGGTATTTATTTGGGTATGCCAACGATAAATGGTCATGTTACTAGGGACACATTTGATTACATTGTACAAAAAATTTACAAAAGATTATCGGGTTGGAAAGCAAAACATATCTAGATGGCAGGGAGGGCAACTCTGATCCAGTCAACCCTATCAACCATACCCGCATATGTAATGCAAACCGCAAGGCTCCCCCGTACTAGTTGCAATGAAATTGATAAAAAGGCGAGAAGGTTTCTGTGAGGGAGGAGACCAGGAGAAGAAAGGCCTTAGTCTTGTTTCGTGGGATATGGTTACGCAGGAAAAGGAGCGAGGAGGCTTGGGGTTGAGATCAATGCGAAAAGTTAATGTGGCATTCATGGCAAAGCTAGGGTGGAGAATGTTATTGGAGCCAAACTCTCTGTGGGCTCGAGTTTTGAGGCACAAATATTGTCAAGGCATATGTGATATTAACATGTACGAACAAAAACAAAATTGCTCAAATGTGTGGCGCGGAATCACTGAAGCTATTGAGACAATCAAACAAGGTGTCAATTTTTCAATTGGCAATGGTAAAAACACCTTTTTTTGGGAACACAGATGGGCACTTGACCGGCCTTTGGTAGATTTGGTTACAACTTATATTCCACCACACCTGCAAGGAGTACATGTGGATGAAATGTGGGATGCTAACACGGGGTGGAAGTGGGAATGGTTTGCTGAATACCTACCATCTGATATCCTCCAAACTATTGCAACTTTTGAAGTGGTGGGGGGTATTGAGAATGACGACACTCTGTTCTGGGCACCAACTCCATCAGGACGATTCACTATAAAGTCAGCTATCAGAATAATTCGTAATGAACAACCTGAGGAATCTGATTCGTTTTGGAAATTACCATGGAGAACTTGGGTACCTCAGCGCATTAGGCTCTTCTTATGGCTTATTTTACATGACAGAGTGATGTCTAATTCCAACAGGGCAAAACGTGGTTTTATTGAGGACCCAACTTGTGAGGGGTGCGGATTGGCAAAAGAGACTACCTTGCATCTACTTCGAGATTGTGGCCATGCGCGTAAGGTATGGAGTCTGTTTTTTTAACACACAAATAACCAATTCTTTGCGACAATATCTTTGTGAGAGTGGGTTGTTTCGAATTTATCAGTGCCTAGGAACATGGAGATGGATACTTGTCCAACAACCTTTGCTATTGTGGTCTGGTGGTTATGGAGATGGAGGAACTGCATGAGTTTTGGACGAGGTGAGGATATCCCGCCATATCCTCTCTTTTCTTATACAACGTATTTGGGAGGTAAGGAATGCAAAAGCATCAACTGATTTACTGGCAGAGTCGGATAGACAACGCTACCATGAGATTTTTGTGAGATGGGTGGCACCACCAGAGGGGTGGATTGTTCTGAATATTGATGGAGCTTCGAAAGGAAATCCAGGTATGGCCGGAGCAGAAGGCGTTTTTAGAGACTCAGCAGGCAACTTTTTGCTTGCTTTTGCTGAAAGGTTGGGAGTGGCAACGGTGACTCGGGCTGAATTAATGGCTTTAAAGCGGGGACTGGTACTTGCAAAAGAAAGGATGTTCCCCCGGATGATCATTCAAACGGATTCTTAGGTGGTGGTTAGAATGCTAGATGCAAGAGACGAATTACCAGCAAGCCATGCTCATCTTGTTCAGATTTGCAAGTGCTTCTTGAACGACCATCCATGGAGAAGTGAGATACACCACATTTACAGAGAAGCGAATGGTTGCACAGACTGGCTGGCAAATGTTGGTGTCGAACAAAACCAACAAGTGAGGATATGGGAACCGGATGAGGTGCCTGATCATCTGTTCAGGCTGATGTAGCAGGACGTTGGGGGTGTGTCTTGGCCAAGAGTTGTGCCCCTGACATTTTCGTAGTTTTGTTTGTTTTTGCCTTTTGTTTGTTTTAATTTGTGGGTAATTTCCATTTTCTAATCACCAAAAAAAAAAACTATTGTATTTATTTACCGTAAACGTATTTCAACGTCAATTGTTACCAAAGTAACTTTTAGAATATGTTTATTATATTAATTAGTTTGTACCATTTTAATACAAACTATATACAAATGAGAATAGTTTATCAATAAAATTCCAATTTTATAAAACTCATGCAAGTATTTCTTATTCAATGTAAAATGAATCGACTTTTTTTTTTTAATTTATAGTAACCGTATAAGCGTTATTATGTGTTAATAAAGTATATATATGCATATAAAATGAATTTTTTGTTGAGAATATTGTGCTTTTGGCTGAAAAAGTAAAATTTGGGTTTTGTACAAGGTAAAAGAAGTTAATCACCACTTACACGGTATACCGAGTAATATTGAGTACATTTAATAATGATATAATAATAAAGTTTTTAAAAACAATCCCGTGCAATTTGCACGGGATTAAAACTACTTATAACTTATAGGTTTATCCGGTGGTGGTGGCTGCGATGGTGGTCTATTACATACTAGATTTCATGCCCGTGCGTTGCACGGATTGCAAATTTTGTTTTTTTTGCTTTTGAATGAGCTTTTGATAAATGTAAATTCTTCCACGTGAAAAATGTAAATATACCATCGTAAAATTACTCATGAAAAGTTTTATGTCCTAAAATCAATTTACAATTACAATAGAGATAGAGTAACCCATTTATTTATATGTATTTAGTATGATAACTCTAATCCCTATATTTATTTTTTAACCGCAAGCAAAGTCCATGAAGAAGCAAGAATTAGTGTACAACTAATTAAAAATCAGAGTATAACATGAAATATTTTTAATATTTTTACTAAGAAAAGAAAGAAGCAAAGACTTCACAAATGTTTCTCTGTATTATACTGCTTCTACGTGTGTTGTCTATTCATTATTATCCTTGCATGCTACATCAGGTTTAATTTATTAATTAAATTACACGTGCAAATTTCATTAATGCATACAAAATAACTTAAATATAGAAACCAACAATGTTATACATCAAAATCTTGACTTCGTTGTAAGTAAAATCATCCTTGCCAATGAAGTTGATTCTCATAAAAAAAGTTTATAATCTCCTATGTTTATGTTGGCTATATGGCTAAAGCAAAGTGTCAAATTGAGAATTTGGCCGGTATAAAGTTCATCAATATAATAAAAAACTACTCATATGTAGTGTTCTCAACCTATAGCTATTGAATAAGACAATTTTATATTGTAAGACGGTTTATATTTGTAAAGCTATTTAATAGTTATAAATGAGTTGTTTTTATATAAAAGAGGATCGATTAATTTGCAAAAATAAGAATAATTTGTATAGTCTAATAATATTAGAGGAAACTTAAAAAAGTGATGGTATATTACAAAACTACTGAAAAAGATAATTCACCTTACCGTATAAAATAAATTATTCACTGTTAGTCGAATATTCCTTAAATATTTGACATTGTATTTTAGTATATATTATCTTTGTAATTATCTTGTTTCCTATGTTTAGCTAGGTTGTTAATATTGTTACCTTATTTCTAGGATTGTATCTAGCTAGGTTATCTGATGTAAACTATATATTCACATGAATGGAAACGTGAAACCCTCAAGGGATTACACAATCTGACATGGTATCAGCAGTCTAGTCGATCCCCTGCTTCTTCCTCTTTGCCTATTTTTTTCGAAAAATAACATTGCAGTCACCGTTTGTTTCACAAGCATGACAAACGGCACCAGTGAATCCTCTTCCAAACCCCCTTTGCATCCCGTTTTCACCGTCACCAACATCCAAAACAAGGTCCGTGTCCTTGATGGCACAAAGGTTACCTACGCGTGTTGGGTTCGCCTATCCAAACTTCACGCACGCGGTCACGATGTGCTTTCTCACATCGATGGTACAGCGGCTCCGTCTAAGACGGACTCGTCTTATTCTGACTGGTGCAAAGTAGATGCACATGTTCTCCAATGGATATATGGTACGGTTAGCGATGATCTCCTTCCTCGCATTCTTGAAGACGAATCAACCGCTCGTGAAGCTTGGCTCCGGGTTGAGAATATCTTCAACAATAACAAAGGAGCCCGTGCTGCTGCCCTGGAGTCCGAGTTTAATGCCCTTAAACTCGCCAATATGCCGTCTTTGGAGGCCTATTATCAACGTCTCCGGGAGCTTGCTGAGATGCTTAAGGATGTTGATGCTCTGGTCACCGAGCGGAGGCTTGTAATTCAACTGGTTCGTGGTCTACCAGGTGAGTATGACACGGTTGCTTCTTATATTAATCAAACATCTCCCAACTTTAAGACCGCTCGTAGCATGCTCGAGCTTGAATTGCATCGTAAATCTGGCACCGATGAGCCCGCCGCTGCCTTGGCAGCACCCTCGGCCCCTCCTACTGACCCGTGGGTTGACCATACCCCAAAGACCACCCAATCTGGTCCCCCACGCTCATCCAACCAGAATAGTAATCACAATAATAATCGTTCGAATCATCGATACAACAATAATAGCACTAATAATCACAATAAAATTTTTAGTAATAATAACTCAAATACTAATCAGCCTCGCCAGCAATACCCCTCGGTTTCACCCCTTTCGACTTACCCATGAGGACCACCACCCAGCTGGCCCACTCCCTGGACACCTCCTCCATGTCCCTACCCCACTTACCCTGGATGAGCTCCGTCTTGGCCGTATAACCCACAGCAGCAACAGCCACGTTCTGGCTCTTTTCGCGACAATCAGACGCGTCAAAATAGGCAAGCTTTTGTGATGGAAAACGAGGCTCCTCAACCCACGGACTTAAGTCAGGCTTTTCAGGCTCTTTCCATCCAACAGAATATGGATCCGTGGTACATGGATACGGGTGCGTCATCTCACATAACTTCTGATCCAGGTATGCTTTCATCTCCTTCTAATTCGAGCAAAATTCGTTCTAATTATGTCGGAAATGGCCATAGTATTCCAGTTTTGGGTTCGGGAACATCCTCTATAAATGCTAATACCCGTACCCTCCATTTACGCCATGTCCTTCATGCCCCTAACATTATAAAGAACCTCATATCCGTCCGCCAATTCACCAAAGACAATAATGTTAGTGTCGAGTTTCATCCTTTTTGTTTTTCTGTGAAGGATATTCCGAGTGGGAAAACGATTTTGCGGAGTGACAGTCATGGCGAGCTCTACCCTATGTCTGCTGTCCCTACTACGAGTCCACCTTCACCAACGGCTCTCCTGGTCCACAGTCCCGATCTTTGGCACTCACGCCTTGGACACCCCGGGGCTTCTACTTTACGTACTTTACAATTATCGAGTCGTATTGGTTGTAATAAGCAAAACAATTCTAGTATTTGTTCTTCTTGTCAAATAAGCAAACATAAACGATTGCCATTTTATGATTCAAATTCACAAACAATTGCTCCATTTGACATTGTGCATAGTGATTTATGGACATCACCCATTACCAGTAAACATGGCTATAAGTATTATATGGTCTTAATCGATGATTTTTCTCACTTTGTATGGGTGTATCCTATTCAATTTAAATCTCAGGTGTATGAAAAATTCCTCCAATTCCATGCCTTTGTCCATACGCAATTTAATGTCAAAATCAAATCCTTTCAATGTGACTTGGGAAGGGAATTCGATAACAATTCGCTCAAAAATTTTGCACATAAAAATGGTTTAGTCTTCCGTTTCTCGTGTCCACAAACTTCTTCTCAAAACGGTAAGTCCGAGCGAATGATTCAACGCCTAAATAACATAACCAATGTCCTTCTCCAACACGGCTCCGTTCCCACACACTTTTGGGTCGATGCCTTACACGTTGCTACCCATCTTCACAACATACTTCCCACCTCCACTCTACAAAACCGTACCCCATCTTCAGTTCTCTACCTTCGTCACCCATCCTATGACCACCTTCGCATTTTCGGTTGCGCTTGCTACCCAAATGTCTCTGCCACACGGCCACATAAACTAGCCCCACGCTCCGTCAAATGTGTCTTCTTAGGCTATCCACCGAACCAACGTGGATATCGATGTCTTGATCTAGCCACTGGTAAATTAATTGTGTCACGTCATGTTGTCTTCGACGAAACTGTTTTCCCGTTCCAGGAAACATCCCCACGAACGACCCTACCAGACTCGACACCCCTTCCACCCTCCCTTACGCACACCCTTCATCCAGCCCAACCCACCACCTACACCCGGCCTCAGGCCCAAACACCACCTGCCCAACCTGTAACACCCTCATACTCCAAGTGCCTTACCAGGACTACCCAGGTATAAAGATGTTACCATCTCGGTTCCCCGAGGCAATGATAATCATAAGATAATAACGAAACAACATTTAAATAGTATAAGTTTAGTGAATAAGATACAATCCAAAACCAAATACCAAAATACGGTTACATGTTCTCAAAACCAACTGTCTACTCAACTAAATGAAATGTCTATTAAACTACTCAGGCTACAGCGGAAGACTATCATCTGAAAGTGGCACATCCCAGCTATCCCATGTAACTCGACTCATACCTGCTCAACAACTGCTCACCATCTCCGAATGGATCACCACAGTTTTTAAAACAATAAACGGGGTCAGTACTAATCACACACTTTATATAATCCAACAATACAACAAACAACACAGCTCAATCATCACAGATATACTCCGAACTCCATTCCCAACTCCACAATACTGACTACACACTAAAGTGTGTAGCCCTGCCAGAGTGCCCATCGCAACAGGTCACTCCATGCCGCCAGTGGGGGACTGCAACCGTTCCAACCTAATCCCCGCTCATCTCCGTTGAGCGATAAACCCAAATTCCTTAATGTGCACATCCCTTCTGTGGCGGGTTCCACAGAAGGCGAATAATGGGCGTGAAGTCATTCCCGCAAGTGACTCCTCTCAGCCAGGGACGCGCCCCGAAGAACACAGACAGATAAAAACAATCACAACTACTAAACAGCAATCAACACCAACAACCGTCACAATACTCGTATGATAACAATCAACAATCACAAATCACCACCACATATTATGGGACTAATACTGAGTAGGGAAACCCTACCTGGAAAGCAACGCAGTCAGACGATCTCAACAGCTGTTATCAACAGGCCTCTTCTGCGAATCCTCTTCCTAACATACAATCATACAATTACTACCAATCAAGAAATACAACAAAACCCCCAAATCCCCAAACTAGGGTTTAACTAACTTTAACGAAATACCATAAAAACAGTACGTAGATCTTACCCTCGACACAAGGATCACAAAGGTATAAAGAAAGACGAATTCCGACCTTCCAAGCTCCAGGATTTGCCAATAATGCGATTGATGCGAAGAACGTAGATTGTTTTCTCTTTTGAAAGTAATTAGGTTTGTAAAAGTGTATTAAGAAAGTGACGGAAGTGTTTATATATTGAATCGCATTATTAACAAAACCCGACAAATCATCCCCCCGTAAACCGGCTACTTGATCGAGTAGCTGACATACTCGATCGAGTGCCGCCTACTCGATCGAGTATCGAGGTTACTCGATCGAGTACCCTACAGGTCAGAAACTGTTTTTAAAATGCAAAACACCCTTACTCGACAGAGTAAGGCCCACTCGATAGACTACCCAGAGACTTATAAAACCGTAGTATTACAGTCTTCCCTCCTTAAAAAGAACTTCGTCCCCGATGTTCAAACCACAACAAAACAAAGACACACACTACTACACTCCCGACTCAACAACCAAAACAAAACTCAACATGAAACATGTTACTAACCCCAAACTCAACCCGACTCAACCACAACAAACATACCGACACAACATAAAAAGGTATAAAAGCTCTTAAAAACTCTTCGCGATCGTCTCCTACCCCCCTAAAAGAAACAAGGTTACGTCCCCGTAACCATACATACCTGATCAAAAAGGAAAGGGTAACGCTCTCTCATAGTCTCCTCTGCCTCCCATGTAGCTTCCTCAGACTCATGATTAGACCAAAGGATCTTAAGCAGAACTGTCTCACCACTCCTAGTCTTCCTAACCTTCCGGTCAAGAATCTGCTTAGGCACCTCAAGGTATGACAAAGACTCATATAGCTCTAAGCTCTCTGCCTCTAACACATGTGACAGATCACTCACATACTTCCGCAGCTGAGATACATGAAACACATTATGCACCGTGTCTAACGCAGCTGGCAATGCCAAACGATATGCAACCTCTCCAACCCGCTCTAAGATCTCATAAGGCCCTATGAAATTCTGACTCAGCTTGCCTTTCTTCCCAAATCTCATAACCCCACGCATAGGAGACACTTTCAGAAGGACCTTATCCCTAACCTGAAACTCTATATCCCGGCGATGTAGATCTGCATAACTCTTTTGCCTATCCTGAGCCGCTCTCATCCTTTCCCTGATCATCTTAATCTGCTCAACCATCTCATGTACTGTAACACCCCCATATCCAGAGGAGCCTTAACTAAGCCTTCCTTAGCATATAAGGGCATTACCATCTCGGTTGCCCGAGGACAGTAATAATCAAATGTCGATAAAAGAATTATTATGTTATATTACAAGTGATTTAAAACCAACTGACGATATAAAAGATACAACTCAAAGGCTACTCGCTATTACTATCAAATCTCGTGAAGACTCATCCCTGCCCGGACTCCAGCTATCAACGATATGAACACTGCTAAGACAATTTGCTCACCATAAGGGATCACGGCGGACACATAAAACAACAAGACAACCACACAAGGTCGATGCGAGATAAGATACAACAATGCCAACAACACCTAACAATACAATACAACACAATCAGTCACACACAAGCACACCCACACCGATCAATCTCGTCACCGATCGTCCTTTCGGACAAGCCTCGCCCGGTGGGGGACAAAGAACGTACCCACCAAATCCCCGCTCATCATACCGAGCGATAACCCTGTCCCATTAATGTGCATATCCCCTCCCGTGGCGGGTTCCACGGAGGGCGAAACTAGGGCGTGAAGCTAATCCCGCAAGTGACTCCACTCAGCCGAGAACGCATCTCGAGAACCAGAGACAACAATCACAATCAGCAACTGTCACAGTACGAATACAATATTACTCAACAATCACAATACAACCACAACGACTCAACAACCAACACACTAGACCATCTACAGAAACTGAGTAGGCGAACCTACCTTTAAGCAACTGCAACCAATCCATGCCAACATATGACATATCCAGCAATCAAGCAAAGCCTATAACCACAACACAATCATCTATTACTATCAAGCAAACCCTAATTGCAAGGACAAGGATACGAATGATGATGACGACATACGTACAAGGAGAAACCCGGCAAAAGACCGCTACCCGACTCAAGCTATGCTCTCCTAAGGCACAAGAACCTTCAAAAGGCTTCCATGGAGGTTTTATGGTGAAGGGAAGGGAAAGAGGCGACTAAAGGATAGAAGGAATGAGGCGGAAATGATTTGCGGATTCAACAAAACGCGATTAAAAACCCTCGCTGAAAACCCGATACTCGATCGAGTTCCCCACGTACTCGATCGAGTGACCCCCTACTCGATCGAGTAACCATGCTACTCCATCGAGTAGCCTCTACTCTATCGAGTACCACCCATAACTCGTAACCCAATAAGATAGCTTTGGCACGCACTTCTAAGAACTATTCCCGCTCCCAAGGTCAGTCAACGCTGGTCAAAGGATCCCTAAAAGGGCGGGTATTACAGTCTTCCCCCCTTAAAAAGAACTTCGTCCCCGAAGTTCAACTCACCTACCTCAACACACAAGACACGGGAAACAACGACCTCACCACTCTTTCGACACAAGTCACCTACTCCCCTGAAACGCCATCCCCCATGTCATCATCATCATTATCTAACGTTCTAAATATATGTATATGTATATCGGCTCTTACAAACTATCGTCTAAAACACCGACCTTGCAATGCAAACCAACACCAACAACGATCGCTCGTCATATTACGAGATTACTCCATTCACTAGTAACAACTATCAATACGAAACATATCTCATATCAACTTCATGCCGCACAACTATACCACCATGTTACTCAACAATGCAATTCTACTACGACACATTGCACCACAACTATCTCTTTATGACCATCTTTTAAACATACTATCAATTTTCACTTCAACGTATGAAATACTCAACGAACTAAAGTAGCCGATCACAAACTTCATACAAGCAATGTGACCAAGGTAATAGAAAGCTTTGTAAATAAACAACAAAACATTTTAAACAAACAACAACATAATTTCAAAATCAACCTTTATATCCCCCTTTTTATTTTGCGACATTACTCTTCCCCTCTAAAAGGAACTTCGTCCCCGAAGTTCACCACCCAATTACCACATATATTACCTATTATTTGCATCGTAACATAAATCGAAACCTTATACTGTTTATTATGGACATTACTCACGAATAATATACTCACTATATTAGAAAACGTGCACCAATCACCCGAATACCTAGCCGCTGTCGAGAAATCATGTCAAGCGTATCATTTGAATTTGTATATATAGAATTCAGTGAGATATAACTTGTAGACAAAACGGATGTAAAATGAGTGCAATTAGAATCATCACAACTCCATTATTCGCTGTAAATAAGTTCTTAAAACCAAGCACGACCTCCAACAATTGAAATGAACGGTTCAAACATGTTACTACTCGTTAATAACCATGTTAAACATCAAACATGCAATTATATAACCATCAAACAATTTTAATTTTTCAAAAGTTCCTGTAACAGTGCTACTCGATCGAGTATGTAGTGGTACTCGATCGAGTGCCCTGCTACTCGATCGAGTGTCTTGGCTACTCGATCGAGTAGCCCTGAGATCAGAATGTCTCTTTTCTGCCACACCTATAGCTACTCGACCGAGTATGGGGTACTCTGTCGAGTACCTATAGGTCAAAACTTTGGGAAACCTGTCATAACCAACACATATATATACAAAATCGGCACATAACTTGAGTCGGAATGACCTCCCGACTCACAAAATCCCGCAACAAAGTCAACTAGCAAATCCGGCCTTATGGCCAAGCATAAAAATCCGAAAATAAGAGTTCTAACTACTAATACTACTAACATCCAACACCAACGACTATAACCAAGAATAAAGAAATAGGAGTATCACTCCTGCTGCTGCTGCTGCTCCTCCTCCATCACCACATCACCACCACCATCGCCTCCCGAAGTCCCCGCTCCCGATGACCCAATGCCTGCATCAACTCCCGCTCCAGCTCCAGGACCTACATACCATGGGGTCAAGCCACCGTAAGCAAAGGACTGCGGCGTCCCCCAAGCTGACTGATCCACCCCGTAGGAGTGGAAAACCCCACTATAGTCCCCAACTCCACTCCACCAAACCGGATGCGGTCCCTCTGTCCCAATCCCCTGAGTGTACGCCATCTCATGCATATTCCTGAGTGTCAAAGTAGATGACACTCTCTCTGCCAAGTAACTCGATCGCATCTCCGGGGTGTCAAGGTAGGGGTAGCATGGAAAAGGGTGCTGCTGTGGTGGTGCTACCGGCCGTGGTCTAGTCTCAGCGGTCCTCTCTCTCACTCGACGGGGTCCTCTCCCCAACCTAGGCCTCTCCTCCGCTACCGCCGCGTTCTCCCCATTCCTCGGCTCGTGCATCACCTCGAGAATCGTGTCATCAATGAGGTAGGTCTGCAACTGGCGGGGCACGTCATCCTCCTCCTCCTCCTCCTCCTTGGAGTCAACAGCTGTCACCACCGGCTCTAACGGCTCGGTCGGTGGAAGGTGCTCTGGAGCCGGGATCCCCATCCAACTCATCCCCCACACTCTCCAGGCTAGGCTACCGTCAGCCAAAGTTCTCAACCATTTCAGGTCGAGATAGTAGTCCCGGTCCATCGTGGGCACCGGTGTAGCCAGAGGCACGTACTTCGAAGAAGCCTCAAAGGAAGTTAGCTTTTCAGCTAACCGAGTGGCGATAGCGCCACAACTCAGGTACCGGGAAGAGGCAGTAGCCATCAAAGCAAGGCTAGCGCAGACGATGGTAGGAGCATTAAAGACCACCTTCCTGGCCCGCTCCGGGTTCAAGTAGGACATCAGAAGCAACACCTCATGGTTGTTCAGTTTGCTGATATTCGGTCTATCATAAAGGAGGTTCGAGAGAGAGCGAAGAAAGATCCTCAACGTGACATGCTGAACATCATTAATCAGCATGTTGCTTGAGGTGGGAGCTGGCTTTCCGGTCAGACAGGGCATTAGGCGGCAGACATCGCACTCAGCAGGAATATCGGTAATAGAATCCTTGGGAGGCTTGGCCAACCCAAGGTGAGAAGCGAAAAGGTCCATAGTAAGCAAGAAACTGGTGTTCATCAACCGAAACTCAACGGTCTGGGCAGTTGGGTCATAACTAAAGGAGCTCAAAAACTCCAAAGTAAGAAAAGGGTAGGAATGTTTCCTCAGCCTATACAACCCCGTAAAACCCAAAGTCTCGAATATGTGACGGACATCCGTCTCTATTCCCAAATCAGTCAGAAGTGTGGTATCCACACACCTCGTTGGCCTCATTTTGCTTTTTTGCAAAGCTACAAAACGCTCTCTTTGTTTGAAATCTACAAACACAATCGAAGGGTACTCCGGTACCGCAGGTACCACGGGTCCACTCCCTTCCCCAATCTCAGGCTGTGTCACCCTTCCTCGTTTACTCTGACGGGTCCCTACGTTCGGTCTCGACATCTGTTTCAGCATAAAACTTAAACAAACTCGTATAGACATGTGAAGCACGTAATTCATACATTTGAACTTTGAATGCGAAGCTAAGTACACACGTCACCAACGAATTCCCAATTTGATATGCAAACTCAGTTTATAGCCACTCATGTTCAATAGTTGTGAAAAGTTTATCATGGTGAACACACATACCCAACCAATTCTAACATCCTAGCATGATTCAATTTTACTCCATACACACTCTTACTAACATGTGAGGTACTTGTACATGCTCATAGAAAAGTAATTTAGAACAAATCATCATCAACTTTCATTATTAGACACAAAATAATTCAATTAGGTTTGTCAGACGGTCTCTACAGCTGTAACAATTTTGACATATTCCCCATCAATTAACATTACCACTACTATATTGAAGTCTAACCTTTATTTAAACAGTCATATCCAACACCAAATTTCAACTATAGAAGACGAATTTCAATTTGGGGCACTTTTAAGACGGAGTTTTAAGACAACTTTTAAGGTGAAAATCATCAAAATTCATCCTTCAACATGATATGTACCATATACAGTGTTCAATTTCATCATATAACATGTAAAAACAACCCAAAATCAGTTTTGATTTTCGCAAACCCTAGAAAATTCGTCCCCAAATCGGCAATTTTTAGTCTATTTTACAGCAATTAATCACCAACATTCATGAAAGGAAAGCATGTGAATCATATTACAACAATTAAAATCAATAATTTGCCCATATGAATTGAAAATTTCAGATTATACCATTATTCCAACAAATTTAAAGCAACAAAAACATGTAAATAGGTAAGAGATCATACCTTTATTAAGTAGGAAAGTAAAAGAAGGAATTTAACAAGCTAATAATCCAAATAATCACCACCCAACACAAGAGAAAAGGAGAGATTTGTGAGAGAATTAGGGGTTAGGGTTTGAAATAAGAGGAAGGAATGAGGTGTGTAAGAGAAATAGGGGTTTTAAGAAACCCGTAAGAAGTTCGGTACTGTAGCCTACTCGATCGAGTGTCCAGGGTACTCGATCGAGTGCCCTCTACTCGATCGAGTAGGCGCTATTTCGTCGAGTATTTGCAGAAAATTTCCACATCCCGACGTCATAGCCTCCTAACTAGATCGAGTGAGGTCTACTCGGTCTAGTAAGCACTCACACTCGGTCAAGTATAGTTAAGTACTCGGTCAGAAATACGAAGTAAGTTGAAGATTCCTGCAAAAACAATATCGCGTGTCGATTCCAAACTAAGTTCGGAATTCGCCACTAGTCATTACACTTACATCGTTATTAACATTACTACTCACATATATCATATCGTCTCAACAATTAAGGTTTATGTCCTATTACGCTACAACAAATTTACCCAACTCGGCTTACCTGCTACCGAGTCATTCATAAGCATAATCACATCATCCTACCATACTTAAACTTGTCTTATCACATTACTACTAAACTCGCGTTCACATCAATATGAAACATGTAATTAACGATAGCTCATTCTTTCATATGTCATAAAAATATAATGTGTACTCTACATAGCAAATTAAAGCTTATTATGTTCAAATTTCATCATAAGCAAATTTTCGCTACACAAATCGATCGTTCCCCAGCGGAAAAATCTCAACCATTAAACAAGGCATATAAGCATTACTATATGCTATGTCTCATATTATGACTCAACAATTCTTTCACTATCATCCTTATAGCTATAAAAGGAATTATAACTCATATATGCTTACCGTTATTATCGACCTGAAGCAAACACTAACATGATCACTTTCATATCACGGCATACACTTTCACATTTTCACGCATCTCTATCAAACAAGCTCTTATCACGTTTCTCATAACCTTTGCTCAAACTCACTAATCGTGCCCAAAACTTCACTATACACCATTCAAACGTAACTACTATACCCATCTCTACATTAGCAAAGACTCAACCTCAAATAATTCCAACACAACTAACATACACATCACATATATACACACGGACTCCACATTCCCACACCCAGTGACTGGCTTAAGTACTATGGGGCCAAGATTTTGAAATGAGGGCGCCTACTCACCCAAAATCTAGCATCAGCTGGGGCTCCCATCGCACATACACCAGGTTCATTTTATTAGACTCACTAAGTTCATTAAGTTCATTTGTTACAGCTTCCAAAATCGTCTCTCTGATACCACTTTATAACACCCCCATATCCAGAGGAGCCTTAACTAGGCCTTCCTTAGCATATAAGGGCATTACCATCTCGGTTGCCCGAGGACAGTAATAATCAAATGTCGATAAAAGAACTATTATGTTATGTTACAAGTGATTTAAAACCAACTGACAATATAAAAGATACAACTCAAAGGCTACTCGCTATTACTATCAAATCTCGTGAAGACTCATCCCTGCCCGGACTCCAGCTATCAACGATATCAACACCTGCTAAGACAGACTGCTCACCATAAGGGATCACGACAGACACATAAAACAACAAGACAACCACACAAGGTCAGTACTGAGATAAGATACAACAAAGCCAACAACACCTAAAAATACAATACAACACAATCAGTCACACACAAGCACACCCACACCGATCAATCTCCGTCACCGACATCCCCTTTGGACCAGCCCGCCATGGGGGACGCAGCCGTACCCACCAAATCCCCGCTCATCATACCGAGCGATAACCCTGTCCCATTAATGTGCACATCCCCTCCCGTGGCGGGTTCCACGGAGGGCAAAACTAGGGCGTGAAGCCACTCCCGCAAGTGACTCCACTCAACCGAGAACGCATCTCGAGAACCAGAGACAACAATCACAATCAACAACCGTCACAGTACGAATACGATATTACTCAACAATCACAATACAACCACAACGACTCAACAACCAACACACTAGACCATCTACAGAAACTGAGTAGGCGAACCTACCTTTAAGCAACTGCAACCAATCCATGCCAACATATGACATATCCAGCAATCAAGCAAAGCCTATAACCACAACACAA
The DNA here is from genome assembly GCF_048544455.1 of Silene latifolia. Classification (NCBI taxonomy): domain Eukaryota; kingdom Viridiplantae; phylum Streptophyta; class Magnoliopsida; order Caryophyllales; family Caryophyllaceae; genus Silene; species Silene latifolia. Next base: position 34,449,825 of record NC_133531.1, read on the forward strand.
TCATCTATTACTATCAAGCAAACCCTAATTGCAAGTACAAGGATACGAATGATGATGATGACATACCTACAAGGAGAAACCCGGCAAAAGACCGCTACCCGACTCAAGCTATGCTCTCCTAAGGCACAAGAACCTTCAAAAGGCTTCCATGGAGGTTTTATAGTGAAGGGAAGGGAAAGAGGCGACTAAAGGATAGAAGGAATGAGGCGGAAATGATTTGCGGATTTAACAAAACGCGATTAAAAACCCTCGATGAAAACCCGATACTCGATCGAGTTCCCCACGTACTCGATCGAGTGACCCCCTACTCGATCGAGTAACCACGCTACTCGATCGAGTAGCCTCTACTCTATCGAGTACCACCCATAACTCGTAACCCAAGATAGTTTTGGAACGCACTTCTAAGAACTATTCCCGCTTCCAAGGTCAGTCAACGCTGGTCAAAGGGTCCCTAAAAGGGCGGGTATTACATGTACCATCTCTGGTCCTAGAACCACTGCCTCAGCACTGTCGTCCCAACAAATCGGACTCCTACATCTCTTCCCATATAAGGCCTCGAACGGTGCCATACCAATACTAGTGTGATAGCTATTGTTGTAAGAAAACTCTATCAAATCCACCCTCTGTTCCCAGCTACCACCAAAGTCCATCACACAAGCTCGCAACATATCCTCAAGAGTCTTGATCGTTGTCTCGATCCCCGATGCGTCGCAGGATGAAATGCTGTACTCATCTTCAAAGTTGTTCCCAAAGATTCCTGCAACTCTTTCCAAAACCGTTAGATAAATCTCGCATCTCTGTCAGATACTATGTCCTTAGGGACTCCATGTAACTTAAGCACATTCTTCCGATAAGCCATAGCCAATTGTGCCTTAGTCCATGTATCTTTCATTGGCATAAAGTGAGCTGACTTGGTCAGTCGATCCACTATTACCCATATCATATTGTTACCCTGTTGACTCTTTGGCAAACCCACGATAAAATCCATAGAAATGGATTCCCACTTCCACTCAGGTGCCTCTAAAGACTGAATCTGACCTTGTGGTCATCGTTGTTCCCCCTTTAACTCTTTGGCATGTCAAACAACGGGCCACAAACTCAGCTGTTTCTTTCTTCATCCCAGGCCACCAGAACGTGTTATTTAAATCCTTGTACAGCTTGTCACCACCTGGATATACTGAATACGGTGTACAATTTGCCTCTGTCATGATTGTCTTTTTCAGCTCCTCATCATTAGGGACACACCACCTACTGACACGTCTGTCGCGTACCTGTCAAAAATAAAACCTAACGGTCTCAACTAAATATGTAGTAGAGGCAGTCGAGTATCGAATCCACAGGGAGGAATGTAACTACAGCTATCTATTTCTAATTCCAAGGTAACAATTGGGGTTGATTAATTTTTGGTTCTAAACTACGGAGTAAAAGGAAGAGAAATAAGGAAGAGAGCAGTAAAGCAAGAAAATGATTTTAAACTATCAATAAGAGAGGGGCATGTCGGGACTTCGGTTCACTACGGTAGTACGACAACTCGGCAATAAATGACTCAGACGAACTAATTGTGAGACGGATATTAGAAGGTCCTTTCGGTCCACTTCCCACCCTAAAGTACCACTAACTTAACTTTCGTCCTCATTAGGGTAGTTTACTGTTTATAGCAGGCCTATTTAATCCAATCTTTCGATCCAGGGTTAATTGTAGCTAGTTTAATAGGTGACATAGAAGCGTGCACTCAACTAGGTCGGTGATTACAGTTATATTGCTATAGTGACAGAGTCTCTTATATCAATTCGTCTAATTCATTCACTACGTCGTCATCATTCTACCGTAGGTCCCCTAATCCCAACATGAAAGGAGATTAGCTACTCATGACTATCGATAAACTAACGACATACAAATTCCAGTGAGAAGACATAACGATATGATGATAAAAAGCAATGATAACAATTAGGGCAAGAAGAATAAAAAGCATAAAAACATGTAATAAACAACAAATGAAGGTTAATTAATATTAAGGAGGGAAAGAGAATTACAATCCGAGAAATTCCGGCGTAAAGAACGGAATCCGAAGAGCAATCTAACGTTGAAAAAGTATGATGTAGGCTAATGTGAAGGAATGTAGATATCGTCTAAGAGTAGAAGGAGATCAAAAGCATAAAAAAGATGCCTAATTAACCTAGTAATCCTCGGTTAAATAGGCAAAGTCTAAGTGTTTATTGCGTAATTAACAAAACACGGACTAATTAAAGCCCACAGACGGAAATCTTCTCGATCGAGTGGGCAAAACCACTCGATCGACCAGTATCTCAGCAGGAACTCCTCGATCGAACAGCAGGGTTCTCGATCGAGGACTTGATCAAAGCGATTACTCGATCGAGGAAGGAACCTCTCGATCGAGCTCAGGGAGCTTCAGGGACCATTCGATCGTCCTCCAAACAGCTCGATAGACCACTTGGATCTTCAATTCAGCTTGCGTCTTCACTCAAGTACCTCGTAGTGCGTGCAACGACACTTCTCAGTGCAACATCTCACCGGGATAATCCCGTCTCCTCTAGATGCATGCAAAAGGGCGAGAAAAGAGCATGGTTTCGCTACTTTTGCGATCATTCCTACGAAAAGGACAAAATACACCAAAGTAGCCAATTCGGGGCAAAATACTATAAAAATAGCATAGAATATGCATGGAAATACGTCTTTGAAATAGGCCAAAAATACTATACATTAGGCACGTATCAAATCTCCCCAAACCAAACCTTTACTCGCCCTCGAGTAAACTCAAAACTAAACTAATGGAACGGAAATGATAACTCGAGCTAGCTTAGCTTGTCTACTTGAACCAAACTAATGCAAGAAATCGATTAAAGCTAGGTAGTCAATACGCAAACGAATTATAATTTGTTCATAAATAAAGCGACCTATCGACCTTGCAAGACCAACAAAATGGACTCTCACGTGGTCACTCTTCTCTCATGAAGCAAAGGGCAAATGTAATATGTAAAAGAGAGAAGAAAGACAGTCACTCACCTAACTGCGACCTACATAGCATGCATGCAACAAAGATGAAAGACAATTCAAGTACTAATGCACAAATTCCAACCAACGATGTCCGTCACAGCCGAGGGTATGCAAATAATATGGGAATAGTGAGGTTCAGGTGAGAAAAGGCAAAACAAGTTATGGAAATGTGGAGGTAAAAGCGTCAAGCTAGTTCCTAACAGGACCATAATAAACCATCCAGGATCTCAAACTGATGAAAGACTAACACGGGTGCCCTTCATGGCACAAAACTCACTAGACTGGAAACACAATCTCCTCAAAAAATGATAAAATAAGAGTAGAGAGGAGTCGGACGGTCACAAAGTTCCCTTTTTTAAACATAAATGCAAGCAACTAATTCTGACAAGAGGGGACAATCATTTTTTCACAATGTTTCTCTTTCTTTTTCTTTCTTCACGTGAATCTCATGTTTTTTTTTCATTTTCTTTTCTTTTTCAATATTCTTTTTTTTTTTTTTTTTCTCTCTTTCCTCCTTCCTTAATACAACACCAACTCCAACAAGAAATACAGGCCAAACTGCAATGGAAAACATACCACAAAAGGACAAACTAACTAGCTTGACTGGGCAGGCTTAGTTTGGAATGTAGCTAATGGGTCAAAAGGCAAGTTTTGGCTAAAGTGGAGCTAAATGGGTGAAGATATATAAAGAAGGGGAATTGCAAGACCCTCCCTGCATGTGACACCAACCACAAACCCGAATATGTGCATTTGACGAGAAATTGAATGTCATAAATGTGCAAAAGAGACAAACATGCTATGCAAGGAGTACTACTCTCAAAATTCCTAATGAACTGGTCATGAATGTCACCAGTTATGGGCTCTAAAACTCAGAATTTTTAAGTAGTTTGCCAGTTAATCAGGTCAAGTCTAAACAGTCAGCTATTATTTGAACAGAAATTCGTAGACTATGCGTATGACCAAGCTCAAAACTATCAATAAAGTGCAAGGCTCAAGTAATATGACAAGCTATAGTGCAATTTCATCACGGGAATCTACCGTTCCGACTCAACCTAAATGCAAAAATAAACGTGAAATTTTTTTGAATTTTTGAATTTTTCTAAATTTTTTTTTTTTGGATTTTTGATAATGAATAACAAATGCAAACTGAAAAATGAAACGTGAATGCAAAACCAATGCGGATGCGGACTCGAAAAGGATGCAATACCCTCCCAAACCAAAACGGACAACGCCCTCGTTGTCCTCCAAAGATACACCAATGAGAATAATGGGGATGGGGTATACAACCAATAAAATAAAAATAAAGGAGACGAAATAAAAAGAGTAAGAAAACATACAAAGCACGAACTTCCCCAAACCGGCGAAAAGCGGGAAGGGAGTAGACCGAGCTTCTCCTCGTCGGCACCGCCGTCTCTCGAGTACTCGGCTCAAGAAAGCGGTCTCCCAAACCAGCAACAAACAAGGGGAGACTCGGTCGTCACCTCCAACCCAGGTCCTCTCGGTCGGGTGCGAACGGAGGGTCGCCGCCTCCTCTCTCGGCGGCTCTCGCGCCCTGCTCGCCTGTAGCCGCACCTCTCGTGCTACCTCTGTCTCCTCCGGCTCCTCCTCCGAGTCAGAAGAAAGTGGAGGGTACCGTCCATTTGGGTAACGGTAGAAGGAAGGATGCGGCCACCCCTCTGGAATCGGTCGCCGGGCTCGGATGTGGAACTCGTAGAGTGGGAATACGCTAAAGCCATATCCCGCCTCATCTCGGTGATGTACCGCACATATCGAGAGCACGGCATCACGACGCCCTTGGTCCATGACCTCGGGCGCCTCCTAAAGCGGGAGGGCGGACAAAATTGGCCGGAAAAACCGAACCGAGAAGGAGGGTCAAGTGGGGTGGAGTGAGTGAAGGTGTAGGGCCGAGGCGTGGGTGTCGGTCCCGACTGGGCTGAGTGCGGGAGCTGGAAGAGGCTCGGCCTCTAGCTTCCTCTTCTTAGAAGAAGAAGAGGGAGGGGTGAAAGTAAGGTGGTAGGTAGGTGGAGGTGGCCTCGCTCCCTCGGCGGCGGTAGGGAGCGGTAAAAGTGGCGGAAGGGTAGAGCACGGCAAGGTAACGGACGTGGAACCACGGATCTTCCACGTCCTCGCGCTCCCCTTCGCCCTCGGGAACCAGGTCAAGACACCCATGGCCTCCAGGTCAAGGTAAGCCACCTCATCGGGTGCAGTGAGTGAAGTGTCGGTAGGGTAAAGGTGGCGGGCGATCCTAGTCACTAGCCCCCACGGACAAGCTGCGGTCTTGACCGAGTCCCAATACCGTTCCAATGCGAGCTACCGGATAGGCAATGTTTAGAACAAACGGGAACCGGAGTCAATGTTGAGGTACCCCGCGAGAATCGCTAGCTCAGTGTTGGTCAAGTTATTGGGCTCTGGGCGCCCAAAAATGGTCTCTCTAATGACGCAAGTAGTAATGGCGGGCGCGGTAAGTGAACGTGAGCCGCCTTCCGTGAGTGGAAGGAGTGTGAGACAGGGCAGCCCAGTGGTGAAGAAGGTCTCGAGGTGGGGCGGTGAGGCCGTCACTAACTAGGCCTAAAACCCGCCCAAACCGAGCCAAAGTCCGGTGATGTGACTCGTTGCGGAGTCGAAAGTAAATACGAGGAACGGAGTGGTCAGCGGCGTAAAAGTCGGTGTCAAAGGAAAAGGAGCTAAAGAACTCGTACGTGAGGGTACGAATGGTAATCTCTGCATGGTAATCGGACCCGACATACCCGTCCCGTTCAACAAACTACGGACCTCCTCGTAAATACCTAAGGTCTCTAGGTCGGTCGCAAGAAAACGGGTAGAGGAGAGGGGCAACGAAGTAAAGAAACTAACCGTGTCCGGTGAGCCTCGAAGTGAAACGTCCGTGGGTAGCCGGTGCAGGTGTGCGAGCGCCCTCTCCCGTAACAACGGCCTCAAGAGCGGAAGTGATGGCTAAGCGACTAACTTCTTGGTGTGGCCTCGGTGGCACCATGCCAATCTGCGGAAAGCGGGGTGTCCGTCCACAGTCCGATAGAAAGAGAAAGGCACGGGAGTGATGGTGGTGAGGCTCGAACCGAGCTCCCGGGTGAGCTAGGTCTGTTGACACTTTGTCCCTGCACTGGTGAGACAAGTAACACAGTCTTTGCGGTGGTAACAAAGCGGAGCTAGTGGCAACAAGGGGGCCACTTGCTCGCTCTCAGAAGAGCTGGAGGACGTACTAGTAGAAGAAGGAGAGCTCGCGTCCATCCTGCAAAGTATCAAAAGGGCACGAATAAGTAATATGCTGCTAACCGTGATTAAAATGAAGCGTTAACCAGCATGTGACAGCAAAAGAAAAGCCCTATTAGTCGGAAAATTCGACTTCCAGAAATCAAAGACAAGCAATTCCTCAAAAAGATTCGAAAGGGGGCATGTGAACGGTGATTAAGTGAATAAGCAGTGACTGCAAAAGGCTAATACAGCATGAAAACCTATAATGGGGGCGTGTATGTCTCCTTGCGGCGAAAAATAATCGCTTACAGACGCAAGATTCCAATAATTCAAGGCATGTAAAGCGATAGGGGACGGGAAAGCGATTAATAGCGGTTAACAACATGATAACAAGTAGGCAAAAACCGCAATTACAAAACAAAACAACCGTCCCGACGATCGAAATTTCGACTCACAGGGAACCCTAGACGCGGAAATCGCGCAAAATTCGAATTGATCATGCAAAAACAGCGAGGGATTGCTAATAGATCATCATCAAGCTAAGCAAGGGCAAATAAACACAAATTAATCGAATAAATTCGACTACACATGGAATTTTCGAACCCTAATGCAAAATCATCTCAAAAATTCGAAATAAATCAAGAGAAATAGCAAGGAGTGTGATAGAAATACTTACTTGATGATGATTAACCTACAATGTGCAATTAAACTTCAAAAACGAGCAAGCAAGGCGGATTTTTAATCAAAACCCGCGAACCTAATCCCTTTAAAAACCGTAAAAACGAGCAAGAAAGAGGGGGAAAATAAGGGGTTATGGAAGAATAATTGATTAACAAGAGGATGTAGGTGGTAGATTTGATGAATTTGGGCAAGAAATGGGGGTTTGGGGAAAAATCAATCGCAATTAGGGTAGAGGTTAGACGGAAATTAGGGGTTAAAACAATTTAGAAATGAAAACTGAAATAAAAAGGAGTTAAGTATAGAAAGACTCCGTTCTTTGTTCATTTCACTCGATCGAGTGATTTTAAGTCACTCGATCGAGGTCTTTCTTTGTTCCCCTTGCTCGATCGAACAAAGGCTCCTCGATCGACCAATTTCCATTCGATCGAGTACAAAAGTACTCGATCGAGGGCTTCCTCGTGTGAATTCCTTTGAATTTCCATCTGTACTTCCTCGAAATGCGTGTATTTCCCCAAACCTGCGTAAAACAAATCCAAACACATCCCAAAAATACCAAAAATGCAGCAACACAGTCTATAGTCTTAGTTTAAGCTAAAAAGAATTGTCTAAGCTAATTGTCCTAATTAAAACGTAAATAAACCAATTCAAAGGAAATTCGAAACTTGTCTATTACACTTTGTTACACGGGGCATTTCCCCGTTTAATTCCCATCAGCTGTCAGTAGCCTCTTCGTGGGCTTCGGTGGAGGACGTCACTTCGATCGACCGTCCTCTTTGACTTCCATGAACTTGAATTTACGAGAGGAGGAGGAACATAGTTCAAATCTATGTAGGTTCGAACTGTCTTTGTTCTCGTCGCTCTGTCAGCTTCCTTGGCCTTCTTGGCTCCAGTTTGAGTGACATTGGTTCCACCCTGTCCTTTGACTGCTCCTTCCTTGCCTTCATCGTGCACTGCAGTAAGGACAACAGGCAATTTTCCTCCTTGTTGCTCTCAATCGAGGCGGAGGGTTAGCAATAATAGCAATGTTCTCCAAATTTTCATCTGGAGTGTCAATAATAGGGTCAACGAGAAGAGAGAGCATTGCAAGGTGAGCTTGCATGGGAGCCCTTCGGAATTGGGACCGACGAAAAGTCAACTCCTCATCCCCTACCGGAAGGTCAAAGTCTTCCCGACATCTATCCTTTGCACGGGCGGTGGACAAAAATGGTCTCCCTAAAATGATAGGGGTGTGCACATCTTCGGGAATATCTAGGACGACAAAGTCAACGGGAATAAAGAACTTCCCGATCCTACAGTACGTCTTCCGCTACACCTAGTGGCCGTGATAGACTACGGTCGGCCATACGGACAGTCATATTGGTGCAACTCGGCTTTGTCACACCAAGTCTCTTAGCTAGAGACAAAGGCAAAACACTTACGCTAGCGCCTAAATCGCATAGCGCATTATCAATCAATTGCATACCTATGTGACAGGGGATCGAAAAACTACCCGGTCGATTGCTTAAGAGGTAGCTTATTTTGAGATAAGGGTGACCCCAACTCGTCAAGGCTCTTTGTCTCATTATCATTAATGGTCCTCTTACGTGCTAAAATATCTTTCATAAATCGTAAATAAGAGGGTACCTTCATAAGCAACTCAGTGAACGGCACGGAAACTTCCAAACTCTTCAACAGCTCAACAAATTTGCTAAATGTTGATTTATCTTGGTATTCTGCAGCCGCCTTGGGAAGGGAACCGTAATTGGAATTTCGAGTCCCTTGTTTCTCGCCTCCAAAGTGTCTTAGGAGCAAGTTCGTGTCCTTTGGGCGCTTCTTACCTCTCGAACGAGGCCTTTCGGTAATTCATCGCTTAAACGAGCACTAGCAGGCTCTCGAATAAGCTTCCGTCGTAATATCACTCGATCGAGCAATATGTTCACTCGATCGAGCTCCTTCTTCAAGAATCGCGGGTCGATCGAGCAACGTCCCCACTCGATCGATCAACCTCATCTTCCTTTCCATTCGATCGAGCACTGTGCTCACTCGATCGACCAGCTTCCTTACCAATTCCACTCGATCGAACTGTTTCAGCACGGACTTGATCGATCGAGTAATTCTGTGTCGTAGGTCCCTTTTTCTTACGAACCCCTGTTCATTATCGGCGACAAGCGCCCTTGGTCGATTTTGCACTTAGGTCCCTCGTAAGAAAGACCACTTCTCAATTCTATCAAATGAACCGTTTCATTTGGGTTCTTGTCATTTTGAGTTGGCAAATGACCGGGCTTCCTTGAAGATTGATTTTCCGCCAATTGAGCAACTTGAGTCTCAAGTGCCTTGAATGCCGTGTGTCCTTCGTTGTAATTGCTTAGCAATGGATTGCATCATAGACTTCAACTCACCCATCTCACTCACCCCACTAGATGACGAGGCACCTTGGTTAGGCGGGTTGAAAGACGGAGGCTTCTGATAGCCTTGTTGCTTCTGGTGTGGAGGAATATAGGGTTGCTGCTGATTTGGAGGAGCGGTGGGGTTAAGTACGTTGTTACGATTACTCCACCTCAAATTGGGGTGGATATTTGGCTCGTAATGAGTGTTGTTTTGCCTATAGTGTTGAAAGGCAGCACATTGCTCATAAGGACTAGGGACGAATCAGCGACATGTCCATCTACCCCGCATCTCGCATGCACGAAAGGACCGTCTGTCATAGCATTAACCTGGTACATCCCGGCTTGAAAGCTCCCCTAGTTCATACTTGTCGAACCTAGCGATAAGGGCTTCTAATGCGGCCCTTTGAAGAGGATTCAGCGGCTCTCCGTTGGTTTCCTCTTGAATTCCCGTATTCAGCCCTATGAGTGGCTAAATCATCTATTATTTTCCAACCTTTCGTCGGCCCCAGGTTGTCAGAAAATCGACCATTGGCTGCCGCGTCTAGTATTGCTCTCTGATCATCATATAAACCATTGTAAAAATGGTTACATAGGCTCCATTTCTCGAAACCGTGGTGCGGTATGGTACGCACTAGTTTCTTAAAACGAAGCCACGCTTCATGGAAATTCTCGTCGGGCCCTTGTTTGGCGGTTATCCGAGCTCGATGGCTATGGTTCTCGAAGCGAGAGAAATACTTCTTATAAAATGCCAGTGCTAGCGAATTCCAATCTGTTATGCCGTGAAACGACTTTGTCCAAATCCTGTACCACTCCCTTGCAAAGCATCGCGGAGTGAGAAGATGAACATAGTTTCTTTGATCGATCATTTGTCACACCGGTGGGAGGAGGTATGGAGCGGCGATGAGTCGATGAAGGTCTCCATATCTTTGAGTGCATCTTCCTTAGCGGCTCCCCGGCGATTTTTCTCTACCATGCGATGTAAGACGGCTTAGGTTCGAATTTCTGGCATCTCCGGCGGTTCGAACCCCTTATAAAGGTTGTCATTTGTGGGCTCGGAGTGACTAGCGATGGATGCTTCCTCGGCCATTTCGGGAAATTCTGGGAAAGTGATAGACTCAAGTGAGCAGTCGGAAAGCGGAGAAGACGGTGGGTTGTCTTGAAAAGCTCGTTCTCGTAAAAATTGCTGCGAGAACGGGCTCTTCTGTTGCTCTCGAAATAGTCTCCTCTTTGCGCGACGGGATCTCTCAATCTCGGGATCAAAAGGTAGCGGTGGACCACCTTGCGACTGCGCATAAGATGAAACTACGGACAAGATATGAGAATAGCTTAAGGAACGAAGTTCCTTAAACTAAAAAGGAGAATTAAAAATAAAAATGACTAGTAATTGGAACAATTGCCTCCCACAACTGGCGCCAAAATTTGACACGTCTGTCGCGTACTGTCAAAAATAAAACCTAACGGTCTCAACTAAATATGTAGTAGAGGCGGTCGAGTATCGAATCCACGGGGAGGAATGTAACTACAGCTATCTATTTCTAATTCCAAGGTAACAATTGGGGTTGATTAATTTTTGGTTCTAAACTACGGAGTAAAAGGAAGAGAAATAAGGAAGAGAGCAAAAAGCAAGAAAATGATTTTAAACTATCAATAAGAGAGGGGCATGTCGGGACTTCGGTTCACTACGGTAGTACGACAACTCGGCAATAAATGACTCAGACGAACTAATTGTGAGACGGATATTAGAAGGTCCTTTCGGTCCACTTCCCACCCTAAAGTACCACTAACTTAACTTTCGTCCTCATTAGGGTAGTTTACTGTTTATAGCAGGCCTATTTAATCCAATCTTTCGATCCAGGGTTAATTGTAGCCAGTTTAATAGGTGACATAGAAGCGTGCACTCAACTAGGTCGGTGATTACAGTTATATTGCTATAGTGACAGAGTCTCTTATATCAGTTCGTCTAATTCATTCACTACGTCGTCATCATTCTACCGTAGGTCCCCTAATCCCAACATGAAAGGAGATTAGCTACTCATGACTATCGATAAACTAACAGCATACAAATTCCCAGCAGAAGACATAACGATATGATGATAAAAAGCAATGATAACAATTAGGGCAAGAAGAATAAAAAGCATAAAAACATGTAATAAACAACAAATGAAGGTTAATTAATATTAAGGAGGGAAAGAGAATTACAATCCGAGAAATTCCGGCGTAAAGAACGGAATCCGAAGAGCAATCTAACGTTGAAAAAGTAACAGTAGGCTAATGTGAAGGAATGTAGATATCGTCTAAGAGTAGAAGGAGATCAAAAGCATAAAAAGCTGCCTAATTAACCTAGTAATCCTCGGTTAAATAGGCAAAGTCTAAGTGTTTATTGCGTAATTAACAAAACACGGACTAATTAAAGCCCACAGACGGAAATCTTCTCGATCGAGTGGGCAAAACCACTCGATCGACCAGTATCTCAGCAGGAACTCCTCGATCGAACAGCAGGGTTCTCGATCGAGGACTTGATCAAAGGCAGATTACTCGATCGAGGAAGGAACCTCTCGATCGAGCTCAGGGAGCTTCAGGGACCATTCGATCGTCCTCCAAACAGCTCGATAGACCACTTGGATCTTCAATTCAGCTTGCGTCTTCACTCAAGTACCTCGTAGTGCGTGCAACGACACTTCTCAGTGCAACATCTCACTCTGGGATAATCCCGTCTCCTCTAGATGCATGCAAAAGGGCAGAAAAGAGCATGGTTTCGCTACTTTTGCGATCATTCCTACGAAAAGGACAAAATACACCAAAGTAGCCAATTCGGGGCAAAATACTATAAAAATAGCATAGAATATGCATGGAAATACGTGCTGAAATAGGCCAAAAAGACTATACATTAGGCACGTATCACCTACCATCAAACCTCAAACTACCATCTGTATGAATAGAGAATCGAGACACTGTCCCTTTCTCTACTCCAGCTCTCCACTCAACTATCTTAGGATCCAACGCCTGTTTACCTCGAATATCGTCATAAAGATCAGGCTGCACTGTCAAATCTCCCATGGCATCCTCTCTCTGCATCATGTGTATCCCAAACCTCCCCACCCCATCTCTCAACCTCATCAAAGATAAAGCTGTACACAAAGAATGTACACTCTTCCTACTCAAAGCATCTGCAACAACATTTGCTTTCTCTTCATGGTAGATAATATCCATGTCATAATCGCCAATCAGCTCCATCCACCTCCTTTGTCTCATGTTCAACTCTTTTTGAGCGAAGATGTACTTGAGACTCTTGTGATCCGAAAATACCTTAAAGGTCACCCCATAAAGGTAATGTCTCCAAATCTTAAGAGCAAACACCACTGCACCCAACTCTAGATCATGTGTAGGATAGTTCTCCTCATAAGACTTATATTGCCTAGAAGCATAGGCAATCACCTTACCGTTCTGCATCAACACACATCCCAACCCATTCTTTGAGGCATCTGTATAAACCTCAAAGTTCTCGATCCCTTCAGGCAATGTTAAGATAGGAGCTGTGGTCAAACGCTCCTTTAATGTTTGGAACGCCGTCTCACAACTCTCATCCCAACGAAACCTGTTCTCTTTCCTCATCAAAGCTATCATAGGTCTAGCAATCTTGGAGAAATATTTCACGAACCGTCTGTAGTATCCAGCTAAACCCAAGAAACTCCAGATCTCAACAACATTCTTTGGTGCTTCCCACTTTGTCACTGCCTCAATCTTTGTCGGATCCACAGCTACCCCATTCTTAGAGATCACATGCCCTTAAAAGCAACTTTATCTAACCAGAACTCACACTTGGACAGCTTAGCATATAACTCATGCTCCCTCAAGGTCTGCAACACAATCCTCAGATGCTCCTCATGCTCCTCCTTAGTCTTGGAATAGACTAAGATGTCATCGATAAACACCACCACAAACTTGTCCAAAAACTGTCGGAAGATTCTGTTCATCAAATCCATAAACACAGCCGGTGCATTAGATAACCCAAACGGCATCACCACATACTCATAATGGCCATACCTCGACGTGAAAGCTGTCTTTGGTATGTCCACCTCTCTAATCTTCACCTGATGGTAACCCGACCTCAAATCAATCTTGGAAAAGACTGATGCACCACTCAACTGATCAAACAGGTCATCTATCCTTGGCAAAGGATACTTGTTCTTCAGCGTCACTCGGTTTAGCTCCCTGTAGTCTATGCACAACCTCAAGCTCCCATCTTTCTTCTTCACAAAAGAACTGGTGCTCCCCACGGTGATACACTAGGTCTAATGTATCCCTTCTCTATCAGATCATCTAACTGCTTCCTGAGCTCCTCCATCTCTTTAGGACCCATCCGGTATGGTGCCTTAGAGATTAGCCCCGTCCCTGGTTTCAACTCAACCGTGAAATCTATCTCCCTCTTCGGTGGCAACCCCGGAATCTCCTCTGGAAAAACATCTGCAAACTCCCCCACCACTGGTATCTGATCAACCGTTGGACTCTCTATCCGGTCATCTCTAACATGGCACAAGATCAAAGGGCATCCCTTCCTCGGATAGAACTTCAAGGTCGCAGCTGCAATCAACTTAACTTTGGGTTTGACCACAAACCCACGATAAGACACACTAACGCCCTTAGGACCTCTCAAAGACACTTTCTTTTGATGACAGTCTATCTTAGCTTTATACTTTCCCAACCAATCCATCCCGACTATCATCTCAAAACCATCAAAAGGAAACTCTAGCAAATCTACATGTAGATCAACTTGCCCAACTATCATAGATACATCCCTATATAACCTCCCACAGGATACAGACTCACCCGAAGGTATAAAAACTTTCTTACTTACAGACTCATATACCCTCAAACCCAACCGTTTAACATGACTCGAAGATACAAACGACTGTGACGCTCCCGAATCAAACAAAACAAAGGTATGAATACCGTTAACAAGAAAAGTACCAATGATAACATGTGCATCATCCTCCGCTGCTTTCTTGTCCATCATGAACATGACTTTCCCGGTCTTCGTCCACCTCCCGGACAAGATCGGGCTGATGTGGTCGGTTTAGCACCAGACCCCTGATTGTTGTTGTTGTTCGTAGCTGGTTTCTGGTAGGAATTACCGCCATTGCGGTTACCTCCACCCTGGTAGATCTGACCTCCCCGGTTAGACCATGACCCAGTCGATCTATTGCTCGCATAACTCTGTGCCGGCTCCTGAGAATAGCTCCCCTGAGCTGATCTCTGAAAAGCTCCAGGTACACTCGTGCACTCATGTCTCTTGTGGCCTACACCACCACAGCCATAGCAGGTCATCCCCAACTATCACTACCACTCATACGGCCACGCCCAAAGGAAGCCCCAGCACTGAACTCCGACCCAGAAGAAAACGCTCTAGCCTGATTGTGGTTGCCTTTGTTGTGGCTTGATTGGCCACCACCTTCACTCTCAGCCTTTATTTTCTCAACTACTCTCTCCTGAGCCAACTCCACCAACCTTTCCGCTCTCCCAGCCCTCTTATAAGCTTCCTTAACATCAGTAAGGACTCCCACAGGTAACTTGTCCATGATCTTGGGAGTCAACCCCCTCTCAAATCTCAGCGCTAGGTTCTCCTCACTCAAACCCATGTCCTCAGCATACCTAGACTTCTCATTAAACTGCTTGTAGTACTCAGCCACTGACATATCGGATGTCATCCTAAACCCATCAAACTCCTCCCTCAGCTTACTCCTCACATGCTCTGGTACAAACTCTTTCCTCATAGCCCTCCGAAACTCTTCCAAAGTTATAGCAGGTAAGCCCTGCTTTGTATACATCTCTCTAGAACTCACTTTCACCTTGTCCCACCACTCACCAGCTGCTTCCCTCAAGTAGAACACAGCTTGTTCTACTCTCATCTCATCAGGACAGTGTACCAGGTCCAGTATGTTCTCCATCTCACGATGCCAGTTGTCAAGAAGGTTTGGCTCCCCGGTCCCCTTGTACTCTTTTGGGTTAAACCTCGTTATATAAAGGCTGATCTTAGAGTGATCAACCTCCTTATCCTTTCCCACTCTCTTTAAGGCCTCCGTAAGAGCATCCTGATGCTCCAACATCTTAACGACATCATCGATGTTCATGTTCTCAGCTCTCGTATACAAAGCGTTTTTCTTGGGCGGCATCTTGAAACTATATAAGAAAGGGTAGATATAAACATACGCACTATAACCCCAAAACACGAAAAACAGATCGCTTTAACGCACTCGATCGAGTGCCAAAACCTACTCGATCAAGTAGAGGCTACTCGATCGAGTGCCCACCATACTCGATCGAGTGCCCCGACATCAGACCCAAAACAGACCTTCTGATCTCTAACATACTCGACCGAGTAGCACAGCCACTCGATCGAGTGCCCTATGTACTCGATCGAGTACCCAAAAACATGATTCTGGTTATAAAAACGTCAAATACCCACTCGATCGAGTCAGACCCATTCGACCGAGTACCTCACCTACTCGATCGAGTACTGATACCGTCGTTCAGTACCAAAAATAAATACCTAGCTAATACTAACAGAAGTCAGCGGTAAGTAGGGTCGATCTCCACAGGGAGGCGGTCACTATCTACTTGTCTATTCGGTCTGTCTAAGTCACAAGATGGGGTTTTTGAGTTGTTTGACTAAACTAAATAAGATAAAGCAAGAGAAATAAAAATGAGAGGAATTAACAAGCAAGGGGGAGAGGACTAGGATTTCGGGTCATCAATGAACGTCAGTCAATCGCAGTTAAGGTCACAGATCAGTCGATGTGTCGGTCTAAGGGGCAATGAATATCTCCTTTCGGTCTCAATTCGCCCTAAAAAGCCATTAGCTTAACTTTCGCCCTCACTAAAGCATCCTATTGTTCACTGCGGGTCTCACCCCTTCCAACCTTTCGGTCTAGGTCAAGGCTTACCAAAATTAAAAGGCTAATTGCATCGATTCAACTAGCAGGATACAATTATAGCAGCGATTAACAACATAGACTAAAACAACAACGACAACCTATAAACCTAATTAGAAATTAACATTCATTCATTGAATCACTTAATCCTAGCAGAGAGAATTAGCTAGACATAAATAAAGAAAGAACAAGAATAAAGGGAAGAAAAACAATAAGCATTAATTAAATTAAAGAAAAAAGGGAAAGGAAGAAAGTTACAGTAGAAAAGGATCCGGAAAATAGGAGAGAAAATAGTATTCAACAGTAACCAGAGGAAAAAGTAACGTGTGATGTGTGTGTGGAGAGTTACAAATGACGTCTTCCTTTCCTATTTATAAGAAAAATAGGATTTTATTTAACCTAATGACGGATTAAAGCTAAAAGCCCGAGCCCATAAGAGAAACCACTCGATCGAGTGGTTTAAAACTACTCGATCGAGTAAAATAAAGCTTAAACCACTCGATCGAATAGAAAATCTACTCGATCGAGTAAATCCTAAAATGCAACTACTCGATCGAGTAGAAAAAGGACTCGATCGAACATAATTGTACTCGATCGAGTACTTTCCAGCGCACAATTTCCTGCTTTGCGTACTGAACTTCAAACGGCTGCCATTTCTTCGTTACTTGGGCAAACAGGGCGATTCCAGTGGCGTTGGAAAGCTAAGAGGACAAAATTTCATCTCCAATTGGAATCACCTGAATATATGTTGTATAACTCGAGATATGGCTCTTCAAAGTAGGCACTAGCAATTTGAAGTTCTTCCTTTGCTCGCCTAGCTATCTTTCTTCTTTGCGCATCTCAAAATAGCTATATTCCCGCTCCAAATTCACTCTTCCTCCAAATGCATGCTAAAAGGACGGTAAAAGGCTTGATTTCACTACTTTCTGGTTCATTCCTGCAAATAAGACAAAACAAACCAAAGTAGCATATTCGGGGCATTTCGTAGCAAAAAACTACGATAATAGCATAGAAATACGTGCATAAAAAGGCCAAAAAGACTATATAAAATGCACGTATCAAATCTCCCCAAACCAAACTTTTACTCGTCCTCGAGTAAACTAAATGCAAACTAATGGAACGAAAAAGATAACTCAGAGCTAGCTATAACTTGTCCACTTAAACTAGTTTAATGCAAGCAAACTAACACTTATAGCAAAACAGTCAAATGCAAACGAGTTATAGGATGTTTATAATAAAGCTGAACCGTCGACCTTGCAAGACCTTTAATGATGGAGTCTCACGGGTACTCTTCTCTCATGAAGCAAAGGGTAAGCATATATATGTAAGAGAGAAAGAAAAATAGTCGCTCACCTAAACTACGACCCACATAAACATGCATGCAACTAATATGATAGACAATTCTAGATACCGTACATACATTCCAACCAAACAAGGTCTGTCACATCACGGTAGAGGGCTTACAAAAATATTGTAAAGTGAGGCAATGGGTAAGAAAAGGCAAAACATTTATGGGAATGTGGAGGTATAGGTGATCAAGCTAGTACCTAAACAAAACCATATAACAACATCCATTTCCAGCTCAATTATAGAATTAAGTACAATGCCCTTCATTTGGCACAAAACTCACCAAACCGAACTGAAAATACTCCTCAATAGATATAGATAAAGCATAGGAGCGAAACCGTCTCAACAAACAACATCTTTGTTTTTCTTTTTTCTTTTTCTATTTTCCACGGTTCCCTTCTTTTTTTTTTGTTCTCTTTCCGGTTTCTTTTTTTTTGAATTTTTTCTTCTTTTTTTTTCTTATCCTCCTTGTCTTCATAAATTACCAACTCCAAATCATCAGATACAAGCCAAACTTGGCACAATAAATTATATACCGCAAAACAATCTAAACTAGCTTGACAAGGCATGCTAAATTTGGAATGTAGTTAAGGGTCAACAGGCAAATTTGGCTAATGTGGAGTTAAATGGGTAAAAATGAAAGAAAAGGGAAATGTAAGCGCCTCCCTGCATGTGACACCAACCACTAACCCGAATGTATGCAGACAAAAAGCAATTGAATTTCATATTTGTGCAAATTGATGAACATGTTATGCAAGGAGTAACTACTCACAATCCTACATGAAACTGGTCACAAATGACACCAGTTTATACGGCTCGAATTCCTTAGAAATTATTAGTAGCTTGCCAAAATTTTCAGGTCAAGTCTATTCGTTCAGCTAAATTTGAACAAAAACTCGTAGATATGCGTAAGACTCAGCTAATAACTATCAATTAGATGCAAGGCTTAAGTAAAAATGACAAGTTAAAGTGAAATTTCATCACGGAAATCTATCATTCCGACTCAACCTATATGCAAAAGTAGATGTGAAATTTGTTTTATTATTTTCGTTTTTTTTTTTTTTTTTTAAGAACAATGCATATGAAATATGAAAATTAAACGTGATAACAGGAATGCAATAAAAGATGAATGCAGACACAGATATGGATGCATAACCTCCCCAAACCAAACCGTACAATGCCCTCATTGTACCCAAAAAACGGAAAGGAAATGCAAACTAAAAAGGAGAGAGTGGAGATGCGGAAAACTTACAAGATAACGCGAAGAAGGGACCTCCCAAACCCCAAACAACATGGGAGGTCACAAAAACACTTTATAGTGGCGTCATAGGAAGCGAATCAAAGCAAGAAAACTCGATCGAGAGAACCGATTATTAAACAAAATAAAAACTGAAATGTTTGAAAAACAACTAAAAATAAAATCTCCGGGTTGCCTCCCGGGTAGCGCTAGTTTCAGACAGGTCCCAGCTCGACCTTCTTTCTTAATCCAGCTGCTCCAGTCAGTTACAATCAAAGCAGCTCAAAGCTCTTAGCATGAGATCATATATCTGCGCATGTGCTACACAAGAGCATAAGTAGCACCATAATATAAAAATAAAATAGGAAATTGAAATATTTAATCGTTTAAGCCTAACAAATTTCCTATGACAGCTCCTAAATTTGTCAATAAAATAAAGGAGCGCAGGAGCAATTAATAATAATCTAGGGCATTGTTTTAGTTTAACAAATTTGAGATGACAAGAACGGTGAAAAATTGTTAAATTAACTGACCGACTGGAAGGGGGTATAGCATAAAAAGAAAAAACACGAGTCATACGAGGTAGCGTACTATTAATATTAACAATAATAAAATTATCGCTAACTACCTCAGGTGGGTTGCTCTCAATATCAGAATCATTGACAAAAGAATACAATACCTCATCCGTGCTAGGAGCAATTACCGACTCAGTTATCTTCTCGTCACCCTCCTCAGTGGATTCCGTCCCGTAAATCGCAGCCTCAAGCGCATCCAGCTCGGCCTTGAAAAGGGGTGATTCACCGTAACCATTATCATCATCAAAATCGTCATTTAAAACGAACCCAAGTGATAAATCCTTGCTCTCTCTGGCCAAATCAGTCGATCGAGTAGAAATGTTACTCGATCGAGAACTTTCCTCTTGATAATCACTCGATCGAGCATATGAAACAGCTCGATCGAGTACTTCCTCTAAGTAGTTGTTCGATCGAGTGGAATAAAGTGCTCGATCGAACGATTCTTCAGGTATTTCACTCGATCGACTAATATATGTCACTCGATCGAGTGATTCTTCTTTGTCTGATCTGTGAAATCCTCGTGTAAGGCATCATTATCTGATAGAACTTCGTAATCCAAGTCATTCCAGTCATCAGAAACAACTAACTGAGCTATTTGAGACTCGAGCTTATCAAATCGCGCACAAGTGTGTCTATCACCTTCTTGCACTTGGAGTGCAAACGCCTTCATCAAAGATTTCAGCTCCGCAATCTCTTCTTTCTGTTTATCAGGAGGAGGAGCTTGTTGTCACGGTGGCCAGACAAACGGAGGCTGTTGATAGCCTCGTTGATACAGCGGATGTGGCGGCACAATTGCAGTGGAATGAGTAGCTTGTCTTTGCTGCTTGAACGCAAAGACCTCGTCGCGCCAAATTTTGACACGGTCGTTTCCCGCTAAGCAAACAGCTGCATCATGCCCAGCAGCACCACATCTCTCACACAAAACCACCCGCCGCGCCTTAGAATGGAACATAGGTGGAAGGTCAAAGGTACTCAAGCCTTCCCTTTGACGATATTTGACCTAGAATTGTCTAGGTAGGACCTGTAGGACCTATCAAAACAGCACTAGAGAAAAAGATGAGAACGGCCTCAAGGGAAAAATCCCTTGAGGCTAAAAACAGACAAAATAAAACAAGTAAATAAATAGTTGCCTCCCCGGCAACGGCGCCAAAATTTGATACCGTCGTTCAGTACCAAAAATAAATACCTAGCTACTACTAACAGAAGTCAGCGGTAAGTAGGGTCGATCTCCACAGGGAGGCAGTCACTATCTACTTGTTTATTCGGTTTCACAAGTTGGGGGTTTTGAGTTGTTTGACTAAACTAAATAAGATAAAGCAAGAGAAATATAAATGAGAGGAATTAACAAGATAGGGGGAGAGGACTAGGATTTCGGGTCATCAATGAACGTCAGTCAATCACAGTTAAGGTCACAGATCAGTCGATGTGTCGGTCTAAGGGGCAATGAATATCTCCTTTAGGTCTCAATTCGCCCTAAAAAGCCATTAGCTTAACTTTCGCCCTCACTAAAGCATCATATTGTTCACTGCGGGTCTCACCCCTTCCAACCTTTCGGTCTAGGTCAAGGCTTACCAAAATTAAAAGGCTAATTGCATCGATTCAACTAGCAGGATACAATTATAGCAGCGATTAACAACATAGACTAAAACAACAACGACAACCTATAAACCTAATTAGCAATTAACATTCATTCATTGAATCACCTAATCCTAGCAGAGAGAATTAGCTAGACATAAATAAAGAAAGAAAAAGAATAAATGGAAGAAAAACAATAAGCATTAATTAAATTAAAGAAAAAAGGGAAAGGAAGAAAGTGACAGTAGAAAAGGATCCGGAAAATTGGAGAGAAAATAGTATTCAACAGTAACTAGAGGAAAAAGTAACGTGTGATGTGTGTGTGGAGAGTTACAAATGACGTCTCCCCTTCCTATTTATAAGAAAAATAGGATTTTATTTAACCTAATGACGGATTAAAGCAAAAAGCCCGAGCCCATAAGAGAAACCACTCGATCGAGTGGTTTAAAACTACTCGATCGAGTAAAATAAAGCTTAAATCACTCGATCGAATAGAAAATCTACTCGATCGAGTAAATCCTAAAATGCAACTACTCGATCGAACATAATTGTACTCGATCGAGTACTTTCCAGCGCACAATTTCCTGCTTTGCGCACTGAACTTCAAACGGCTGCCATTTCTTCATTACTTGGGCAAACAGGGTGCTTCCAATGGCGTTGGAAAGCTAAGAGGACAAACTTTCATCTCCAATTAGAATCACCTGAATATCAGTTGTAGAACTCGAGATATGGCTCTTCAAATTAGGCACTAGCAATTTGAAGTTCTTCCTTTGCTCGCCTAGCTATCTTTCTTCTTTGCGCATCTCAAAATAGCTATATTCCCGCTCCAAATTCACTCTTCCTCCAAATGCATGCTAAACGGATGGTAAAAGGCTCGATTTCACTACTTTCTGGTTCATTCTTGCAAATAAGACAAAACAAACCAAAGTAGCATATTCGGGGCATTTCGTAGCATAAAACTACGATAATAGCATAGAAATACGTGCATAAAAAGGCCAAAAAGACTATATAAAATGCACGTATCAAGTACCCCCTACTCGATCGAGTCATGCTGACTCGTATATACTACCCGCATGTTATCTCTCATATCCCAACATACTACACAACTTTATAAACTCAGCATTATAATCTAACTACGCATCCGATTCTACACAACTCCTCATTCAATCAACAAAACAACTATTTTATGTTATCAAATGCCACATAATAAACAACCATCATGCTTCTTATACAAACAAACAACGTATATATATACCTCACTAACTTTTCAATCACCATATCAATCTTCTACTCCCAACATCAATCAATTCACAATATATATCGTCACATTCACATACAAGCTAACAAACACCACATATGACCTTGACATATACCCCCCCATGTGACCGGTTCAAAATTGTAGGGCGAGTACGCGACTTTAGGACGTCTCCCAAGCCTTTGCATTAGCTCCTACAACCTTTACCCCGGGTTCATTTTAATTAACTCCCTATATTCATTAGATTCATTGGTTACAGGTTTCAGGATCGTCGCTCTGATACCATTTTGTAACACCCCCATACTCCAAGTGCCTTACCAGGACTACCCAGGTATAAAGATGTTATCATCTCGGTTCCCCGAGGCAATGATAATCATAAGACAATAACGAAACAACATTTAAATAGTATAAGTTTAGTGAATAAGATACAATCCAAAACCAAATACCAAAATACGGTTACATGTTCTCAAAACCAACTGTCTACTCAACTAAATGAAATGTCTAATAAACTACTCAGGCTACAGCGAAAGACTCTATCATCTGAAAGTGGCACATCCCAGCTATCCTATGTAACTCGACTCATACCTGCTCAACAACTGCTCACCATCCCCGAATGGATCACCACAGTTTTTAAAACAATAAACAGGGTCAGTACTAATCACACACTTTATATAATCCAACAATACAACAAACAACACAGCTCAATCATCACAGATATACTCCGAACTCCATTCCCAACTCCACAATACTGACTACACACTAAAGTGTGTAGCCCTGCCAGAGTGCCCATCGCAACATGTCACTCCACGCCGCCAGTGGGGGACCGTAGCCGTTCCCACCTAATCCCCGCTCATCTCCGTTGAGCGATAAACCCAAATTCCTTAATGTGCACATCCCTTCTGTGGCGGGTTCCACAGAAGGCGAATAATGGGCGTGAAGCCACTCCCGCAAGTGACTCCACTCAGCCAGGGATGCGCCCCAAAGAACACAGACAGATACAAACAATCACAACTACTAAACAGCAATCAACACCAACAACCGTCACAATACTCGTATGATAACAATCAACAATCACAAATCACCAGCACATATTATGGGACTAATACTGAGTAGGGAAACCCTACCTGGAAAGCAACACAGTCAGACGATCTCAACAGCTGTTATCAAAAGGCCTCTTCTGCGAATTCTCCTCCTAACATACAATAATACAATTACTACCAATCAAGAAATACAACAAAACCCCCAAATGCCCAGACTAGGGTTTAACTAACTTTAACGAAATACCATAAAAACAGTACGTAGATCTTACCCTCGACACAAGGATCACAAAGGTATAAAGAAAGACGAATTCCGACCTTCCAAGCTCCGGGATTTGCCAATAATGCGATTGATGCGAAGAACGTAGATTGTTTTCTCTTTTGAAAGTAATTAGGTTTGTAAAAGTGTATTAAAAAAGTGACGGAAGTGTTTATATATTGAATCGCATTATTAACAAAACCCGACAAATCATCCCCCAGTAAACCGGCTACTCGATCGAGTAGCTGACATACTCGATCGAGTGCCGCCTACTCGATCGAGTATCGAGGTTACTCGATCGAGTACCCAACAGGTCAGAAACTGTTCTAAATCGTAAAACACCGTTACTCGACAGAGTAAGGCCCACTCGATAGAGTACCCAGAGGCTCATAAAACCGTAGTATTACACAACCCCTCGTCCAGAACCCACCCAACCAACCCGACACTAATTCCCCTGTCCATTCGCCTGTTCGCTCACCTACACCCAACACCGAACAGTTCCCGCCTTCTATACCACCCACAACCACCACTCCTGCTTCCGCCTCCTCCACACCAACACCTCCGCCACCCCCACCACCTCCCCACCCCCACCACCCTCCATTCCCACCCATTCCATGTCAACTCGTGCCATGAATGGTATATTCAAACCCAAAGCTCTCCTAACTCCATCTGCCATATCGCCCTTACCAAAATCCCCCCACCTCGCCCTAGCCGATCCGAACTGGAACCGTGCCATGCAGAACGAATTTTCCGCATTAAAGGAGAATCATACTTGGGATTTAGTTCCTAGGCCGAATGACGTGTCCATTATTCGATGCATGTGGCTCTTTCGTCACAAATTTCATGCAGATGGCTCCCTTCAACGATATAAAGCTCGCCTTGTCGTTAATGGCAAGACACAACAGGTTGGGATAGATTGTGATGAAACCTTTAGTCCGGTAGTCAAGCCTACTACCATTCGAACTGTACTCAGTCTCGCTGTTTCCCGGTCTTGGCCTATTCATCAATTGGATGTTAAAAACGCATTTTTACATGGCAACTTGGACGAGACTGTTTATATGCATCAACCACCCTGTTTCGTTGAACCATCTACCCCTCATCATGTGTGCAAACTTCGAAAGTCCCTTTACGGTCTTATGCAAGCTCCACGAGCTTGGTATCATCTGTTTGCCTCTTTCATTTTATCCTTGGGTTTTACAAGCAGTAAGTGTGATTCTTCATTATTTATTTATAAATCTCCTACTGCTACGGTTTACTTGCTTTTGTATGTCGACGATATCGTCATCACTGCCTCTAGCTCTGTCTTGCTTTGGTCTTTAATTATTCGGCTGTCCCGTGAATTTGCTATGTCTGATCTCGGTGCTCTCCACCATTTTTTGGAAATTTCGGTGACTCCTACCTCTCAAGGCCTATTTTTGTCGCAAGAAAATTATGCTAAAGACATTATTAATCGTTCTAAGATGGCCTCCTGTAAACCGTGTAATACCCCTGTTGAACCCGGTGGTAAATTAAGTGCTAATGACGGACCTAAATTTGAGGACCCTGCTCTTTATCGAAGCTTGGCCGGTGCTTATGCGGTCCAGCAGGTCTGTTTGTTTATGCATGACCCACGTGCCTCTCATTATCATTTTTTGAAGCGGATCGATCATCCGCTATTTATAGGGTACTACGGGTCACGGCCTCACGGCCTCACTATTCGTCCCTCTCGTGCTCATACTCTTACTGCATATTCTGATGCCGATTGGGGGGTTGTCCCGACACTACTCGGTATACGTCTGGTTATTGTGTATTTTTGGGTGACAATTTAGTGTCTTGGTCCTCGAAGCGACAACCAACAGTGTCACGGTCTAGTGCTGAGGCCGAATATCGTGGCGTTGCAAATGCCGTCGTTGAAACTAGTTGGCTCCGTAATCTCCTACTCGAGCTATATGTACCACTTCGACGCTCTACTATTGTCTTTTGTGATAATATCTCCGCCGTTTATTTACTCGGCAATCCGGTCCAGCATCAACGAACCAAGCATGTCGAGATCGATATCCATTTTGTTCGTGATAAGGTTAAGATTGGGTAAGTTCGTGTGCTTCATGTTCCTTCCGAATACCAATATGTTGATATATTCACCAAGGGTCTCCCTCGTCTTTTATTTGACCGGTTTCGAGCCAGCTTGAGCGTCCGTCCTCCTACCGCTCCAACTGCGGGGGCGTGTTAGTCGAATATTCCTTGAATATTTGACATTGTATTTTAGTATATACTAGTTGGAAAGCCCGTGCGATGCACGGGACTCCTATTAGGATTATCTGTAAAAATATATATTCTTAAGTTAACAAAAAAAGTCTAACTATGTTGAATCATGGATGAAAAAAACTTCATGGTTGGTATAGTTGATTGAAGAATTATTAGTGCTTTTACCATAAAAATTTGACATTTAATAGTACTTATAACATCAAGTGATTTATTTATAATATGTACTTTGCTTTTTCATTGTTGCAAACACAAATTGGTTTTTAATTCAATAAAAAAACGCTTTCTTTGTTAATATGGTGCAGCTCACCAAAATGAATCCTTAATAACGGAGACTGACCTTTATGAGTCTTGTAATTATTTTAACCTACAACAACTACGTAAAACTGAATGTTGTTACGTAAAACAACAATTACCATAATTATATATAGTGTGTTCAAAGAAAATGTTAGATCTCTTAAACATAATTTTACCTTGATTATATATTTTTAGAATTAAGAGTATTTGCTCCTTATAAACTTCTCGCAACATCAAATCCAAACTGAATTCCAATAGAATTATTAGTCTCTAAACAACAATAAAAAAATATATGTGATTCTATTGCATAGAATGCATGGGGCAACATCATTTATTAGTTTTATGACATCATTTAAAATCGTTGAGTTACAAAGTTAGTATTTTATGGCAACGCTGAAACGTTGATTTAAGTTACCATGGTCTGGTAATAGAAAACTATTAAATTTAATAAAAAGTCAAACCATGCTGAAAATGAGAGCAAACAAAAATTCAGGAGTTGATTTAGATGAGGAGAGATTAATCATCAGTTCCCCTCACAAAAATGCAACAAAAATGTTGGCATTTGGTATTGACTATATCAGTTGTATAACATTCACAAATATAATTGGATTGTAGAGTTATTATTCTTATAATCTCACGCGTCATTGATTTTTAATAGAAATCGTCTTTGACTATTTATAATTAAGATTACTTGTCCTTAAAAGCTTCATGCAAAATATATAATACGATACATAATTTGATAAACTTGTGAAAACTTCTTTGTAAATAATGTCTTTCGTTTGGCTTTGATACATTTGGTCTCTATCACGATGAGAACCTTAATCCCTTGGATGACTTTGCTCTTGACGTTTCTACGTAAAGGTGGTCATTACTAAAAACTGGCTTCAGCACATAAATTCCAACATGATTAAGTGATTGTCCCTGACTCTTGTTTATTTTCTAGCGAAGCATAGCCTCAATGTATATTGTCTCCGCTTAAGAACGAAAGGAATCTTTGTATCCGAGGAAGTCATTCCTATGCTCGGTTCAGTACCTTTTGCCAACTTTGGAACCCGTAATTATCTTCCTTTCTATTTCGAATTTCCCAAGGCGATTGATAAAAAGACAATGTCTCTTTAGATAGTCCTCTTACGGAGTTGATGTTCCTCAACAACATAACCGACATACCACACTTGGTAAAACATACCATTATGAGTTATGTTAAAAAATTCATCATGTATACTCCCTTCACTTCTTAATAAACATGTTTCCCATTACTTCTCAAGGGTCAAACGTCGTTTCTAACTTTGACCATTAATATGTCAAAAATCATGGTCAAACTAATGTATTGAAGATTCTGCAAAAACAATACATAGGATCATTGGGAAGAGGATGATGTACATTTAGTGTGAAATTCCTAAAAGATAATGAATTTTGCTCCCAAAGTCTAACGGGACTAAAATACTCTACCAAGTCTCGAATAATAGGAAACAAAAAAACGACTCCTACAAGCAAGGATGTCATACGGGCGAGGGGACAGGACGAATATAGGCTTTCTTATACCCATATTATTAGTTAGAAAAATTACATGCCCTTAGTTGTCACAAGTAAAAATTTTCAAAGCCATAGATCAACTTGTGTAGATTTTAAAATAGTTCGTTCCATATAAATGTTATATTCTCGCTTATTCTATAGTTTTCAAATATTTCTGATATTTTATTTACCCATGCCCCATGGTTGACATGATTTAAAATTCAGTTTGAGTTTGAAACTTTATTTATATTCGCTGCATCCAAGACAAAAGAGATATAATTGGACAATTGTGATAGATTTTCCTTTTGATCAAGTTTGTTTTTTGGGATATTCTACATGGTACCCCTCAACTTTTCGACTTTCTACGTGGTACCCCTACACTTTTTAAAACATACATGGTACCCCTAATTGTTGTCATTATCACTAAGTGTAACCCTAAACTTTATTTTCCGTCAATTAAACTCAGTTTTAGGCGTTAAGTGATTACTTGGATGCGTAACCAAGCTTGTTATTTATCATCCCATGACATAAGGACTCTATTAGGCTCAATATCCATCTTTGGACGTGATAATTTGGCATGACATCAATAAATTTTCCGTCAAAATTTTTTTAGCCCCTATATATCAATAAATATTAGGATCGAGATGGATATTAAGCCTAATAGAGTCCATATGTCATGGGATAATAAATGACAAGCTTGGTTACGCGCCCAAGTCATCTCTTAACGCCTAAAACTGAGTTTAATTGACGGAAAATAAAGTTTAGGGGTGCACTTAGTGATAATGACAACAATTAGGGGTACCATGTATGTTTTAAAAAATATAGGGGTACCACGTAGAAAGTCGAAAAGTTGAGGGGTACCATGTAGAATATCCCTTGTTTTTTTTATTATAGAGTTAACAATTTTCTTATATGGAACGCTATTTATTTTGAACCAATTGCTTATTTATTCTATTTCTCATGATTATGATATATAGGTACTTTGTGTTACAATGTCTCTTTGCTAATATTTATTCTGAACAAATAGCTATTTATTTTATTAATCAAGTTTATAAAATTAAAAATGGAACATGAGATTAACTCCTAACAATAGGTTCAAAAGTAAGTAAACATGAGTAAAAAAAATATCAAAAAGAAATTAATTTGATATTATAAAGGTCAAGAGATCATGAAATTAAAAATCTCATATTTAGGTTCTGTTTCGAAAAAAATAAGCTTAAATTTATCTAATCAAAATTTCATTTATTTTTTTTGTTGTAAGTATTTGGTGGATAAATTATTTACCAAAATAAGCGAAGCATATGAGAAATAAGCTACCTGTTTTTTTTTTTTTTTAATACTTCAATTTACAATATCAAATATGGAGTATTTACAATGTCCTTTTATGCCATATTATAAAAAAAAAAGGCTTTCTTTCGGATAGTTTAAAAAGTAATTTTTATTTAATCGGTTAACTGATCGGTTCCGAATTTTCAGTTATCTTTTAAGCTCGTTTTTAGGTTTCAGTTAATTTTTATAATGAAATATAAGATATAGTATATATATGAATAATGTGTATGACATTAATATACCATATAATTAGTTACATAGTGTATTTTGAGTATGTAACACCTACTATTTCGTAATGGTTAAATTACTTGGATATATGCTGGCGGTTTATATGAAATTTTGTAGTAGATGAAATTAGGTGATACTACTAATGCGTGAGTCTACAATCGATCATCAATTCATCATATGAATAACACTATGAATTGTTCCATTGTTACACAAAAGCTTTGAGTTGTTTACACCCCCAAATTCTACTTCAGGTTTTCTCGGTTTCATTCCTCCATCTAATGGTCTACACATTCTTATAGAAAGTAAATTAGTTAAACAAAAATAGTAACATATATAGATTAGTGAAATGTTTTATGTATTGATACCTTGAATGTACACGGAGGCATTTATGTTTATGATTTCTATACACACACTCCAATGATTATTTAGTGATTACATTTTGATGAAATCGTAATTGATACTTCGTGTAATTACGTAAGATTACACTACATCATCTTAACATAACACTTTAATAAATAAATTCATCTTTTATCCGCCAGCTTCTTGAATTTTGATGCGAGAATACAAACTAAAAATGTATGAGACCATAAGTTGGGGAAAATAAATACGATAACTTGAACTATTATGAATTTCTATTATCTATTTGATAATTTTAATCTACTTATATTAGGATAAATTTATTCAAATATATTTGATCTACTTATATTAGGATAATTTTATTAAATATACTTGATCTACTTATATTGGATAATTTTATTAAAATTTGTTTTAAATACTAAGAAATATACTTTTATTAGGATAATTTTATTTATTTACTATTTTTTCGAAATCTACTTTTGTTAGGATTTCTAAAAAAGTTGGACTCTCTAATATCGCTCGAAAAGTTTCTGCTTTATATATATGTATTGATTGATTATCTTTGTAATTATCTTGTTTCCTATGTTTAGCTAGGTTGTTAATATTGTTACCTTATTTCTAGGATTGTATCTAGCTAAGTTATCTGATGTAAACCATATATTCACATGAATGGAAACGTGAAACCCTCAAGGGATTACACAATCTGACATTCACCATAACCAATTTGCCATGATAACTTCATAATCTACTTGTAAAGATTGATCACCTGCACATGCCGGAAAACAAACAAAGAAAACATATGGCATCTCATATAATTTGGCTTACGAGTTACGAGTAGGAAGGTAGCAAGGAAACAAATTTCTAATGACTTTATATACACAACCATACAATTAAAATGATAACTTAAAATAATAAATATAAATATGAATTTTAACATAGTTAGAATTCATTTAGAAATTGAGAACGTAGATATTGTAGTTCGGGTCAAGATTCTTATAATTGGTAGAGAAAATCACATTGAAATTAGAAGAAAATCAGCTTAGTATTAGAATGCTGCATGGACAATGCGCTTGGGACCTTGAGTATGTAAATTTGCTCTTTTTCGTGTTAATACTTATATATGTAAAACAAAGACCATTCATTAAAAAATTATTAGAAGAAACTAATGTCGATAAAAGTGGCATAAAGAGCATGATATAAGCAAACGCCTATGATCAAACTATGCAATAGACAGTATACTAATGTTGACATAACAATTACGTGAATATTGAGAATGAAACACAGAATGAAATCGAATGAAACGAAATCAAAATATTAATAAACTAAAGTAGATATATACTCCTTCTAATATTAGTATACTTTTTGAGGTAAATAGTTGGTAAATTTTTATTACCTTTTTAATGCATTAAAACATATGAGTAGTAAGGAACAATAAGATTCAGCTACAATCAACTGGTCGTTTCTACGAATGGCGACATTATCACCTGATTATCAAGGAAATACAAAAAATCATGATCAGATTCGCAAATTAAAAAAAATGTAAATAACAAATTTTTCAACTAACAAAATAAGGTTACAAAATAGTAGTATTGTTTAATAACATTCATAGCTACGTCAAATAGCTTTGCACAATTTTGGCATAGATCAATGTTTATATAGCTTACGTGCTTAACTGGTCAAGGAATCCTAATTTTGGTGTAACACAAGTAATCATCAAAATTTATCTCTATCTAATGTATATTAATTGGTGGTTATTCAGTATTTATCTTTTGATAAGTAATTATTATTATTTTAATCATTTTCTAAAGTATATATATTTAAATGAAGTAGTTTGTAATTTAACATTTAATAAATAATTTAATAATATAGGTAGTTCAGAAAACTTGGAGCCTCTCACAATGCCTGAAAAAACCTCTTTTATATATAGACTAGATTTAATGCCCGTGCGATGCACGGGCCTATTTGTAATATCCTATGAGTCAATTGTTTAGGAGCTTAACTTTTTGTGAACTGGACTTATATATGGGGTATAAATTGAACTTAACTTTCTGAACTGAACTTATAGAAGCCGAACTAAGCTAATAGGAGTCTGATTTTTCTAAACTGAATTTATAGGAGCTGAATCAAACTAATAGGAGTCTGATTTTTCTGAATTGAACTTATAGGAACTGAACTAAATTTAATAGCTTAACTTTGCTGAACTGAACTTATAAGATTTGAATTGAACTTAAAGAGATTGACTTTAAATCCAAAAAAAAAATAATAACATGGCCCAACTACTAAAATTTTGCCACTAATTTAACTTGCAAATTCTCATTTGTGACAGGCTCTTTTTCGTCACAAATTATGACGGGTCCAAATGTGACCATTTTAGTGAGAAAATATAACCATTATTTTATAGGTAACATTTTATGAGTGATTAATTTTTATAAGTGGTCATATTTATAACCGTCACAAGAGAGACCAGCTGAATTTAAATATAACTCTTAATTCCGAGTAATTAAATTGGATGTGACATTATCTTTGTAATCCATGGCTGAATTTTAATATAACTCTTAATTCCAAGTGATTAAATTGGATGTGACATTATCTTCGTAATCCATATAAATGTTGAATGAAATATTAAAAAAACAGAAAAGCAACAGGGATAAGGTCAAATTAATACGGAGTAGTATTAATTGTTTGAAGTGTACTAATACTCTTATTGCTTTTTTTATATTAAAAAATCAGAAAAGCAACAGGGAAAGCTTCGTAGGACAAATATGCCTCATTCATATTGATATCAGCTTCTCAGGACTCTACAAAACATATTCTCTTTATAATAGTTTAATTATTATAGTAGAACTTTTCTAGTTAAATATGACCACCCACAAATAACATTATACCTGCAGTGATATAATAGCATCATACAATTAAGTTATATCTTATCGAGCTTATGTGTAATTTTTTTGAGCTTTTTTATAGTTAATTTTTTTTATGTTTAAGTGAGTAAGTTCAGAAATTTTATGATATAGCTCGACTTCTTCAAAACAAAACTCGAAAACTTTATTATATAGCTCGGGTTATAGAACATACAGCTGTACAGCTGTACAACTGATTGTAGGATCTGACCACCCGTCCCCCTAAATTTACGTCAAATTCCACTAACCAAAGCTAAAATACAGAGTTTTTTTTCCAAAATGAGGTCTAAACACATACAAATTAACAAAATGGGTTGAGTTTCAAAGTATTTACCCAAAATGGGTCCACGTCATCACCGAAGCTAGGCTCGAATTCAAGTCGCTCTCCCGCTCAACGACCTTACCCAAAGTGTAACTAAACCGCAGTATGCTACTTCAAGGCAAGTCGCTCGGGGCGTGAGCGATTTCAGTTCAAATCGTCCTCCCCCACAACGACTTGGGTCTTTGCAAAAAAAAAAAAAAAAACGCAGTTTAACAGGATCAAACTCAAGACCACACACGAAATTAACTCTTATTCTATACTACCTAACCAGCAGAGCAATCCAATTTATATGTCAAAATAAAGTGTTTAAAAATATTATTGAGTAATTGTAGTTCAAGTCCCAAAACGCATTTATT
The DNA here is from genome assembly GCF_048544455.1 of Silene latifolia. NCBI lineage: Eukaryota > Viridiplantae > Streptophyta > Magnoliopsida > Caryophyllales > Caryophyllaceae > Silene > Silene latifolia. The sequence continues at coordinate 34,482,853 of NC_133531.1, forward strand.
ACTACTAACATTAAATATCTAATTTTATTCTCCCTATTAAATCATAATATTATCTTGGGTGTTATGGTTAGGGTGTGGTGGGATTGTTTTAAATTTCATGTTCGATTCCCATCAGCTACTTATTTTTTTTTTCCTCCTTAGTCGCTCAGTGGCTGGGCGGTTTGACCTAAAGTCGCTCTCCCGCTAAGCGACCTTAATCTGAACCTAGCATCGCCAAAACCGAGCCTGCGTGGACCCATTTTGGGTAATTAGTTTCAAAGTTACCACATTTCGTTAAATTGTTTGTTATAAAACCCTATTTTGGAAAAAAAAATTCTAAAATACAAATAAAAGATAAAGATCAGGGGAGTACAACCGAGCCTGCGTGGACCCATTTTGGGTAATTAGTTTCAAAGTTACCACATTTCGTTAAATTGTTTGTTATAAAACCCTATTTTGGAAAAAAATTCTAAAATACAAATAAAAGATAAAGATCAGGGGGGAGTACACAAGATTTAAACATTAGGCAAGTCTTCTTTCATATTTTTATGTTTTGATAGCGTCTACTTAAAACTACTACACTCCCGTCTCATAATGTAATCTATCTATCTGTCATAATGTAGAACTTGATTTTTTTAGAAACTATTTATAGCCAGGTGAGTGCGGTAATGTTGTCGTATTTACCATGCCTAAACACATTATATGAGCTAATTCAGTGGCATCAATATAATGTGTTAGGATATCGTTCTATCATTTTCTAGCTAGAGCTGAATAAAGCTTGAGAGTAGGATTTGCAACTATCGGATCATTTAATGGAGTTCAAGTTGAGCTCGAGCCAATTCTAGATAACCTTATTTGTTTGGAGAGTTCCCTGCTAATTCCGAGCTCGAGTCGAGTTTCTAAGCTGGTTGCTTAGTTCGAGCTCAAATCGACTCGGTTATATCCTACACGTGTATATGACCCCTTCAAGAACTTATTGCAATGCGAATACAAATCATAGGTCTTTTTAGACATATTTCTCTATTATTTTTTTTTAAATTATTTTTTCATATAGGCAAATGAAATATATTCTCATTTTATACGTACTATTTAATTTGAAAGTGTTTTACCAGTGAGAATTACAACTCCTTCAAAACCATACCACACGCTTGCTTGCGACCTACACACACATGCAGAGTAATCTTACCACAGCTCGTATCACAAGGAGTAGAATATAATTCATGGAATAATACGGAGTGCGTACAATACTGGGAGTCACTCGTCATTTCTGTAAGTAGATAAAACTAAGTTTTTTCTTAGAATTATAAACCGTTGTACATATGCAACAACATTAAATAACATCATTGTTTTCTTCAAATCTGAGTCGAAAACTAATAGAGGGAAAAAATAGCGCATCAATCTAAATGAATAATGTATGGAGTAGATAAGTATTGATGCTAATATTGCTAAATATATAATTCCTCAAACAGATACATACATCAATACATGTATATATATAAAGAAGAAAGGTACTCCGTACTTGTGTAGGACACTTTTCCACAAATTTATCCTAATACAGGATAGATAAATTTAATTAAAGAAAAGCAACCTATCATGAAAGGAGTTCTTAGATTTCTCAAATTCAAGTGTACGCTTTACTTAACAAAAAGGAATCAATACAGAGGAGTAACAAAACCATATATCAACGTAGTATCTTCATGGTTGTGCAATCAATTCCATTGGTTTAATGACCTGAAATCACCAAAAACACATATCATCAAATTATTTTTATCAAAAATATTGAGAAATTAAGCATCCTAGAAGGTAATCATCACAACGTAAAAAACAATCGAACAAAAGATAGAGTAAATAAACGTAAAACCATTTATTTAGTAAAATTAACTTTAATTTTTCCTTTGACGTACTTTTATATTGCTATCAAACTAATTGTATACTCTTTCGCTTCTACAAAGTTGAATATCGTTGAAGTTCATCGGAAGGAAATATGCTATTATATAGAAGGGAATAAAACATCATGAAAAACATATGATATTATTCTATCGCAAAATTGTACTGATATTAAAAAAAATCCAACTTTACAGAATTTATTTGAATATCGGACAATTGAATAGCTATAAAAGTAATAAGGCTATTGAATGCTACCTTTTTTAATAGAATTATCTGAGGATTTATTCCACGCTAAATTGAATAACCATGTTATACATACATCATATTGTACCTGAAATTTTATTCAAATTGCACTATTAGTATATTTGTATGGCCATATAGGCTAAGAAACAATATGATATAGCAATTAGCGCAATAAGTAAACACACTATTAGCACATACAACAATATACACATCAATATATCATAAACAAAGTAAGAGTTTATTTAGCGTATTGGAAGAAGAAATAAAAAAACTAGGAGGAAAATAAGATGAAAATAGTCTCAAATTCATTGTACCTTAAATATGATCTCTTTGCTGTCTAAAAAAATATGATCTCTTTTATAATTATTAATTGATAATTGATATATTATTGTTATTTAATATAGACATAGACACTCTTGCCGTAGGTTCCAGTGTTTTGTTTTTGTTTTGTTTTTGAGAGTACGTGAATACCACCTTATTTTCTAGTATTGTGTTATCAATTTGCATTAATTTATTGGTCGAAAGTCTTTCGCCTAAGTTGGACTCTCTATAATATTTCGAAAAAAGTTTCCTTTATTAATATAGATAGAATAGATAGATATATATAGATTTGCCAAATCCACCAAATATTATACGTGCCTATAAAAACTCACACCTAACAATATTTAAACGTATATGCTAAATCCCGTACACCTGTTTGCTAAATCCTACACATTTTACCCTAATTTTCCATATTTTCGCTTTGAAAAAAAAATGAATAACAAAGATTACTAAAGAATAAAAAAGACTTCTCTCTCTTAACCTAATCAATCCCTTCATCGTTCGACTTCTATGGATCCTAATTCGCACATATCAAATGTAATTTCGTCGTTTTATCAATAATTATTAAGACTCCGTCTTTTAATCGATTTACATAATATTTTCGTTATTAAAAAATAGGGTTTTTCTAGCAATTAGATATCTAGCTTAGCAAAAATCGATAAAAATTCAGAAAATCGGATTAACAAACCATAAAAATTCAGAGAATCGGATTAAATCGGATTAAATGGACTAAAAATTCAAAAATCGATAAAAATTCAGAGAATCTCATCATCTTCAGTGTTGTGTTTGTTCGATAATCTCATCATCTTCTTTGATTTCTTACTGTTTCCCATTTTACATGATGGGATTTTTAACAAACCATAAAAATTCAGAGAACCAGATTAAATGGTTATTTTTGCTGGTATCGTCTGATGACAAATGTGCATTGAACATCGCCACATCTAACCTTGTTATACATTCTTCCATCGCCTAAGCATCAACCCACAATTCATATCCACATTCTTCCATGACCTAAGCATCCCCTTCCACTACGAGATTCTGCAGAACAGATTCCAACAGATCCATCTTGGAGGGGTGGTCAGCTGATGGGAGGGGACTGGCGACTCCGGAATAGTCGAATGCGGGGAGGGGACTGGCGACTCCGGGATGGTCGACTGCGGGGAGGGGATTGTCGACTGCGGGGAAGGGACTGTCGGTGCGAGGACAAGGGTGTGATGTGATGGTCGTCGCGTGGATGAGAGTGTGGTGTGGTGGTCGGCGGCGCAGGGACGGCCGGTGTGGGAGGAGGGTGGCAATGAAAATTTGGGGTTTTTTTACTTCTCTTGTTTTTCTCTCTTGTTTCTCGTTTGATGAGGGGAAGAAATGAGAGGGGTAGTTTTGGAATAAGGTGGAATTAAGTGCGGGATTGAGTAAAATGATGTGCGGGATTTAGCACGTCCCTATTTAAATCTAATGGTTCATACCTATCCACTATTATCTCTTTTGTCACTAATCTTCTCTGATTGATTCACCTTCTTATATCCATATGTAAACAAACAACTTGTCTCTGCACAAAACAATTTGTACCTGCACATTCAAAATAATTCAATAGTATGATAAACAAACAAACTAAAGACTAAACGAAACAAATAATAGTTATGCCGATTATTCTTTGTATTGACTAAAAGAGTACTTCGTAGCAGATGTAACGGATTCGAAGTTAAAAGACTTCGAAGATAATTAATATTCATGCAACTTAAAAAACAAAGAAGATCTAATGAAACAAATGCAATACATACAATATATACAATATAGAATAAAAGCATACAATAAATAGAAAGTTGACGTGCAAATGAATCAATAAATATGCATGATTTATCTATTTATAGATGTAGAGGCCAAGAGTTATAGTCGATCTATATGAGTAAGACACTTGGTACGATGAGAAGTGTTACACCGTAAAAATTATGGAGAATATGGTTGTTTAATTGTTAAAATCTATCTTATATGGTTGTTTACAAATCTATCTTATTGTTCGATATTATGTTTCATGGTTGTTTATATGATATTGTTTTATCCTTTACCAACTATTTATCTATTACTTATATTATATAATTAAGTAGTTTACAAAAGCTGGAGACTCTGTAATCGCTCGAAAAAAGTTTTCTTTAATAATATAGATAGATATTGATTGAATTCCATTACTATATGATGTACACATGATATGTTTGATTTGTCCTGCAACTTGATTTCAACTTTTTTTTTTTTTTTTTTTTTGCGTTTGTGAATTTTAAATTTGAAATTGTCTACAAATTTACAAAATAGCTAGATGGTCATTTCAAATACATTTGATGTTTCGATTAAAAGTTTTTCTAACATGTATCCTTAGAGCACATGATAATAAGCTAAATATGGGAAGATTTTCAAGATTATTACACTAATTAGGGTAAATATGAGTTTCAACTCTAATTTATCATGAAATATTGTCAACAATATTTCCCTATTTAGCTTATTATCATGTGTCCTTAGGACACATGTTAGCAAATCCGTTCTATTAATAATAAGAAAATTTTGGAAAGTCATTCGCGATTAAATTCGCTATAGTCCAACAAAGATAGAGTTGGACCCATATTAAGTCTTGCTAATTACGTTTCAAGGTCATATTCACTTTAATTTATTAGGTCTCGGTGGGCATATGGCAAAGTCGGGACATTGTTCCGATCCTTCCTGTTATAACAAAAGCGATAAAAGACAAAGAGAGACGTAAAAAAAGCAACATATAGATTCACGTGGTTCACTAACAATGTGTTAACTACGTCAGGAGAGTTTTATTAATATCGAGGAGATTACGGATTTCAGATTCTAATTCAGATTGTTATGATATACATAAGTACTAGAGTGTGAATTAGAGAGTTCATATAGTATTCTCAAATACCAATACAAATAACCTATAAAGCCCAAAACCAAAACCCTAACCCACACAGATATTAGATATCCGTTTAGCAAGACCCCTTCATGGTCGTTCGAAACGACGACTAACAGATTTTAGGCACAAATACAACCGCATTCATAGATTAGATCAAAATCCAATTTTGGCATTCTGAAAATTAATTTGCGTGACTATTTTCATTTTGTATAGCAATACATAGCTGGAGATTTGTTGAAAAAAAAAGAAATTTATCCCCTAATTTTCATGTCAATTAAGAAATCAAAATTCGATGAAAAAAATGAGCATACTGAGTACATGCATTGATACATAAACAACTTCAGAATTAAGTCGGAAATATATAATCCCTCCTAATCGGGATCTCCCCCCCACCCCACCCCCCCTCCTCCCCTCCCCCCCTTTGTGCAGAATGGTTAAGAAAGTAAATTTTGATCACACAAAATACAGAACCCACACATAGTTGAATAAGCCACAAATAGGAAGAAGTACATTACATAATGATTATTGAAAAGAGTAGTTTCATTTCGTAATACCATGCTCGATAATTAGATAGTATACACGGTAATATTCAAAAACACACTGTTTATTACTAGCAATAATACCCTTTCAAGGGTCCATCCTTACTGTGTAGTCCGTATTAGAATTTGAAAGCTTCAACTGGGCTTCGGCCGAGCACGTAGTCATTCAAGTAATTGGCCTTATATTCAGTAATGAAGTTGAAACTCCTGAACTTTTGGGGTGTATGAGCTCTAACAAATTCACTTACAGGTCCAATTTCTTCAAGCTTTTCCGGATGGCAGAACGCCACCACTGATGTCCTCTCCTTTTCCGAATTTGTGATTACCCGATGCACCGCACTCTTGAACACACCATTAGACATCACCTCTCCGAGATGACCAATGTTGACAAAGAGGGCACCAGGAATGACAGGAACCTTGTACCACTGGTCATTATTAAGAACCTCAAGGCCTTCAGTATCTGCTAAGTTTATGGATATTGTTGTTCCATCGGCATGTCGTGGGAAGCCTTGAACTTTGTCAGGGAACGGACAGCGCGGGTAGAAGCTAAACCTCGCTGTTATTTCCTCTTTATTACCTTGGCTTGTTAAGAAACAATCTTCTTCTAAGTTCATGCATTTGGCCACAGCCTTGTATATAACTTCATTCATCCTTGTTACATGCTTTGTAAACTCCTCCACCATTCCTCTATCATTACAGTTTTACAAAGTTTGGTCATTGTCTATTTGTCTTTAACCAAGTTGCTTTTTTTGTATACCATCCGATTTAATTCGGATTTGAGATGAGTAAGACCACAAAGGCGGTAAGCTCTCCATTATGAGTTTTAACGATTAATTAACACGTGTATTTCTAGAGCTTGAACCCTAGACTTCTGATTAAGGTAGAACAACTGTTTAGGCTCTTACCAGTTGATTTAAGTGCTCATGAATATCTGACGTTTATCACTCACAAATTAAAGCTAATCGTGTTGCTAATTTTTTTTTTTTTTTTTTTTTTTTGGTAAAAAATGTGTTGCTAATATTGTGAAAGAGACATTAACCTTACACATTGCGTTCTATAGTAAATTAATAGGAGTAGTTGTCATTTGTCGTTTGTTAGGTGAACCAATTGTTCCTTAAATTATGATGCTATATTAATTCGAGAATATACCAAAAAGCAACCCCAATCGCAGAGGGCTGAACGTAGCTTAGCGAGCTCAGTAATGGCAGCTGGGAGGGACGGTGACGAAAGAAGAGAAAAATCGATGAGCAGATTATTGTGCCATATATTATGGGCATCAATGGCTTCCGGGAAGCCATCTTTGAGTAAGTATTTTTCAGGGATATCACTACTTTTTGATATTTCTTGGACTAGTTTTGTTGCTAAATTTTCTTTAGATATGACTACGTTAGCCATTTTTTTTTGTTGAGGAATCCTGTGTTTTTCTCAAGTTGTGATGCAAAAGCTATTGGTTTCTTACTCTATTTAAAGAAGGAACTCGTACAAATGTACATGATCTGGTACAACTTTCGTATAGCATATCATTCAAACAAATTGTAATTATTGTATATGGCGTCGAAAGTAATATTCACGGGTAATAACGTGCCGAGCCAAGTCCAGCCCGTGCTTGGCCTTGTTAGGCTTGTGCTCGTGAAAAAAAACTCGAGTTTGAGCCGAGCTTGAGTTTACCCGAGCTTGAAGAACTTAAGCTCTAATTACCGAGTCCGGATCACCTGTCCCACAAACTTGAACCACTCCTTCTCCCATCCACCAAAAACTAACATGTGGCAAAAAAATAAAACAAAAAAAAGGTCATGTGCAATTGATGAGACGGTTTTACTATGTATTAAGAGGGTCTAGAATTGGTGAAGTTCAAGTGTCAAAAGCTGTACTTTGTGAGTTATATCATGTAACTACCGATTACACATGTTCTCTAGTTATTTGAAAGAGTTTGTAATTGGTTTGAGAAATCGGTGCCGAGTTGAAGTAACAATGGCGGAACTTGGATCCCAAAGTTGAAGATGAAGCTTGAAAACGATAAAGAAGATCTTGTGGGTCAGTTTTGTATGTCAAAGACAGAATCTAAGCGTGAGGATAGGTGGGCTCAAAGACCTATGAACATACCTTGGGAGGCGTGCACGAGCATATGTCGCACTATTCATGCGCGCATACGAAAGAGAAGACAAATTTGGCACCAGCGTTTTCCGGGATTGAGACGCAACTGAAGCGCGACCGAGGCGCGACCTACATTTGACACCTGTTTGTGCTTTGGTCGCGTAATTCAGCATCGTTAGACTCGTGCTTGTTTATTTATTTTACTTGGTTTGTTCCGATTATTATTATTATTATTAGTAATTTATTTCCTAATCTTGTTATTTACCTAATTACTATATAACTTAGTATTTCAGTTTTAGAAACGACTCACGCAACTTTTAGAGAAAAACCCTATTGTTATTTTCATCAAGACTATGTGTAACTAGTCTTTCATCTTGGATTCAAGCGATTGAAGCACTCTAAATCCGATTGTGAGTTTGAATGTTTTAATTTCTCTTCTTGATTATTGTGAATTGCTTAGCTCTTAATTATATGAATGTTGATTGATAATTGCTAGGTGCGCAACTAGTAGTCGATTTCTTCATTCTATTGTTAGTATTGTTGATTGAATAGGATTTATTGATTAACTTTACACTAGTAACATCTAAGATTTAGTATTGAACGGGATATGTTGATATTAGTACTTAGAAGTGATTCACATAAATATCTAAAGTGCAACTGGATTGTATGCGCTATTTATTCTCTATCGAATTGTCTAAATTATATTGTTGCTATGAATTAAACCTTGAACTGGATTGTTAGGGTTGTTTAATAGTTAGGGTTGATTAAGAATGGGATTCATTTTAATTGACTATTCGTAAGGTGAATTGGAATTTTACATTCACGATAGAGTAATCAAGATTAATAATTGAAACCGTCTTACAATGATCAATTGTTATTGAGTGTGGATATATGCTTAGGTCTAAGACCTTTTAAACCATTTGAATTCATCTATTTCTTTATTTGCTTAATCTTAGTTCTTTAGTTAGTCAAACAATTCAAATCCCCCCTTAAACTGGTTACTTTAATCTACATTATCATACACTTTAATTAATTTAGTCCTTCCTTGTGGATTCGTGTAATACTACGATTTTTTGAGTCTTTGGGTACTCTATCGAGTGAGGCTTACTCTGTCGAGTAAGTATGTTTTGTATATGAAACAGTAGTCTGCCTGTAGGGTACTCGATCGAGTAGCCTTGGCACTCGATCGAGTAAGTGACTTACTCGATCGAGTAAGTCGGTTATCGGGTGATTTGCGACGGGTTTGTTAATAATGCGGATTAATATATAATACTCCGTCATCTTTTTCCTAAACACTTTTACACACCTAAAAACACAAAAAGGAGAGATTGCAAGTTACGTTGATCGATTCATTCGCATTATTAGCAAATCCCGGAGCTAGAGGTGTCGGTTTCCTTTGTTCTTTATACCGTTGTGATCCTTGCGTCAAAGGTAAGTTCTACATATCATTTTTATAGCAGTTGGTTAATATTGTTTAAACCCTAATTTGGGGATTTGGGGGTTTTTATGATTGTATGGTTAAGGTAGTAATTGTATGAATGTATGTATAGGAGGAGGGTTCGTAGAAGAGAGGTTTTGAGACAGCTGCTAGATCATCGATTACGTGATTGCATTCGGGTAGGGTTTCCCTACTCCGTATTAATTACATGATGTGTTTGGTGGTTTCATTGTGATTATTGTCAAAGTATATTGTTGGTGGTTGTGATGGTTATTGGTTATATTGTTGGTTACATTGTTGATCGTTGATTGTATCTCTGTCTGTGATATTCGGGGCCCGTCCCTGGCTGAGTGGAGTCACTTACGGAAGTGGCTTCACGCCCTTGGTTCGCCTCATGTGGAACCCGCCACATGAGGGATGTGCACATTAAGGAAACTTGGGTTATTCGCTCAGTGGTTGATGAGCGGGGATTTTGGTAGTGCAGGCTGCGATCTCCCCATGGCGGTGTGGAGTACATTGCGATGGGTACTACGGAAGGACTACACACTTTAGTGTGTAGTCAGTTGTGTGGAGATTGATTATGGAGACTGGGGTTTGATGTGATGATTGAGCTGTTTAGTATTTGTTTTATTGTGTAATTAGTACTGACCCCGTTGTTTGTTTTGTAAAATTGTGGTGATCCATTCGGGGATGGTGAGCAGTTGTTGAGCAGGTTTGATATGATGCTTTTGGGCTAGCTGGGATGAGTCACCACTTGGCAATTAGAAGAGTCTTCCGCTGTGTCAGACGACGTCCTTAGCTATTCAATTTTGCTAGTAGATAATTTTGGTTTTGGTTGTATTTGATTTAACAGTTTTAGTTTTTTTTTTTTTTTTTGAAGGGATTTAACAGTGTTAGTTTGAGACATGTAATCACTTAAACTATATTTACTTTTAAAGTACGTTTCTTTATTGTCTTATAATTATCATTGCCTCGGGTAACCGAGATGGTGACGTTCCTATACCTGAGAGGTCCTGGTAAGACACTTGGAGTATGGGGGTGTCACAAAGTGGTATCAGAGCGACGATCCTGAAACCTGTAACCAATGAATCTAATGAATATATGGAGTCAAATTAAAATAAACTCGGGGTAGAAGTTGTAGGAGCTAATGCAAAGGCTTGGGAGACGTCCTAAAGTTGCGAACTCGCCCTACAATTTTGAACCGGTCACATGGGGTACGTGTCGGGATCGTATGTGGTGTCTTCTTGTGTGAGTATTTATATAGTAACATGTGGTGTGGAATGGTGGATGTGTGAATGTGGAGGATAGGAGGTACGGAGTAAATGTTGATAGATATGTGACTTGTATGATTGGATGAATGAGGCATGTTGTTTGTTTTATAATGTGGCATGCTAGAAATATGGAAGTAAAGTTATCTTGCTTGAGTATATAAAGAGTTGTTTATATATATATATATACGAGTTGTTGTTGTTTCATGTTGGTATATAAAGGTTGTATTGTATAGTGGGAAAGGAAAGATAAGCATGCGGGTAGTTATACGAGTCTGCATGACTCGATCGAGTGGGGGACACTCGATCGAGTAGGTGAGAGGCTCGATCGAGTGGGTCTGACTCGATCAAGTGGGTAATTTTGTGTTTTCTGGGTAGAAGCGTGTTTTTGGGCACTCGATCGAGTAGGTAGGGAAAGTCGATCGAGTGGGGTCAGCTCAATCGAGGGGCTAGTCATCTCAATCGAGTATGTTTTTTAGCAGTGTTCTGATCAGGTTTTGGAGTCGAGGCACTCGATCGAGTAGGTGGGGCACTCGATCGAGTGGGTGTTGGGGCTCGATCGAGTGGGTTTTATACAGGTCGTATACATGTTTTGGGTTATGGTATGAGTGTTTGTGTCTACCTTTTCTTATATAGTTACAAGATGCCGCCGAAAAGAAACGCCTTGTATGCTAGAGCTGAGAGTATGAACATTGATGACATAGTAAAGATGTTGGAGCACCAAGATGCTCTTACGGAAGCTTTGAAGATAGTGGGAAAGGATAAGGAGGTTGATCACTCCAAGATCAGCATCCATATAGCTAGGTTCAATCCTAAAGAGTATAACGGAAATGGGGCGCCAATCCTGCTGGATAATTGGCACATGGAGATGGAGAATATCCTGTAGTTAGTTCATTGCCCGGATGAGTTGAAAGTGGAACAACCTGCGTTCTACTTGAGGGAAGCGGCAGGTGAGTGGTGGGATAAGGTCAAGGTGAGTGCTAGGGAGATGTATATGAAGCAGGGACTACCCGCAATACCTTGGGATGAGTTCAGAAGAGCCATGAGACGTGAGTTTGTACCGGAACATGTGAGGAGTAAGCTAAGGGACGAGTTTAAGATGACATCTGATATGACGGTGGCTGAGTACTACCGTAAGTTTAATGAGAAGTCCAGATATGCTGAGGACATGGGGTTGAGTGAGGAGAACTTAGCTTTGAGGTTTGAGAAGGGGTTGACCCCCAAGATTATGGAGAAGCTACCGGTGGGAGTCCTTACAGATGTGAAGGAAGTTTATGAGCGAGCTGGGAGGGCTGAGAGGTTGGTTGAGATGACCAAAGAGAGAGGTACTGAGAAGAGGAAAGTTGAGAGCGAAGAGGGTGGTCAGTCCTGCTATAAGAAGAGTAATCATAATCAGGTGAGAGCATATTCATCTGGTTCATGGTTTAGTGCTGGGGCTTCATATAGGCGTGGCCGAGGGAGTAGTAGCAGTAGTTGGGGTATGACCTACTATAATTGTAGCGGTATGGTCCACAAGAGATATGAGTGCACCAGTGCGATGAGTGGGGGTTTCCAGAGACCGTCACAGGGGAGCTTTTCACAGGATCCTGCATAGAGTTATGCGAGTAATAGGCCGACTGGGTCATGGAACAACAGGGGAGGTCAGAACAACAACGGTGGGGGCAACCGCAATGGCGGTAATTCTTATCAGAAACCAGCTACGAACACCAACCACAACCAGGGGTCGGGTGCTAAACCGACTACCTCAGCTAGTACTGTCCAGGGAGGTGGGCAGAAGACCAGTGGCAAGCTGTTTATGATGGAGAAGAAAGCAACTGAGGACGACGCTCATGTTATCATTGGTACATTTCTTGTTAATGATGTTTATACCTTTGTTTTGTTTGATTCGGGAGCGTCACAGTCGTTTGTATCATCGAGTCATGTTAAAAGGTTGGGTTTGAGTGAGTTTGAGTCTGTAAGAGAGGAAGTTTTTATACCTTTGGGTGAGTCTGTATCTTGTGGGAGGTTGTATAGGGGTGTATCCCTGATAGTTGGGCAAGTTGATCTACCAGTAGACTTGCTAAAGTTTCCTTTAGACGGTTTTGAGATGATAGTCAGGATGGATTGGTTAGGAAAGTACAAAGCTAAGATAGATTGTCATCAAAAGAAACTTTCTCTGAGAGGTCCTAAGGGGATTAGCGTGTCTTATCGTGGGTTTGTTGTCAAACCCAAAGTTAAGTTGATTGCAGCAGTGACCTTGAAGTCCTATCTGAGGAAGGGGTGCCCGTTGATCTTGTGCCATGTGAGGGATCACCGAGTGGATAGTCCGACAGTTTAGCAGATACAAGTTTTGGGAGAGTTTCCAGATGTCTTTCCAGAGGAGATTCCGGGGTTGCCACCAAAGAGGGAGATAGAATTCAGTGTTGAGCTAAAATCGGGGACGAGGCTAATCTCTAAAGCACCATATCGGATGGGTCCTAAGGAGTTGGAGGAGCTAAGGAAGCAGTTGGATGATCTGATTGAGAGGGGATACATTAGACCTAGTGTATCACTGTGGGGAGCACCAGTTCTGTTTGTGAAAAAGAAAGATGGGAACCTGAGGTTGTGCATAGACTACAGGGAGCTAAATAGAGTAACGGTGAAGAACAAGTATCCTTTGCCAAGGATAAATGATTTGTTTGATCAGTTGAGTGGTGTAGCAACTTTTCTAAGATTGATTTGAGATCGGGTTACGATCAGGTGAAGATTAGAGAGGAGGACATACTAAAGACAGCTTTCACGTCGAGGTATGGCCATTATGAGTATGTGGTGATGCCGTTTGTGTTATCTAAGACACCATTAACAAGAAAAGTACTCGTGATTACGTGAGCATCATCCTCAGCTGCCTTCCTGTCCATCATGAAAAGCTTGCCACTGGTCTTCTGTCCACCTCCATGGACAGTACTAGCAGAAGTAGACGGCTTCGCAGCTGACCCCTAGTTGTTGTTTGCTGCTGGTCTCTGATATGAATTATAGCCATTGCGGTTAGCCCCACTGTTGTTGTTGTTGTTCTGACCACCCTGATTGTTCCATGACCCAGCCAGCCTGTTACTAGCATAACTCTGAGACGGACCCTGAGAGAAACTCCCCTGAGATGGTCTCTGGAAACCCCTGCCCACAACACTGGTGCACTCATGTCTCTTGTGGCCCATACCGCCACAGTTAAAGCAAGATATTCCCCACCTGCTGCTACCACCACCGCGGCCACGCCCATAGGAAGCCCCATCACTGAACCCCGACCCCATGAGTAAGCCCTCGCTTGGTTGTGGTTGTACCTCTTGTTACTGGACAGACCATCAGCCTCACTCTCATCCTTCCTCTTCACGGGACCCCTCTCCCTATTCTTCTTTGCCATCTCTACCAACCTCTCAGCTCTCCCGGCGCGCTCATATACTTCTATAACATCAGTAAGGACTCCTACAGGCAGCTTCTCCATGATCTTTGGTGTCAAAACCTTCTCAAACCTCAACGCTAAGTTCTCCTGGCTCAACCCCATATCCTCAGCATATCTAGACTTCTCATTGAACTTGTGATAATACTCAGCCACAGTCATCTCCGGAGTCATTTTGAAATCATCAAACTCCTCTCTCAGCCTACTACGGACATGCTCAGGTACGAACTCACGACGCATAGCTCTCTTGAACTCACTCTAAGGTATAGCCGACATCCCTTGTTTCACAAATAGCTCTAAGGTACTCTCCCTAACCTTATCCCACCATTCTCCGGCCGCATCTCTCAAGTAGAATGCAGCTTGTTCCACTCTAAAGTCCTCAGGGCAATGAACTAAATTAAGTATGTTCTCCATCTCCCTATGCCAATTGTCGAGCAAAATTGGCGCTCTGGTGCCCATGTATTCTTTTGGGTTGAAACGGGCTATGGTGACACTTATTTTAGCAAAGTCCACCTCTGCCTATTTATCTTTCCCAAACTTCTTTAAGGCCTATGTCAACGCCTTTTGATGCTCAAGCATCTTGACAATCTCATCAATAATCATCATCTCGGCCCTAGCATACAACACAGATCTCTTTGGCGGCATCTTTGAACTATATAAGAGAAGAGGTAAACATACACACATATCCCAGAACTTAAACACATATATGAACTGTGCTGAACCTACTCGATCGAACAACACAACCCACTCGATCGAGTAGAGGCCACTCGATCGAGTGCCTCGACTCCAGAACCTGACCAAAAAGCCTCACAAACCTCACTCGATTGAGCCTCAAACTTACTCAATCGAGTTGACCACGCTCGATCGAGTCTCCCTACTTACTCGATCGAGTGCTCAAACACAGTAAACTATCTAGAAACAATATACACCCCCACTCGATCGAGTCACTCACCTACTCGATCGAGTGCCCCCACTCGATCGAGTCATGCTGACTCGTATACTACCCGCATGCTCAACTCAACACTTTCCAACCAACTATATATATATATATATATATATATATATATATATATATATATATATATATATATATATATATATATATATATATATATATATAAATCAATAAACTTACGTGTATATATAACAAACAACATCCTATTTCACACGTTTCTAATAAGCCACATTAGAAATCATTCATTATACAATTTCATCATTCATATTAACACATAAACTAATGTTACTTACTCACATTTCACCACATCATTATCCATCCTCCACATGCACTCATCCACCAATTCACACAACACATTTCTATATAGATATGCAACATACTTAGACAAACACGTAACGATCCCAGGACACGCCCCATACTGGCCGGTTCAAAGTTGTAGGACGGGATTGCGACTTTCGGACGTCTCTCAAGCCTTTGCATTAGCTCCTAACAACTCCTATCCGAGTTCATTTTATTAGAATCCCTAGATTCATTGAGTTCATTAGTTACAAGTTCCAAAATCATCGCTCTGATACCACTTTGTAACACCCCCATACTCCAAGTGCCTTACCAGAACCACTTAAGGCATGAGAATGCTACTATCTTAGTTACCCGAGGCAATTTATATCAAATAGACAACAAATAAACATACTTTAATAAAAATGTTTAAAGTGATACAAGTCCAAAACCAAAAATGATAAAGTAAATACAACTGTTTCCCAAAAATGTCAAACCAACTAAAGTAAAAGAATGTTTATGACACAGCGGAAGACTTTTAGACATCTAGTGGCAACTCAACCCAGCTATCGCATGTGCATCATCTCATACCTCATCAATAACTGCTCACCATCCCCGAATGTATCACCACAGTTTTCAAAACATTAAAACCGGCGCCAGTTACTGTTTACATAAAATAATACAATAGAAATAATGTAAGAATCATCCAATCTCCACCATAACTCCTGAATACCCATTGCAACAAGAATTCCACACCGCCAGTGGGGGACCGCATCCGTTTCCACCTAAGCTCCGCTCATCTCATTCGAGCGATAACCCAAGTTCCTAAATATGCATATTCCCTCCACGGCTGGTTCCACAGAGATCGAATCAAGGGCGTGAAGCCACTCCCGTAAGTGACTCCACTCAGCTGAGGACGCACCTCACGAACCACAGACAAACAATCACAACCAATCACATTATACAACAACCTATACCAATTACCATTTCCAATATGATACAAAACAACCACAACGATCAACCATCAACAATACTATGCAAAACATAACTGAGTAGGGAAACCCTACCTGGAATAAGCAACCACAAGCCCGTCACACGCAGCTACTCAGTAATGTTCCTCTACGAATCCTCCTCCTATAACACATATTCATATAATTATCACCTAATCAACATGATACTTCCAAAACCCTAAAATCTACCCAATTAGGGTTTTATAAAACTCAACGAAACATAATATAGATTATACAAGAAGTTTACCCTTGATACAACGAACTCAACGGCGTAAAGAACAAGACAATCCGACGATCCTGGCCTTTGGAATTTGCTAATAACGCGATGAATGAGAAATACGTAACTTCTTTTTCTCTTGAAAGGTTTTAGAAAAGGTGAAAAGTGATTAAGAAAGATGACGGAACCTTTAAATACTAATCACGTGTTATTAATAAAACGCGGCTAAAATAACCCGTAAGACCAACTTACTCGATCGAGCAAGTGACTTACTCGATCGAGTGACCCTTACTCGATCGAGTGTCACACATACTCGATCGAGTACCCATCAGGCAGACTACTGTTTTGAATAAAAACATACTTACTCGACAGAGTAAGCCCTACTCGATAGATCGAGTACCCATAGACATAGAAAACCGTAGTATTACAAAAAGTTTTTGAATATGGCTAGAGAGACCCGCACATTAAAGGAGCTCACAACTCCAAATCTTGTTGTTCAACCATTATGCATCACTTTTCCAGCATTGGATGATGGAGTTACTTTTGAACTTAAATCTTATTTGATACATCAATTACCAAGTTTCAGTGGGACGAGTATTGAGGATCCTAATAAGCATCTTTAAGACTTTCATATTGTATGCACTGGTATGAAGCTAGTTGATGTCACAGATGGGCAATTGAAATTGAGAGCCTTTCCTTTCTTCTTGAAAGGCAATGCGAGAGACTAGTTAATAAACTATCTACCACCAGTGAGTATCACTACATGGATAGGTATGAAGAAAGCATTCTTGGAGAAGTATTTTCCTCCTCGATCAGCTCAACTGAAAAGAGCCATCAGTTATATTGAGCAGCAAGACGGAGAAACTTTGTACGAGTACCTTGAAAAGTTTAAGCAATTATGTGCCAGCTGTCCCTACCATGGTTACTTCGAACAGGATCTCATCATATATTTTTGTGGTGGACTAAACCAAGATGACCGCCGTATGATTCATTCTGCTTGTGGAGGAAATATAGCCAACAAGAATCCAGATGAAGCTTGAGAGGTTATCATAGAGCTAGCTGAGACCTCTAGACAGATTGAGAGAAGACCTTCACGGAGAGGAGTGAGTGCTATGGGTTTTAATCCTGGCTTGGAGGAAAAGGTTGATAGTATTGCTTCCACACTCAATGATATGTTATCTGGCAGACAAATGGCTGTTATTTGTGGTATATGCTCTACTGAGGGTCATCCTAACGATTTGTGCCCTCAAATGCAAGAGGGTGGTTCTCAGACGGTAAATGGTGTATGAGAGATTAGTCCAAACAAGAAATGGGATCCTTACTCTAATACTTCTAATGAATGATGGAAAGCTCATCCTAACTTCCGTTGGGGAAATTCTCAAGCTAGTCCATCATCTGGCCTTCCTAGAGGTCAGTTCATTCTGCGACCAAAAGAGCAACCTTTCATACCTCAGGCACCACCACAAGCTACACCGAGTTCATCAATGTCTACTGAGGATATGATTCAGGCTCTTACCCTTAGTGTCACTCAAGATAGAGCAAAAAATAAGCAGAATTTCAGGAATCTTGAGAATCAAGTTAGTCAACTAGCTACCGTAGTGAATCGTTTGGAAGCTAAACATTATGGGGCTTTACCGTCTCAAACAGTCCCAAATCCTAGGGAGAATGTGAGTGCCGTATCATTGAGAAATGGAAGACAATTGGAGGAGGTCGAGAAGGTGAAAAGAAAAGAGAAGAAACCTATGATTCGGGAAGAAGAAGAGGAGATAGTGATCGAGGAAGGTGAAAAAGCTTCTATTGTTAAGGAGAAGGAGCCGATTCTTTCTTCTATATCGGTGGTGGAACCGGATGTACCTTTCCCCGACGTACTGAGAAGAACCCAACACTTTGAGCATGACAAAGACATTTATAAGGTGTTCCAAAAGTGCGAGGTAAACATCCCTCTTCTTAATCTTTTAAAGAGTGTTCCTAAATATGCTAAATTTTTAAAAGAATTATGCACCATTAAAAGGAATAAAAAATTGAAAGGGATGAAGATAGTCAATGGTAAAGGTCCTAAGGGCAATATTAGTTAATATGTGTCTACTCTATTTCAAAAGAAGTTACCCCTAAATGTGGTGACCCGGGTATGTTTTCCATCCCTTGCACCATAGGAGGCCTTATATTTGAAAAGGCCATGTTAGATTTAGGGGCATCTATTAATGTCATCCCTTATACTATTTATGAAAAACTCAAACTTGGGACTTTAAAAGCACTAGTGTAGTAATTCAACTGGCTGATAGTTCTAGTGTCTATCCTAAGAGGGTTGTGGAGAATGTCATGGTTGGTGTTAATAAGTTACTCTTTCCGGCTGACTTTTATGTTCTTGACATGAAAAGTGAGAGTGATGCTATCCCCGTCTTATTAGGGAAACCATTCTTGAAGACTGCAGGGACTAAGATTGATGTCTCAAAAGTTCTCTTACAATGGAATTTGATGGGACCATTGTTAAATTTGAAATAAATAAACCCAACTCCCACTCTCCTTCGGTTCATTCTTTGTGTTCTATAGACACTTTTGCTAACCATGATTTATCTAAGTGCCGGAAGTCTCCTATTTCGAGCAAGGTGTCTTCTGTTTTGCAGGAATCCCCTCCTAAGGATCAAATATCTGTTATCTTATGGGATCTTCGTGAGGATACGGAGGTATCTAAAGGTAAGAAGAAGGCTTTGTTTGATAAATTAATTCGCCAGAAGGGCTCCGGAAAAAGTGTGCAAGCTATCCATATAAAATCTTGTTTTCGTTCTTCCTCTTGTATTCATGTTGGTGTGTCAAGGTAAATTTCCTATCTAAGCTTAAGTCAGGTGGTTTAGCATTCCGCGAGACGTCGAGCCAACGACGTTAAGCAAAAGCGCTGCCGGAGGTAACCCGTAGATTATTGTTTCTGGAAAAAAAAAGTCCGAAAAAAAAAGAAAAAAAATTGAAGGAAAAACCGGACAACATCTCAAGATTCATTGATTATTTGATGGAGTTGGCGTCATAAGAAGGGCGACATAGAAGGGTGGTTGGGTAGGTTAGTGGTTAAGGTAAGGAGAAATCGCGGTGTGATGTTGTGGGCACCTTCTTATTGCGATTGGATGGACTTGTGAGTTGGAGTAGAGGAGACTAGGACACACCATCTGAGCTTGTTTTGTATTTACGTCATTTGGTTTTTGGTTAGATTTGGAGTAATAAGGAGCGTTAATGTTTTGTTGGCCATGTTGTTCTTGTGCTTTATGGTGGATGCTAATGGCCAAGTGTGGGGAGGAGGTGTGGTGAGTGGTTGACATGTTTATGTGGTTTACTGAAGGATGGATGTACTAGTGAAGTCGCATGACGCTCCCTTTAATAAGGTGTGTTTTCTCCTTTCCTTTTATTGTGTCCTATGCAATATTGAGGACAATGTTTAATTCAAGTGTGGGGAAGAGAATCGTTCCGATTGTAATTCATTGTACTTGTGTGGTGTGCTTTATTTCAATTATTTCTATTCCTAAAAAAACAAAAAAAAAAAACAAAAAAAAATTGAAAAATGAAAAAAAGGTGAAAAAGAAAAAGTATCCCGGTTAGGTGAAACCGGAAAGGGCGCCTAGGCAAGATTGGGATGTGGCCGAGGACGGAGTGAAAACCCAAAAGGGCACTTCGGGTAAAATGAAGAATCGAGTTGCGTGCCACTAAGAGTAGAGGTGAGATTGAAAAACAAAAATGAAGAGCTAGAGTGAAAACCCGTAAGGGTGGGCGCTCTAGGCAAAATGAGAGATCTAGGCAAAAATAAAAAAAGTTAATGCCCATTTACAATATTGGAGCCCGATCTTTACAAGTTTCATTGTGAGTCTTGTTGATTTTCCCATACTTCTGTGGATCGGTGTTGGTTTGGTTTCATTGGATCCTTTGAGTTTACTCGAGGACGAGTAAAGATCTAAGTGTGGGGAAGTTGATGAGACGGTTTTACTATGTATTAAGAGGGTCGAATTGGTGAAGTTCAAGTGTCAAAAGTGGTACTTTGTGAGTTATATCATGTAACTACCGATTACACATGTTCTTTAGTTATTTGAAAGAGTATGCAATTGGATTTGAGAAATCGGTGCCGAGTTGAAGTAACAATTGCGGAACTTAAATCCCAAAGTTGAAGATGAAGCTTGAAAACAATAAAAGAAGATCTTGTGGGTCGGTTTCGACAGAATCTAAGCATGAGGATAGCTGGGCTCAAAGACCTATGAACATACCTTGGGAGGCATGCACGAGCATATGTCGCACTATTCATGGGCGCATATGAAAGAGAAGACAAATTTGGCAGCAACGTTTTTCGCAACTGAGGCGAGACCGAAGCACGACCTACATTTGACACATGTTTGTGCTTTGGTCGCGTAATTCAACATCATTAGACTCGTGCTTGTTTATTTATTTCTCGGTTTGTTCCGATTATTATTATTATTAGTACTTTATTTCTTAATCTTGTTATTTACCTAATTAATATATAACTTAATATTTCAGTTTTAGAAAAGACTTACGCAGCTTTTAGAGAAAAACACTATTGTTATTTTCATCAAGACTATGTGTAACTAATCTTTCATTTTGGATTTAAGCGATTGAAGCACTCTACATCCGATTGTGAGTTTGAATGTTTTAATTTTCCTTCTTGATTATTGTGAATTGCTTAGCTCTTAATTATATGAATATTGATTGATAATTGCTAGGTGCGGAACTAGTAGTCGATTTCTTCATTCTATTGTTAGTATTGTTGATTGAATATGATTTATTGATTAACTTTTCACTAGTAACATCTAAGAATTAGTAATGAACGGGATACGTTGATATTAGTACTTAGAAGTGATTCACATAAATATCTAAAGTGCAACTGGATTGTATGCTCTATTTATTCTCTATCGAGTTCTCTAAATTATATTGATGCTATTGAATTAAACCTTGAACTGGATTGTAGGGTTGTTTAATAGTTAGGGTCGATTAAGAATGGGATTCATTTTAATTGACTATTCGTAAGGAAAATTGGGATTTTACATTCACGATAGAGTAATCAAGATTAATAATTGAAACCGTCCTATAATGATCAATTATTATTGAGTGTGGATATATGCTTGGGTCTAAAACCTTTTAAACCATTTTAATTCATCTATTTCATTATTTGCTTAATCTTAGTTCTTTAGTTAGTCAAATAATTCAAATCCCCCTTAAACTGGTAACTTTAATCTACACTATCATACACTTTAATTAATTTAGTCCTTCCTTGTGGGTTCGACACTTAATTTCACTATATTACTGTTTTAGTAGTTTAGTAAGTAAGTGATTATAAATTTTCATTTGATAGGCATATGACTTTCAGCCCGTCAAATTTGGCGCCGTTGCCGGGGAAGGAAATTGTTTAATTTTTGTGTGTTAGTGTAGAGTCTTTATTGTTTTTTTTAGTTATTTTATGCATAGTTGTGAACGCGGGCCACGGGGGCGCTTGGGAAACAAGCGTTTGCATTTGTGGAGTCGCCACCAATTTATTGTGGAAAATTGGAAACCGTTCTAATACCTCGTGCCATGTCAAGACACAAAGTAGTGACATGAACACCAAGAACTCGTTACCCTTACCATTCTATGTCTAGAATGACTCTCGTGGATGCCAATGAACACGAATGTTCACAGAGATCTGGAGTAAGGGGTGAGGGTACGTATTAAGAAGCTCTTTTGATCGAACACCTAATCCCGCCCGCCTCGATAGCGGCCTCTACTAATGATTAGGGAAATTATCTATACTCGATATATTGTCGATTATATGCATGCAATGCAACATCCAAGTTTTAATCCTAACATGTGAATTAACTAAGTTGGTGGACACGTAATTTAGCATACAATTGAGTCGAAGTAGGGATTTAGATTCAATTACATGTGAAGGCATACAAATGGTACAATAAAAGAAATACAACAAATACAATAAATAGGATTACAATAATTACATCAGATTCATGATCGAAAATACTTTTAAAACGGATAATTTGAGAAAGAATAAACAAACGAATTTAACGAACATGAATTAGGTGATAATACGAGTAATAGTTGATTAAATACGTAAACTAATTAAACTAGGTCAAGGCAGAACGGAAGTTCAGAGACAGAAATCAACCTGGAACAGGTGCAGCAGAGCTGCGCCCTCTGGAAGAGGCGCAACAGTTGCTGCGTCTGTTCCAAGGCTGAGTTCTGGCTGTGAAGCCGGAACTGCAAATCGTTAATATTCGTGGGTGAATTTAATGATTGATTATGATATTCGACTCGGATGAAAGTGATTTAATACATTAGTTATATGTGAATGAGTCATAAAAACGATAAAACATGGACGAAACGAATGTAAACGAATTAATTACATGAATGAAAGATTGATTAGTGACATGGGTGAACTAATTAGGTTAAATATGACGAATTAATGAAGAACTAATGACGGATATGATAATAGACAGATGGGAATATATCAAATATCGAATTCCAGAAACTCAATATGAAAGAATCGAATCTCTACAACCCGGATTGATTTTAATGACGAAAACCCGCAAATATTGGTTATAAGGGATTTAAAATTGGGATTTAACGATGAATTAAATAATAATGAATTACTTACATGTTAAAATTATTATACTTAAAATTATCGTGTTAAAGAAACAATGAACAATTGATAACGAAACAAAACAATCGAATTATCAAAAGACGAAGGAAGAAGAAAGGAAGCAAGAACTGCGGCAGCCTCACGAAGAGACACAGTAGGTGCTGCGTCCCTTCGAAGAGGCGCAGCAGTTGCTGCATCCTTTCTTGACGTTTGCCTCCTGTTAATTCGTAAAAAGGGTTTTAAACATGGTTTTACAAATCGGTTTTAGAAGTACTTTCGACATAAATCTTACATGATGATTACAAAAAGTAAATAACAATAAACAAAGAAGGATTTACACCCTCAGACTTACATGTTTGACGAAACGAGATGAACTAAGTTTATGTTTTAGTGATGCTCGACTCGAATGTAACGAAAGTGCCCTCGTAATAGGAAAACGATTAAGATTAATTAAAGTTGATTATGGTGGAGTTGGTCAAATTGGTCGGTCATGCAAAACGAGGCTGGTACTCAGAAAGATCCGAGCTTACGTGGTCGAAAGTTCAAGCATGTAGGCGCCAAAAAGTAAGAACGTGGTCTAGAATGCAAAGGGAGAAGAGAAGGGCGGACACTCGCGTGAGAAATATGAGGAGCGAAGACTCCTATTTATACTAATCACGTGAAGGAATTAGGGTTTTCGGAGAAACTTTGGAAGTGAATCTCGAAAAGATATGAAAAGATACGAAAAATACGCAGAAAAGGACTTGGGAAGAGGCGCAGCAGTCACTGCGTCTCTTGGAAGAGGCGCAACACCTGTTGCGTCTGTTCCCAGGTGGTTTCCTCCTGCGGAAGAAAGATTTCCGTGTTTAATTTATGGAATAACGGAATAATCTTATTTTCCTTAATATTTTGTATGAATATTACGGGAAATTCTTTACCAAAGATTAAAAGATTAGGAAATATAGAATATAAATATCCGGAATATTCCAGAACATTCTGACTCGGGATTTTAGCGGTTATTAGAAAATGAAGACGGTTTTAGGCCCGGACTCCAAATGTACTCTAATTACTGTCAAAACGACCGTATCGGCGCGTAGATGACAATTAAGAGGTAGACACCAGTGTTTCAGCAATCACTTGACGATAAACTTACGAACTATCACAAATCGTTCCGCGTACCAAACATGCGGCCCAATCATCACCTGGTGGTTTGCGGGAGGTGCGGAAATGAGGTATCTACAGAGCCCCCACTTTGACTGAGGCTTGGACAAGGCGAAAGTCAAAGTATAGCCAACAGGTCAATCGAAGATTACAACCTGACGACTATGGCGATGCGAGGTGGCTCAAGGGGTCTGAACCAAGGACCTGTCATCGGGAACATTTTAGAGTCTGTCGAATACCGGGGAGGGTCGTTTAAAGTCCATTAGACTACGTAAGGAAGCTCGCCAGCCATAAGAAGAGACCATACCTGAGACTTCTTTCTCGAGATGCTTCCGAAGGTGCGTAGGAGCTAAGGGGTAAGCATAGGAGCTAAAGGTAAGCGTAGGAGCTAAAAGTAAGCATAGGGATTGTCTATCCGCTTACTCTCGCTGGGGGAATATAATGAAGGCGTGTCGAAACACCTGTCAGAGAATAATTGCTCGTTGTGACAAGCAAGGTCTTGGAAGCAATAAATAATGTACGGTAGTCTGTAGTTGGCTTAGAAATGCGGGTCTGAGCGAAGAATAATCGTAGGGTGTGGGACCCTAAAAGAACGCATCGACGGGAAGTAGGCCAAATATAATTTCGACCTAAGGGGTAACTAAGGCTCAAGTGTAAGAACTCTGCCGGTCTGGGAACTTCTGGAGAACGACACCTTTAACGCACTCCATGGGGAAACAAGAAATATCGTGAGTTGCAGGACACAGGCGGGAACTGCTGGGAGAAATCTGCTTGGGTCGTCTTCAAACAAACTTCAGAAGAACTTGAGAAGGACGATGTATGCCGTGAAATCTCGTTGAGGAAACATTATCGGGAACTTATCTCCATGTCTCGAGAGGGATTGTCTATCCGCTTACTCTCGCTGGGGGAATATAATGAAGGCGTGTCGAAACACCTGTCAGAGAATACTTGCTCGTTGTGACAAGCAAGGTCTTGGAAGCAATAAATAATGTACGGTAGTCTGTAGTTGGTTTAGAAATGCGGGTCTGAGCGAAGAATAATCGTCAAACGGACCAAAAAAAGAGATAAAATGGCGTCGGGGAAGAGGCGCACCAAAGATGGGCCCACAAAGAATGAACTCATAACGAATTTTTGAAAATTCGTATGAAGGGAAGCTGACGAAGAGGCGCAGCAAGAGCTGCGTCTCTTGGAAGAGGTGCAGCACCTGCTGCGTCTTTTCCTGAGGGTGTCTTTCCTGCGTAAAAGCGCGATGAAACAGGGGGTTTTATTTCATTATTTCGAAACACAAATCGTCAATTTCTCTCTCAAATCTCAACCATTTGTGCCAAAATTTGATCCAAAAGCTTGCATTTGACACGACTAATCGAGGTATGTATATCATTCCTGCATTAATCTTCTATAATGGACGAATTGGATCGACAAAATTTAGGGTTTTTAACCCTAAAATGTCGAAAATTTGGGGCTTTTCCCCCAAATGATCTTGCCTTGTAAAATTGACCTTGTAAATGGCTAATTGGTAGTATAAGGATCATAACCATGTATTTGTTTCGAATTTTCGTTGAGTTTTGGGCATTTGAGTGAAATTGTGACGGTTTCATAGCTAAACCGTAAACTGCTTCGAACATAGCCTTAGGATTTCTCATTTGCGATGAAACTTGATATTTGGATTCCTTGGATGATGGGTAAAATTCCTACCATCTCGGAATTTTGGTTTGTGACGACTTTTTCAGGACACTTTTCTAGGGCATAATCGCCGTTATAACGAAATGCTGTCGAAATTCCGACTCGAACCCATGACTAGGCTTCAACTTAGGCTTGACTTAACCCAAATTACCACATGAGTGATCGGGTTTGTGGGAATACGGCCAAAGATGGCGAGAAAAGAGCGACTTCGGGGCTTCTAAAACTCGAAAATCCCCTAATCAAGGTTTGTCGTCACTTGACGCGGCCTAAATTTACTCTAACGTTGCAGGTGACGAGGCTTCTACTTCTGGGAGAGCTCCCATGGACATAGACACAGCCGTTGACGCTTCTCGTGCTCTCGAGGAGGCTTTCAATGCTGTTGGGGCATCTGCTGAGGTTGCTGAGGACGAGGTCCTCGAGGAGGAGGAGGATGAGGCCCCGAGGCGGGCCAACGTTGGGCGAGGTGGTCGTCAGCTGAGGGGAGCACCCGCGTGGGCTGAGACCTGGGACAACAGGCACTTGCTTTGGGCTGCGGAGGGTCACCTGTCCTATAGGACGGTGAAGAGCTGGGTAATCTTGGATTCATTACTCATCACTCATCTTCTTTCATTTCATTTGCTCATATCTTTTCCAATTTCATTCAAACTAAAGATAGCTTTTGTTTCAAATCACAATAGGAGGCCGGGAACATCAGATCGTTCTCGGGCTACACGACGACGATAGAGTGCTACGAGAGGCTGTCGGCGGAGGAGCGAGTCATGATCGAGCGAGGACCATTCAGCGCCCTGGTGCAGGCTTGGAGGGATATCACAAAGAGGAAGCTGCGGGCTAACCTTAGCCTGGTCCGCGCTTTCTTGGACCGATTCTGGGATACGACTTCCACTTTTCACATGCCTTTTGGTGAGGTGGGAGTCACGTTGGAGGACTACGGCATGATCTCTCGGTCCGGCAGGTGTGGGACCGAGGCGGTGGAGTGGCGGAGCGCCATGAGGGTGGATTCGGCCGAGGCTAGGAGGTTGATCGGCTGGAACTTGGCGCCGAAGGCTGCTGTAGTGCCTGGTTTGGTGCCTAGTTCTTACGTCCGAGACTACTTTGCGGGGAAGACCCCGACGCGGGGGGTGATTGACGAGAGGGAGACGGATCCTCCTCCCTGTACAGTTGAGCAGAGGGCCCGCTTGTGGCTTTGGTGGTTTCTGTCTTCGATCTACCTCGGAGACAAGGGAGAGAGGCTGTCGACGAAGCCTCTTCCCTTCCTTTCTGACCTGATCTCCCTAGGACGTTGGGACTAGGTCACTGCTGGTTTTGCGGTCCTCATCCGCTTCATGAGGGCCATGGTTCATCCGGAGTTGATGGAGAAGGGGACTTCTCCGTGTCTTTTCGGCCCGGATTCTTGTTGGAGGTATGAACCTTCATCAGTTCTTTTCTTTATCGAATTACGAAAGATCATTATTGACTATCTTGCTTCACAGACGTGGGTGTACTCCTACTTTTCGAGCCTCTCGCCCAAGAGGACGGAGCCGCTGGAGAAGGCCTATCCCGTTGTGAGGGATTGGGTGATGTGTCGCACGAGGAGCAAGCGTTCCTCTCACGGTGTCTACCGGTGGGACGTGAACGCTCTTCAGCTGGACAGCGTGAGCATCTCACTTATATTCGTTTTTCTTCTTTATTACTTTTTAACCGATCATAAGAATGATTTCTTGCTTGTCTTTTCCCAGTGGGTGCCCAGGCCTTGGGCGGAGTACACTGGCGCTCCTCCTTTTGTGGCTGAGGTCCTTCGACCTAGGAGCTCGAGCCGGCTGCTGCTAAGGACGTCGATGGGTCCTGTGTGGTATTTGAGTGAGCGCTTGGCTCGTCAATGCTCTCGGGATGTCTTGGTGGTTCCCATCGATCCTCCCAGGACGATGTTCAGGGAGCCTTCTGAGGCTGAGAGGGAGGCTGACTTGGCTGGCGTTGGTGGTGACGCCCTTCTGCTTCCTGGTGAGGACTACTCGGCGTTCCTCTACGGGAGGTTGGCGTACTGGTCGGTTGTGGTGAGCATTTACTCTCCTTATGACCATTTCGAAAGTATGATGAATGATCATCGATTTAATGGCAATCCTTTGTCTTCGCAGGAGGTTGAGGCGGCGGGCATCGAGCCCCCAGAGTACCCCGAGACTCTTGAGTACACTGACGCGACCGGGAGGACGACGATCTCCGAGCTGCGTGACTTTGACGTGGCTGTGACGGATGCTGGCTTGGCCGATTGGCAGCATCTGATTCGGAGGGTGAGCCTCTAATTTGTATGATTTTTGTGTAAAAACACATTTGATTGAACTTATCCAATTATTGAGAACTTCTCGTTTGAAAATGCAGATTGCGCCATCTCGGTTTGTGGCGTTATGGAGGGTAGCCAACCGTCTGTGAGCTACTGCCGTCGAGGCACTTGTCGGCGGTCGAGGTCGTCTGGTATGAACCTTTCGTCTACTTCCTTTTTTGAATTTTCTAATTTTCTTATGATTGCTTGAAATGATTGACATGAGCCAATTTGTTGTTTGCAGAGGGAGCGTGAGCTGGAGCGAGAGTTGGCTCAGTCTCGGGAGAGACACTTGTTTCTTTGAGGAGCTCGAGGTCCGTGACGCCGAGGTTGCTGCTCTCGAGGCGAGAGTTGCGGAGTTAGGCGGCAACAGGCAGTAGTTTTTTTTTGTTGTTTGTTTTGTTTGTTGTTGGCTGTATCTTGCACATTTGGACATTTTGGATTTTGCTTGGGGCTCGAGCCCCCAGTTTGTTGTACATGTCCCTTTTTTGGTTGCATATATGATGGCCTGAGTGCCTTTGCTGATGTGTTGCGTTGTTTGTTCCTGTAGGTTAGCTTTGAACAGGTTGGGTAGATGACGGTTTACGCCGTCATGCTGTTGAAATTTACATAGAAATTCACGTAGAACATGTATGCATACATATGGCCTAAATTAGCGCAAAACAATGACTCGAAAATGCAAAAATGCAAAAATTTGGTCGGAAATGACCGAACGGTAGGGAGGGTTACCCCCTAAAAAACGAAAAAATAAAAACATATAAGTTTGAAATGGAGAGTGAAATGATTCCCCGAAAAGAAAAAGTAAAAAAGAAATGTATAAGTTTAAAAAAATGATATAATGAAATTAAATACAAAAATGTATAGGTTTGAAAAAAGGATAAATTAAATTAAAAGAAATGTACAAGTGTGCTAAAATGACAAAAATGTCGATATCGTCTCGAGATACGCGTTTGTGAAATTAGGAAACACGAAATATGGTAACTTTGACGTATTTACCAAAATAATAACCCGTATGAATAGGAAATTATTCGCTAAGGAATTTAGGAAAGATCCAACTGGGAAAATCATAGAAACGTTGCTGAGGAAGAGGCGCAGCAGGAGCTGCGTCCCTTTGAAGAGGCGCACAAGTCTTTGCGCTTTGTTCCCGATATCCGTCCTGGCGGATTTTAGGAAACAGATTTTAGTATAAATAGAAACGTCGATAGAGGTTTTATTCACACAATTCTTCCGTCTCTTCCTTCGTCTTATTACATAAAACTCTCAAAATAATCCTTCATCATGAATACTTTAGAGATTCGTCTAAAAGAGTGGACCAATGAGTTCTCTAGTGTGGAGAAGTGTGACATGGGTGCCTATAATCTTGGAGCGTTGTTGAGTTTGAAGCTTATCAAGGTGGTCAAACCATTCCTAGATACTTGTCTTGATTATTGGGACCCGAATTATCACGTATTTGCCTTCTGTGGAGGTGTCATTTGGCCATTTCCCGAAGAAATTGCTGCGATCGGTGGGTGGGACCCAGAACACTTGCTTGCTATTCCTTCTACTTCACAAGAGTATAAGAACAAATTTAGAGACTTGCTTGGGTTGACAAGAATTGAGGTGGACCGTCTAGTGACCTCGAAAGGAGTGCGAATGTTGGACTTTATTGACCGATTCATTAACAAGGCCGACCCCACCATCTCTTATGTTGCTAGGCGAAGGGCATTTGGATTTTTCTTGTTACATGTATATGTCTTTCAAGGGCATTTTGATGAGGATTTGCGAGGTGATCCCCGTTTCCTGAGTCTAGTTGAGCAAATGGAACTGCGCAGGAGCCCAGCTTGTTTATGCTTAGGAGAGATCCTATTGGGTTTGGATAACAGGAAAGCCAATCGTGACCTACCTTATTTGGGAAGTCCCATTATCTTGCAGGTAGAGAATTTCTTCTCTTCTTTGTTTTCTTTTTCGTTTTTTTTTTTCGTTTTTTTTACACCTGCTTTTTGGTAGGTTTGGCTTATGGAGCATCTTCGATTGATCGAGCCCCCAGTTAATGTTCCTGCCTATCATGCTCGCTCAATCGCTATGAGGACTAGACTCTACATGGTGGACTTCACTCGAGTCTGCAATTATTGGGAAAACAAATTGAAGAGTGATGATGGCCCCTTGATTAGATGGATCGTACCATGGTGGCATCTCAAATCTGTCACTGGAGTATCTTCCTTGGATCCTACCCGATCGTGCGCATTCCTGGCTTGGAATTCATGGTATGCATCTTCCGGAGAGGTCGATGAGACAGTTGGACTCAAGGCATAATCCCGAAGCTTGACACTATCCCCTGAGACCGCCGTGGCGCTACTCCGAGAGTCGAAGGGAGTGGGCCATTAAATGGGCTCAAAGAAACGTATGGTTCTTGAACTCTTCCGTTAGTGCCTTATGGGTGTCGGACTCCTATCTGCGATGGAGGAAAGCTACTACTCCGGAGGAGCGTGAGAGATTGAGGAAGCGCGAGCCTGTTGACTACAACGTGCGCGAGGTGGAAAAGGAGAAAGAGAAGCATCTGACTGAGGGAGAGGAAGAAGCCGGGTTTCGAGTTGTTCATCCTTTGAAGAAACCAAAGACCTCTCCTGCCGTGGACAAAGTGATTGACAAGAATGGGAAGGTTAGACCTCGAGAAAGACCGTTGGTGATTAGGTTCGAAGTGGCGCAAGAGCGTCCGGCTCGAGGTCGTGACAAGAAATATGACAAAAATGACAAGGGCAAAGGGAAAATGGAGGAATAGCCCAAGTCTTTATTATTATTTATTATTTATTATTATTATTGTAATAAGAATGTGGGGGTTTTAGAATCCTAGCCTATTTTATTATTATTATTATTATTATTATTATTATTATTATTATTATTATTATTATTATTATTATTATTATTATTATTATTATTATTATTATTATTATTATTATTATTATTATTATTATTATTATTATTATTATTATTATTATTATTATTATTATTATTATTATTATTATTATTATTATTATTATTATTATTATTATTATTATTATTATTATTATTATTATTATTATTATTATTATTATTATTATTATTATTATTATTATTATTATTATTATTATTATTATTATTATTATTATTATTATTATTATTATTATTATTATTATTATTATTATTATTATTATTATTATTATTATTATTATTATTATTATTATTATTATTATTATTATTATTATTATTATTATTATTATTATTATTATTATTATTATTATTATGTAGCGTACTATTATTATTATTAGAAAATGAATGAAGTAAAGGAGGTTAATTGGTTATGAAACCGTTGTGATTTTCTATTTATTATCTTGTCGAATTCCAAATGCAACTGCAAATGTCCTTCTATTTACATTTTAAAATTAATGGGTTGTATCCTGCGAAGGATTGCCTACGTATTCATTAAAAAAATGAAATCAAACCCTTGCGCGTAGTTCGAGTAAATGTAAAAGAATAATTGTTCTAAGCAAGAGCTTGTAATGAACTTAGAAAAATAAGCATGAGCTTTTTACTTACTCTTAAGGTGCAATTTAGTTTATTTGATGATGTGAGGATGACAGATTGTCAAAATGCAAGAGCATGGTGACAATAGCTTTTTTCAGCTTGCCCAGGGGCCGTTTATTTAGTGCCACAAGAGCGACACGTGAGGTTACGCGAGGCGCGTTTTTGTTCCTATTCTAGGCATAATACCGCTTTAGTTGGTCAAGGTTCATTGGGTTGGCAAATTCATTCCCATCTAGGTCCGTGATTCTAACCGCACCCCCTGGAAGTATGGACTTGACTAGAAATGGCCCGGCCCAATTAGGTTTGAATTTTCCTCGTGGATCGACAGGTAAAAGAGCTATAATCGACTTGAGTACTAAGTCTCCTTCCTTGATGTTCCTTGGCTTGACCCTTTTGTTGAAGGCTCGTTTGATACATGCTTGATATATTTGGACATTATGTAATGCGCTTAGCCTACGTTCATCCAGGAGGATGAGTTCTTTATATCTATCCCTCTTCCAATCGGCTTCTGGGATTTGACTTTCGAGTAAGATACGCAAGGATGGTATTTCTAACTCGACTGGCTGTACAACTTCCATGCCGTAGGTCAAATTGAAAGGGGTGGCCCCAGTGGGCATCCTAACAGATGTACGATATCCCCACAAAGCAAAGGGCATCTTGCTTGGCCAATCTCGATAGTTGTCAATCATTTTCTTGAGAATTGCGACAACGTTCTTGTTTGCTGCCTCTACCGCGCCATTAGTCTGTGGTCTATATGGCGAAGAGTGGTGATGCCTAATTTTGTACTTGGCTAGCAATTGCTCAGTCTCAGCTTGGAAATGTGATCCATTATCACTAATGATCTCATGTGGGCAACCGTATCGACTGATGATGTTGTTTTGTATGAATTTTGCCACATTTTAGCCGTGAGACTAGTGTAGGAAGCCGCTTCTACCCATTTGGTGAAATATTCAATTGCCACTAGGATGAAACAGTGACCTCCTGTTCCAGCTGGAGTTATCTTCCCGATTATATCAATTCCCCAGGCGGAAAATGGCCAAGGAGATATCATCGTATAGAGCAATGAAGGAGGGACATGCTGTACGTTCCCGAAGATTTGGCAGTTGTGGAAATGTCTTACGTATTTGATGCAATCGGATTCCATTGTGGTCCAATAGTACCCCAAACGTGTGATTTTCTTTGTCATCATGGTCCCACTCATGTGAGGACCGCATTCTCTATCATGGACTTCTTCCATCACTTTCCGCGCCTGTGAATGATCAAGGCAACGTAGGATTACACCAAGAGGTGTTCTTTTGTACAACTCTCCTTGCATGAGAACGTATTAGGAAGCTAGTAGGCGTATAGCACGTTGTCCCCTTTTGTCCATATCCGGTGGATAGGTACCGTTGAGCTTGAAGTTTAGGATTTCTTGGAACCAAGGCTCCTCTGTGGCTTCCTCTTCATCGGTGATTTGGTGGACATAAGCAGGCTCTGATCGTCGTTCGATACATAAAGGCATTTCCACCATATTATCTGGCATATTAATCAAAGATGCAAGTTTTGCAAGAGCATCTGCAAATTGATTTTCTTCTCGAGGTAGGTGTAGATAGGTCACGTGATCAAAGAATTGGGCAACCTGGTCTATTATGGCTTGATAAGGTGCTAAGCTTTCGCTTCGGATTTTCCAAGATCCTGTAACTTGATTGATGATCAGGGACGAATCCCCATGCACCCGGAGGTTTTTAATGCCTAAGCTCACTGCCGCTTGTAGTCCAATGAGACAAGCTTTGTATTCTGCAGCATTATTGGTCACCTCGAAGTCGAGCTTGACAGAGATTGGCGTATGCTCGCCTTCAAAAGAAATGAGCAACACTCATATTCCAAATCCTCTTAAGTTTGATGCTCCATCAAAGTAAAGGTCCCAGGAGTCTACATCGGTTTGGAGTATATCCTCGTCTGGAAATGACCAAGTATCTATTGTTTGTGCGTCATTGATGGGAGTTTCTGCAAAGAATTCGGCAACGGCGCGCCCTTTTATAACTTTCAAAGGTACGTATTTGAGATCGAACTGATCGGAGCCATTTGGTGTTCACAATTAAGCATATGTGGTCGTTGGTCAATGGTCGATACAAAACACAATTTATACTTCACAAACAACTCTACAATTAGTAAAGAGGCAAGTAAAGGTCGGATCCCAAGGGACGGGTATTGAAATGAAGATTCTATTGTAACTAGCGGTGTCTAGGGGTGTCACAAATTGGGTTGATGTAGAAGGTTACTAAACTAAAATAGCAATGAAAATAAACTATCAAGGTAAATGAAATAAGGGTGTAAACAATTGATTAAAAGCACTAGGGTGTCATGGGTTCATAGGGGAATCATGGGATATGATCATACAAACATGTTCTCAAATTATAAGCAAGCAATTATTGTTGTGATGGATTGAGTTGGGTTATATCTTACAATCCTAGGAAAGTTTGGGTCCCGAGCCGAATCGATTAGAATGTACAACACCTACAAGTCGACTTAATCTTCCCTACTTAACACATGCATGGTCTAACAAGACTCGAGTTGGGTTATGTCTTACAAGTCAAGTTGAAAGGATAGAAGATGATAGTAAATGCAAGGATTCATAGGCTTAGCATTTCATCAAATATAACATGTGCATGCATTAAGATCAAAACAAGCAAGCAAATAAGATATGAAAGCATATTAATTTAAGCATGAATCATTCCCCATGTTGGTTTCCCTAATCACCCATTAAACCCTAGCTAAGAGACTACTCACTCATTATCATATTGATCATGCTAGAAAGGTTGTCAATCATACTAACATAATGAAACATGATGAATAAATGAAAGTAATTAGCAATAATTAAAAAGGGATTAAGAGATTATACCTACTAATGATTCCAATAATAAAGCAAGAATAATAGAAGTACTTGAATCCTAGATTGAGAGGTTGTCAATCTCCCAATAATAACCCAAATGATCTTCAATTACCCAAAATAAAGTAAGAACAAGAGAGAGATTAAGGAACTAAAACTTGGATTAAAACTTGATTAATATTTGATTACAATATTGAAGAGAGATTTGATTGATATTAACTACACTAATTATTGATAAGAAGAACATGCTCCTCTAATTAGACTAATGGGGTATTTATAGTGAGAATTAGGGAGGATGCATTAGGGTTAACTAAGGGCTAAACTAGTAATTACACTTTTAAGTTGAGCAAGGAGCCTCCGGGATTGTCCGAGAGAAGGGCTTCTCCATTTCGTAGCTTGAAGAACGAAACAGCTACTGTGTCTTTGTGATCCGTCGGCTGGGAGTCGGGACGGCCGGATCTGGGATGGACAATCCGAGCGGATCAAGGAACAAGACGCACGGACCGGGCATGGGCAATCCGAGCGGATTCCTGGTGAGGACGCTGATCGGGGCGAGGACGGACGGATTCTCTACAATCCGTTCGGATTGTAGCTCAAGACTTTCCTTCTTCTTTTTCTTCTCTTTTCTTCATGAATTCCTTGGGGATTTCCTTGGGGACTCAAGGATCCTTTTCTCAACAATGCTCTTCTACTATGCTATGTACAAAGGCCTTCTAGTCTTGTCTCTCCTTGATGCTTGGTCATTGAATATGATCAATTTAGCCTTGTTTTGCCATGAAAATGCAAGATTCTTACTCCTTTCCTACCAAGGGATCAAAATCTCAAAGAATATGCAAAACAAAGATCTAAAGATAAGAAATGACCCAAATAGGCACTAAAAAGCATAGAAACAATGGTAATTCGGGGGCTAAATATGCGCCAATTATGGTCGCATCAAATATCCCCAAACCGAACCTTTGCTCGTCCCGAGTAAAGAGGTGACAAAGACTAGGACCAATACTAACCTAACCTAATAATAATAGCCGATATGAGACAATTAGCGGGTCTCACTCCCCCCTTCAACTCACAACAAGACAACCATGAGGTAGGATGCCTTCTTGCAAGGCAAGGTGGGTCTTGCCAAAATGGCGACACATCCAAACATTAAGCACACAAAATCACATAATGGATGCATCTACAAAAATAATAGCCACTTTCCTCATCTAAGTGGCGGAAATTATCTACAAGGGAAGCAATTCAAGGGTGCACAATCCTTCATAGATGCAATTTGTTCAAACTACTAAGCCTAGAAGGATACCAATAAATCACCTCCAAGTTGTGTCAAGCTAGGGTACCTTTGTCCTCAATCGTTAAATACTTTTGTCAAGAATAGACTCCCTATGGTGTTAGAAACACTGGAGGATCGCGGAATTCCCCCTCTTGCCTAGACAAGAAGAAGGGTCGTCCCCTCTCTACCATGCACAAAAATGGATACGATGGATAAAGGGATCGATAGATATTTGAGTTTCACTTTTGGGAGTTTGCTTTTGTTTTTGTTTCCCCCCCCCAAATTTCTTTGGCATTTGACTTTTTGAGAACACTTTCTTGCCATTTCTTTTTGATTTTTGGCATTTCAATACTTGACAACTTTTTGCATTTTCTTTTTGAACATTTTCAAAGTCACCCCAATTAGTAACGAGGGTGCCTTATTTTTGAAGCTTTAGGAGTTCTATTTTTTTTTTTGCTCCTCTTTTCTTTTGATGCATTTTTGCAAACTTTCTTTCACTTTTCATTTCTTTGAACTCAAATCAATTTCTTTTTGTTGTGCCCATTCCCTTTGATGACAAAAATGTATGGTAGAATATGGATGAATGATAGAAGTATGCATGGTTTCAAGGGTCACCTTGGAATAAACGGTAGCCAAGGAGTTATCACACCACAAGGTACTCTTGACTAGGCCTTAAACCATGGGTCAAAGGATACTAGCATGACACATCCTAGGGTGTTTTACAAGCATTCTAACAAGCAAAGTCTTAAGAATAAAAAGCATCTACTAGGGCCTATATACACTTGTCAAGCTTCCCAAGTAGACGGTTTCGCAAAATTTTTCTAACACGCAAACTACATGCCATGATGCAACTAACATATAAACATCCTAATGCAAATGATTCTACCAACTAATATGACATATAAACTAAATGCAAGTCCTAAGTTCACATTGTTTTACCGCATCAATCAAAATAAAGCCACATAGTCATTAACATAAAGAGGAAAAAGGAGATTGGAAAGATCATACCATGCGGTCTTCAATATCCTCATGTCTCGGATGTGGCGTAGTCAATCAAAGTGAACAAGGATGAAACAAACATAATATATACAAGACAATATATACAAAGGAAAATGAACTTGTTTTTGGTTTTTTCAATTTTTCAAATTTTTATGATTTTTGAAATTTTTCAATTTTTATGGTTTTTGAATAAAAGTTAAGAGTTAGAATTCCCATCCCCACACTAATATGGGCATTGTCCTCAATGGCCAAAATGATGGAAATTATGCAAAGAATGATGCATGATTTCTATGCTAAATGCAATTCTACACTAAGCTATACTACATGATGCATGGTTTTTGTTATGACGGAGAGGATAATTTAAATTACCTCCCGTTGCGTATGCATTAACTTCCCCAAACCAAGCAAGACACTATTGCTAATGTCAAAGCATGGGGGAGTTCATACACATGCAATGCTATGCATGAGACTAGATTGTCATTTTGGATTTTACAAAAGTGGGAACAATAAAGAACACCTCAAAGGAACCGAGGTGTGAGTCCTTTGATGTTGCTAGGACTAAACCACCAATGATCAAAATGAAAATAAAATACAAAGAGATATAGACAAACCGTGGGAGAGTAGGAATCTCCAAGGCTAGTCTTCCATCATGCTACTATCATCACCACTTCCCTCATGAGAAGTGGTCACATTGCCACTTTCCTTGGCACTTTCTTCTTTGCTTTCTTCATCATCATCTTCCTCATCATTTTCTTCACCATCTTCACCATCTCTTTCTTCATCTCCACTTGCTTCTTCCTCAATATTATCATCAATCTCCTCATCATTTCCAACAACCTCATTGTCTTCCACCACGTCCCTAGATGCACCCGGAAACAAGGCTTCTCTATCCGCCCAACTAGGCAAAGGACAAGATGGATCAAGGAGTCCTTGCCTAGCTAAATGTAGGAGGGGAGGATATTGAGCTAAATAAGCATTCTTCCGATCTTCATGAGCTTGCTTGTGCATGGCTTGCATTAGAAGAGTTACATAGTCTTTCCCAATTTCAACTCCTTGTGGTTTGAACTCTTCATAATCATAGGGGTAAGGTGGTATAACAATGGAAGAGGAGGGGGTTTCATGATTACCCTTTTGTTGTTGAATGATGTACTCGGCTTCTTCGGATAGGGGAAGTAAATAGTTGGTCCGGTGGACACTAAGACGGCAAATCTTTGCGGGTAAAGTGAATGATCGAGCCTCACTTGTAAGCCACCCATACTTGGTATCAAGGGAATTGTGAACAACCCACTTAAACTTGTTAATCAAGGTGGACATATCAATGAGATGGCCACCATCCTTAGCCTTGTACTTGCTATCCTTATTGAAATTAGGATCAAAGTGCTTGGCTAGGACCGTGACAAGGCCGCCATTAACAATTACGGTTTGACCCTTCTTCCCACTATCTATATGGAGCCATCTATCAACCAATAGCCTCAAAGAATTGTAAGGCTTGGTGTGAATTCTTCCAATATTCAAAGTTGATTCAAGGAGAATAAAATCGAGTCCCGTGAAATGATTGGTGTCTTTTCTAGCAATTATGGTATTTCCCACAACTTTGTGCCATATTCTTATGCCCGGATGATGGACCAAAAGAGCACGACAAGCTTTAAAATCTTCAAATTTCTTCCCGGAGATTGCCTCCCAAAGAGGCTCGGGATCATACTTCCCATATTGCTTATAGAATTTATGTTCATCGCTAAGACCCAAAATTGCACCCAATTCCGGAAAGGAAATGCGTCTACTAGTGTTAGCTAGACGAAACTCAATATTTTCCCTATTCTCAACTTTTGTCACTTTCAAGGAACTTAAGAATTCCAAGACAAGGGAGGGGTATGTTACTTCCTCCATTTCAAACAATTTCTTTAAACCCATGGCATTGAAAAAGACTCTCGTTTGTTCAAGAATACCCAACTTCTCTAAAGCATCTTGGCATATGAATTTTGTGGATTGAATTTGTTTCATAGCAAACTTGACAAATGTATTTCTATGGGAGTCGGAAATGAATGTTACCTCCGGGTAATGCAAGAGTTGATTAATTACCGGAGTAGAGGGTGATGCTTCCATAGAAATTTGTTGAGTTTGTTGCACTTCCAAGTTTGGTGTTGATACCACCATTGCCAAAGCTTTCTTCATTTGTAGAGCTTTTTGCCTTTGAGAGAGAGTTGTAGTCTTTGGTGCCTTTGTTGCCTTTGCCTTTGCTTTTGTTGCTCCCTTTGTTCTTGCCATTTGATGAGCTAACCAAGAAAAAGATCAAAAATCTTCAATTTGTAGAATGCCCAAATCGATTTTGAAAGTGAAAGGCTTTGCCTTTATGAGAACAAAAATCAATTCAAAGGTGAAGATTTTGGTCTTGGTTTTGATTATTAATGAAGATGGAGTGATTGATTTGTTATTTGAAAGATGGTTTGATTTGATTTTGGTGAGTTTTGTTGAGGGTTTTTGTTTTTGAGATGGGGAGGATGAGGGTTTTGGTGGTATGGGTAGTGTTTATGAGTGAATGAATGAATGAATGAAGGTGGGGTGGGTATTTAAAGAACTCGACAATGTTAGGACGCAGGGACAATCCGTGCGGATTAGGCGCAATCCGCTCGGATTCTTGACTTCAAATTTTCAAAAATCCCGCCTAGAGACGGGCGGATTTCGGGAATCCGTTCGGATTCTGCTGAGACGAGACGGGCGGATTTCACTTGAGACGGACGGATTCTTGTCCAGAGATTTTTCTTTGTTTTTCTTCAGCTGCAAGACGGGCGGATTGTCCACAAGACGGACGGATTATGTGAGACGGGCGTCTTTCCAGGAATCCGCTCGGATTCTTCAACAGTCAAGAATTTTGCGGTTTTAGCTCGGCCCAAGACGGACGTCTTCTCGGCGACGCGCTCGGATCCTCTCGTAGACGGGCGGATTCTCAGAATCCGCTCGGATTGGTCCTTGTGTACACGGATTCAGGTCCATCCGTGCACCAACGCATTCCCTTATCATTCTTTCTTTCTTTCTTTCAAATCTTGTGTTCTTCATTGTGGGGGCACTACTAAGGCATGAATAGCCTAGGCAATTCCCATCCCCACACTAAGGTAAATCACTACACATTAATTAAAATCATTAGTCCCTCCCTCACTTCTCTCTTTTCATGACAATTATTTTGATCAAAGTAAAAATAAATCCAAAAATGACAAAAATGCAATGCAAAAATTAAATGTAAGTTAGGGAGTTAGAAATATTTACAAATGGTGGTTTAGGGAGGACTCCACCAAACTCTCATTCTTGATGAGATGTCAAGGAGGCATGTTCAAGGTGTTGTTGATGTTGCTCAACACCTCGAAGAAGTAATTAAAAGCTTGTTCGTTGTTATGGTAGAGGTCCTCAATAGACCGTGGTTCTTGTTGTTGATCATGATCGATGGCATGCCCAATGTAGGGATTAAAGATCCCTTCAAATTCGTCGTCCCAAAGACCACAAACTTCATTGAGTTGATCATTGAAAATCTCTTGCTTGGATGGAGACAACTCTCCCAAATTCTTCTTTTGGCCAATGAGGCCATCATCTTCTTCCTTGGTTGATTTTGATGAGCTTTGCAAGCTCTCCTTGTCACAATTCACTTGCTCTTTGAATGGAGCATCTTCAACTTTCTTCCTCCATTGGAGTTCCGATCTCTTCTTCTCATCTTTCCGGCTATAATGATCAATCATGAAACATGGCTCATGCAAACGAGGAGCTCTCATGGTCTTGTCAAGATTAAAAGTTATGCTTTCATCTCCCACTTCTAGAGTGAGCTCTCCATGCTTCACATCAATCACCGCACCCGCGGTGTGTAGGAAAGGTCTTCCTAAGATGATTGGAATGTTGGAATCTTCCTCCATATCAACAATGACAAAGTCCAGCGGGATGAAAAACTTCCCAATTCGCACGGGGACATCTTCCCATATCCCTAGCGGTGTCTTCGTCGATCTATCGGCCATTTGAAGAGTGATATTGGTACATTTAAGCTCTCCCATTCCCAACCTTTTACTTACCGAGTATGGCATGACACTCACGCTAGCCCCTAGATCACATAAGGCTTTGTTGATCGTTGTGTCGCCAATGGTACACGGTATTGAGAAGCTTCCCGGATCCTTTAACTTTGGAGGTGAACTCTCTTGAAGTATGGCACTACTCACCTTAGTGAAGGCGATAGTCTCAAGTTTCCGGATCGACTTCTTCTTTGTGAGGATATCTTTCATGTACTTTGCATAGGCCGGAACGTGATTGATTAATTCCGTGAAAGGAATTGAGACTTCTAAGTTCTTCACAATTTCCATGAACTTTCCAAGTTGATCATCAAATTTAGGCTTGGCTTGACGACTTGGAAAAGGAAGTCTAATCACAATGGGCTCCTTTTCTTTGGCTTTATCTTCATTTTTCTTTGAACTTTCTTCTTTTGATGATTCCCCTTCTTTGGGACTTTGCACCACAACTTCATTCTCACTAGCTCTCACAAC
The DNA here is from genome assembly GCF_048544455.1 of Silene latifolia. NCBI lineage: Eukaryota > Viridiplantae > Streptophyta > Magnoliopsida > Caryophyllales > Caryophyllaceae > Silene > Silene latifolia. The sequence continues at coordinate 34,524,315 of NC_133531.1, forward strand.
TTCATCCTCAACTTGCTCCTTCGGTGCTTCATACCTTGTACCACTTCTCAAGTGAATGGCACTAACCGTTTCATGTCTAGGGGGATTACCTTGAGGTGGTAATTGCCCTTTTTGTCTTTGTGAGCTCGAAGATGCTAGTTGGGTCAATTGTGTTTCCAACATCTTGGTGTGAGCTAGAATGTTGTTGATGGTGGTGTCTTTTGCTTGGCTATCTTTTTGCATTTGGGTGAAAAATTCTTGTTGATTCTTTTGCATTTGAAGGACCGCTTTTTGGACATCAAAACTTTGGTCATTGTGGTGATTGTATGGATTTTGATTTTGGTAACCTTGGTTTTGATTGAAAAAGGGTCTTTGGTTTTGATTTCTCATGGGTGGTGGAGTGTATGTTGTTTGAGGGTTTTGGACATTTTGGCTTTTGTATGAGAGATTTGGATGGAATTTGGTGTTTTCATTGTAAAAATTTGAATAAGGGGTACCGCTTTTGTAAGCTTGGAAAGCATTGACTTGCTCGGTTGTTCCCCTACATTCACTTGAGTCATGACCTAAGGTTCCACAATTCTCACATATCCCGCTTGGGATTGATGAGGATGCCGTCATGGCATTGACATGGTGCTTTGATGATTTTGAGCTTTCCTCAAGTCTAGCCATAGCTTGTTCAAACTTCAAGTTGATTGTGTCAATGTGAGCACTAAGTTGAGCACCCAATTGAGTAACGGTGTCCACTTCATACTTTCCTCTAGTAGCCTTGCGAGGCCTACTATATTGCGAATTATGGACCGCCATTTCCTCAATCTTGTTCCATGTTTGATTGTCATCAACTTCGGTGAACATTCCATTTGATCCCATATTGAGAATGTTCCTTGAATCTTCATATAAACCATTCCAAAATTGTTGCACTAAAAACCATTCGCTAAGTCCATGGTGAGGACATGAGCGACAAATACCTTTGAACCGCTCCCAAGCTTCATACAAAGATTCTTCATCCCTTTGCTTAAAACCCGTAATTTGAGCTCTTAGCATATTGGTCTTTTCCGGTGGGTAGAATTTTTGGTAGAAAGCTGGAGCTAGCTTCTTCCAAGAATCTATTCCAAGGGTGGCCTTATCAAGGCCCTTCAACCATTGCTTTGCGGAGCCGATTAACGAAAAAGGAAATAAGACCCATCTTATTTGGTCTTGAGTCACGCCCGTTTGAGAGATAGCTTCACAATAATCACAAAATGTTTCCATATGAGAATGAGGGTCCTCACTAGGCATTCCCACGAATTGGCTCCTCTCAACTAGTTGGATGAAGGCGGACTTGGCAATAAAGTTTCCGGTAAGATGTTGTGGGGTAGGAGTACCGTTTGGTAGATCCTCCTCGGTGGGTATAGAGTGAGACGAGAATTTAGGCATTGTAGGTGGATTTTGTGTGGTATTGTTTAATGGGTTCTCTTCTCCTTCTATTGCGAAAGGATTGACAAACTCACTAGTGGGTTGAACAACTTCACCAACACCTCCCAAATTCCTCCTAACAAGTCTCCTATTATTCGTCAAGGTTCTTTCGATTTCACGGTCAAAAGGTAACAAATCTCTTTGTAACCTTCTAGACATGCAAAAAATCAAACAACTCAAAAACAATTAGAACAATCCTTGAGGAGTTTTACTTCCCCAAGGTGAAAAAGACACAACTAAAAACAATAAAAGAAATCTTAAATCAATTAAACACCGTCCCCAAGAACGGCGCCATTTTTGATCGGAGCCATTTGGTGTTCACAATTAAGCATATGTGGTCGTTGGTCAATGGTCGATACAAAACACAATTTATACTTCACAAACAACTCTACAATTAGTAAAGAGGCAAGTAAAGGTCGGATCCCAAGGGACGGGTATTGAAATGAAGATTCTATTGTAACTAGCGGTGTCTAGGGGGTGTCACAAATTGGGTTGATGTAGAAGGTTACTAAACTAAAATAGCAATGAAAATAAACTATCAAGGTAAATGAAATAAGGGTGTAAACAATTGATTAAAAGCACTAGGGTGTCATGGGTTCATAGGGGAATCATGGGATATGATCATACAAACATGTTCTCAAATTATAAGCAAGCAATTATTGTTGTGATGGATTGAGTTGGGTTATATCTTACAATCCTAGGAAAGTTTGGGTCCGGAGCCGAATCTCTTGGATTGTACAACACCTACAAGTCGACTTAATCTTCCCTACTTAACACATGCATGGTCTAACAAGACTCGAGTTGGGTTATGTCTTACAAGTCAAGTTGAAAGGATAGAAGATGATAGTAAATGCAAGGATTCATAGGCTTAGCATTTCATCAAATATAACATGTGCATGCATTAAGATCAAAACAAGCAAGCAAATAAGATATGAAAGCATATTAATTTAAGCATGAATCATTCCCCATGTTGGTTTCCCTAATCACCCATTAAACCCTAGCTAAGAGACTACTCACTCATTATCATATTGATCATGCTAGAAAGGTTGTCAATCATACTAACATAATGAAACATGATGAATAAATGAAAGTAATTAGCAATAATTAAAAAGGGATTAAGAGATTATACCTACTAATGATTCCAATAATAAAGCAAGAATAATAGAAGTACTTGAATCCTAGATTGAGAGGTTGTCAATCTCCCAATAATAACCCAAATGATCTTCAATTACCCAAAATAAAGTAAGAACAAGAGAGAGATTAAGGAACTAAAACTTGGATTAAAACTTGATTAATATTTGATTACAATATTGAAGAGAGATTTGATTGATATTAACTACACTAATTATTGATAAGAAGAACATGCTCCTCTAATTAGACTAATGGGGTATTTATAGTGAGAATTAGGGAGGATGCATTAGGGTTAACTAAGGGCTAAACTAGTAATTACACTTTTTAAGTTGAGCAAGGAGCCTCCGGGATTGTCCGAGAGAAGGGCTTCTTCATTTCGTAGCTTGAAGAACGAAAAAGCTTTTGTCTTTGTGATCCGTGCGGCCGGGAGTCGGGACGGCCGGATCTGGGATGGACAATCCGAGCGGATCAAGGAACAAGACGCACGGACCGGGCATGGGCAATCCGAGCGGATTCCTGGTGAGGACGCTCGGACTGGCGAGGACGGACGGATTCTCTACAATCCGTTCGGATTGTAGCTCAGCAGCTTTCCTTCTTCTTTTTCTTCTCTTTTCTTCATGAATTCCTTGGGGATTTCCTTGGGGACTCAAGGATCCTTTTCTCAACAATGCTCTTCTACTATGCTATGTACAAAGGCCTTCTAGTCTTGTCTCTCCTTGATGCTTGGTCATTGAATATGATCAATTTAGCCTTGTTTTGCCATGAAAATGCAAGATTCTTACTCCTTTCCTACCAAGGGATCAAAATCTCAAAGAATATGCAAAACAAAGATCTAAAGATAAGAAATGACCCAAATAGGCACTAAAAAGCATAGAAACAATGGTAATTCGGGGGCTAAATATGCGCCAATTATGGTCGCATCAAATACTCTGAGAGCATCAAGGTCCATCTTGCTAGTCGTCCGTTGAGGACGGGTTTCTCGAAGAGGTATTTGACAGGATCCATTTTGGAGTATATTTTTACGGAGTAGCTAAGCATGTAATGACGTAGCTTCTTCGTTGCCCACACAAGAGCGAGGCATGTCTTTTCGAGTTGTGAGTATTTGCACTCGTACTCCAAGAACTTCTTACTAAGGTAGCAGATAGCCCTTTCTTCCTTTCCTACGGTTTGAGCTAGCATGGCGCCCATGGCTGTTTCGGTTACTGTGAGATATAAACCAAGAGGTTGATCTCGTTGAGGTGGCATGAGCACTGGTGGTTTAGTTAATATCTTCTTGATTCGGTCGAATGCCTTTTGACAGTCATCATCCCACATGGTGTGGTCTATTTTCTTGAGCTTTTTGAATATAGATTCGCAGATCATGGTGAGTTTCGATATGAATCGACTTATATATTGCACTTTTCCTAGGAATCCTCTGACTTCTTTTTCTGTTTGAGGTTGTGGCATTTCGATCAAAGCTTTAATCTTGGAAGGGTCTATTTCTATACCTCGTTGGCTAACGACGTATCCCAGGAGTTTGCCAGATGTTACTCCGAATGCGCACTTCTGAGGATTGAGCCTCATGTTGTACTTTCGTAGCCTTGAGAAGAATTTGCGAAGGTTCGCAATATGCCCCTCTCTATCCTTGGACTTGACAATCATGTCGTCTACGTATACCTCAACTTCTTTATGCATCATGTCATGTAGAAGTGTAGTTACGGTGCGTTGATATGTAGCTCCGACGTTGATTAACCCAAACGGCATGACCGTGTAGCAATAGGTTCCCCATTGAGTGACAAAGGCGGTCTTATGCATGTCTTCTATGGCCATCTTGATTTGGTTGTATCCCGCGTACCCATCCATGAAGGATAGTAACGCGTGATCTGCGGTATTGTCTACCAATATGTCGATATGTGGTAGAGGAAAGTCATCTTTAGGACTTGCTTTGTTTAAGTCCCTAAAATCAACACAAACACAGATTCTCCCATCCTTTTTGGGTACGGGTACTATGTTGGCTACCCAGTCAGAGTACTCAGAAACTTTGATGAACCCGGCTTTAAATTGCTTATCGACTTCTTCCTTAATCTTGAGAGCCCATTCTGTCCTCATTCGATGAAGCTTCTGTTTCACGGGCTTGAAACCTGGCTTAATTGGGATTCTATGTTCGGCGATATCCCTGTCGATCCCTGGCATGTCTTTCTAGGACCAAGCGAAAACGTCTTTGAACTCGTGTAGGAGGTCTTTGAAACTGGCCCTTTCGGTAGGGCTCAAGGTAGTCCATATCCTAAGTTCTTGGGGTTCTAGTTCGGTTCCTACATTGATGGGTTCGGTGTTCTCTATTACTGGTCCCCCTTTCCCCTCTTGTAGTATTTCCTTGGCTATGTAGGGAGGTATCTCAATTGAGTCCGGATCTGGGTCATCCTCAGTATCATCGTAAACAGAATTTCATTCAAGGTAACACAAAGAGTAAGCAGAACCTGATTTATTCATATTAAAGTTTGAGAGATGTTGAAACAAAGAAGCCATCTGATCTGTGGTCAGCGGCGTTAAAGGGACAGTTGTTGGGACATTTCCCGAACTACCGTTGCTATTTGAGGCTAAGCTAGGAGAAACGAGGGGAGTGGGAATGACGATAGGAGGAGACTCCCTAGTGACTTCTCTAGACTCCGAATCTGACTCTGACTCGAATTCATCGTCTTCTGGTTCTCCTTTGAACATCTCTCCTTCTCCAGTGGTGAGCTTGAAGAGTCTCCCTTGATTGTTGGTCCACTTGATTGATTTTCTCCATCCTTTCAGCTGGTTCGCATTTGTTTCTGTGATTAACGCGGTAGGGTTGAAGTGATCGTCTTGAAGTATCATGGTAATGATCTCATCCTGCGCGGCTCTAACAAATCGATCTTTTCCAAATAGTAGACTAACAGCTTGTTCGTCTAAGCAAGGTTCTTGACGGGCCTTGACGGTAGGAACCATTTCTGGAGGGATGAAGTAGCAATCGTGAAAGATCTCGATTCCGGCTAGCTTCCTTCCGAGGTAGTGCTAAGGTTCGGGAAATCCGTGAAAGAGTTCTTGACTTCCTTCCCTAACGAAGCATCCATTTAGGGTAGGGAGATATGGTCGCATTTGGACTCCTACGTGCTTACGGCTTTGAACTTGGGCGAGCATCTCGAGAACTTCCTCTTTAGTGGGTTTGTATCCTAGGCCAAGTGGTATTCTTTTTTAGTTGCCTTCCTTGTAAGGGGCGAAGGTGTTTCTTCGGGCAGGGTTCAAAGGTATTCCCGGGAAGTATCCTTGGGATTTGAGTATGTGGTTGACCACCAAGTTGGAGTAGGGATCGTAGTATAGGGGTGCCAACTCACTTTCTATGACACTTATGCTTTCAAAGCCCCCAAGTTCATATACTGGATCCGGAAGGACTTGATTATTTGACTTCTTTTCGATTATTGCCTTGATGGGCGACGAAGTGATTATCACCACTATGCCATTTACTGGGATTTTGATCTTTTGGTGAAGGGTGGATGTTACCGCTTTGGAAGCGTGAATCCAAGGTCTTCCCAGAAGTATGTTGAAGGAAGCTTCAATGTCCACTATTTGGAAGTTAACCTTTCGCTCAATTGGCCTTGTGGCTATGGTTAGGTTAACGAGTCCTAATACCTTTCTTCGTGTACCATCATATGCGCGAACACCTTGATTGGTAGGGGTCCAATCCGACTCTTTCATGCCTAGTTTGTATGCCATTTTTAAGGGTATGACGTTGACCGCGGAGCCATCATCCACCAAGGTCATTGGCACGTTCTTCTTTAAGCAAACGACAGTGATGTAAAGAGCCAAGTTGTGACTAGCGCCAAAGGGTGGCAAATCTTCATCAGAAAAAGCAATAGGATTACTTAGCTTCGGTGATTCTTGGAAGACCAAGTTGACTACATCGTCAGGTGTGGAGTTATGTTCTACATTTAGTTTGGCCAAAGCTTGCAGTAAAGCTTGGCGATGTGGGAATGAGCTTGCTACTATTTGCCAGACTGAAAGATCAGCCTTTATCTTCTGTAATTGCTTTAGCAAATGATCAGTAGAGTCATTTTCGTTATCATTTGGTGTGATAAAATTGGTTGGACCATTTTGAGTAGTACTTTGATATGGACGCCCCGAACGAGTTAGGTGGTCCACATCTTGGTCTTCACCATTTTGGACTATTTCCTTGACTAGGGAGTGTTCAATGAGATACTCGTCCTCATCATCGTCGGTCCATACTCCATTGACTGTAGCTAGTTCCCTCATTCTCATGATCTCGTCCTCTAATTGTGTAATTTGGTCGATTAGTTTATCAACCACGGCGACTACTTCTTGCATAGTAGCATTTTGGGAGAAAGTTAGTGGCGCATGTTCTTTAGGTGTTGCATTGGGGTCATGTAAAGTTGTCACCACATTTTCCAATTCCCAAACTTGCCTATCCACACTCCTTGCCCATGCGATGAAGTCGGCAATGGTAGGGGAAATGGTAGAGTAGAACCCTTCATTCTCGATCGCGTGGATCTCATCTTCGACTGGAAAAATGAGGTGTGAACAATCTAAGGTAGATTCTTCACTTGTGATCACTATAATTCCAAGAGGATTCTGAGTGTTGTTGGGCTTACCTCCCGGCGGTATTGGTAGTCGACCATCCTCAATCATGTCTTGAAGCACATTTTTCAATTTGTAGCATTTTTTCGTGTCATGTCCCCTACCCCTATGATATTCGCAGATGAATTCTCGTCCCTTAACTTAGATTTCTTTTCTGGTTCGGGTGTAGGGCCTATGGGTTGGAGTTTGCCTTGTTTCATCAACCTTTTTAGAGCATTGGAATAAGTGTCCCCAAGATTTGTAAATTTCCTCGGTGGGGTACTCTTCTTGGATGGCTCGACGAGGTTAACTTCATCGGTCTTGCTAGTGGAGCCGTAAGAACGACTTGTTGAGCCTTGATATCCTCGGCCTAGCGTTTTGGATAAGAGCCCTTTACGGATGTCATCTTCGATCCTTGTTCCTAGTACGGTTAAATCTTTGAAAGTTTTGATGTTTTGGTACCTCAAATGACTCGCATAGATGGGTTTTAGGTTCTCCACGAACTTTTCCACGAGGGTAGCTTCGTCTGGGCGTTCAACTAGTTGGGTACTAGTCTTCCTCCACCTACTTAGGAAGTCGGTGAAACCTTCTTTGTCATTTTGGGTAAGAACCTCTAAAGTGCGCATGTTAACTTGGATCTCAGCATTATCCGCATATTGCTTAGCAAACTCGATCGCGACATCTTCCCAAGTAGCGATCTTATTATGTTCTAGAGAGTAGAACCATTACTTTAGGATGGTGTCAAGAGATGAAGGAAAGATCCTTAAGAACATCTCGGGTTTGATGCCTTTGTTAGACATGTAGTCCTTGAAAGCACGGATGTGATTCAAAGGGTTTTTGTGCTCCTTAAATCTAGGGATATCCGTAGGGATGTCAATGGATCGGGTTCGGGTCGGGTGACGCCTCATCCGTCATCCATCCGTCCTTTTAAAATCTCATCCAACCCGTCCGTCATCCGTGAAACATATCATCCGTCATCCATCCATCCATCATCCATGGATGAAACGGGTGGATCGGGTGATAAACGGGTGTTGTGTATTTATATATTTCAAGTTAAAAAAAATGATGATTTTTTTTTCTCAACAAAAATAAAGTTAGATAATTGTTTTAGTTTAACTTTATAGTGGGTAGGTTCACAAAATATCTATATTGAGAGTAGAAAAATATGAAAATTTAAATATTTTATATCTTAATAACAATTTATAAAAAAAAATTAAATAAAAAGTAATAAAATCGGGTGATGGATGGATGGCGGGTGGATGGCGGGTGGAATTTCTTCATCCAACCCATCCGTCATCCATCGTCCGTTTCATCCGTCATCCATCCATCATCCATTTAAGTCGGGTTTTCATCCATCTTTTAGGATCGGGTGGATCGGATTTTGATGGATGCGGGTGAAATTGACATCCCTAGATATCCGTCATGTTGAAGTTGGTTGGCAACTTGGAACTCATGGCCTCATACTTACGGTTATTTTCCCTATAAATGTCATCCCCTTTGAGATACATCAATTGTTCCTCCAAATACTGGAGTCGTTTCTCAGCTTCAGTTATACCCATGGGAGGGTTTTCTTCCCCGAAGTTGTTCACAAAGCCATCATCTACTTCACTTTCCCGAGGAGGCAACCTCGTTTCTACGGTATAAATTCGGCCTTCGATTGTATCGAGGCGGTCGTGCACTTGACCTTGAGTGACTTGGAGGCGAGCTAGCGCGGTTAGGATTTGATCATTACCATTCCGGAGTTGGTTGAAGTTCGCGTCGCTTATTTCAGGCATCTTGGAAACTGGATAAGGGATCGACGACGAATCAAAACACGATCGACCATTCTAACACACTTACTAAGAAAGAAATGTTTTGACTTGGGAAGTGGGTGTGTGCCACTTGTGTCGAGTGAGTTTTGAAGAAATGATGAAGTTTGAAAATGTGTGTCCTAGTCAACTATAGTGTAGTTGTAGGAGTGGACTCGAAGTGAGGTTTTGAAATGGGCTTGGGCCCGGAATTTTGACTTGACAAATGGACAGAGTTTTGACTCGGTTTTGCGCTAATCATTGGCTTTGTTTCGAAATTTACATTTTAAAGGGATTTTGATTTTACAAAAATCGTCATGGTTTCGTTTAGAAATGGTGATCACGTAAGGTACAAACATTTATACAAGCATTATAACGGGATGCTGAGTGCATTTAAAAGGGTTTTGGTTTAAAGGGTGGGTTGCCATACCGAACAATCAAACCCAAAGTCTGTGGAGAGGCTCGTACCAAACAAGAGTAAGGCCGATTCCTAGTCCATTTCCTCAAGTAGTGAAAGTCCTTGGTACAAACAAGAGTAAGTACCATGGTATGGATGATGTCAATCGCTATCCGTCCTTAGGCCCAAATAAGAATTAGGACCGTTTAGACGGGACGATTGGTCGAATGGGTTGGGTTGGGCCTAGGAAGGCCGAATGAAACGATTTAGGAAGACCGAGTTATGAAAACCGACAATTGTCTTGTACAAACTATTCCCTAACCTTGTTCAAGTTTCACCCTTTTGGCTACACGTAAGTGTATTATCCCCAGCGGAGTCGCCAAACTGTGGACGCGGGCCCACGGGGGTGCTTGGGAAACAAGCGTTTGCATTTGTGGAGTCGCCACCAATTTATTGTGGAAAATTGGAAACCGTTCGAATACCTCGTGCCATGTCAAGACACAAAGTAGTGACATGAACACCAAGAACTCGTTACCCTTAGCATTCTATGTCTAGAATGACTCTCGTGGATGCCAATGAACACGGATGTTCACAGAGATCTGGAGTAAGGGGTGAGGGTATGTATTAGGAAGCTCTTTTGATCGAACACCTAATCCCGCCCGCCTCGATAGCGGCCTCTACTAATGATTAGGGAAATTATCTATACTCGATATATTGTCGATTATATGCATGCAATGCAACATCCAAGTTTTAATCCTAACATGTGAATTAACTAAGTCGGTGGACACGTAATTTAGCATACAATTGATTCGAAGTAGGGATTTAGATTCAATTACATGTGAAGGCATACAAATGGTACAATAAAAGAAATACAACAAATACAATAAATAGGATTGCAATAATTACATCAGATTCATGATCGAAAATACTTTTAAAACGGATAATTTGAGAAAGAATAAACAAACGAATTTAACGAACAGGAATTAGGCGATAATACGAATAATAGTTGATTAAATACGTAAACGAATTAAACTAGGTCAAGGCAGAACGGAAGTTCAGAGACATAAATCAACTGGAAAGCAGCAACAGAGTCTGCGCCCCTGGAAGAGGCGCAGCAGATTCTTTCCGTTCATTCAAGGCCGAAGTTCGGGCCGCGTGAAGCCGGAACTGTAAATCGTTAATATTCGTGGGTGAATTTAATGATTGATTATGATATTCGACTCAGATGAAAGTGATTTAATACATTAGTTATATGTGAATGAGTCATAAAAACGATAAAACATGGACGAAACGAATGTAAACGAATTAATTACATGAATGAAAGATTGATTAGTGACATGGGTGAACTAATTAGGTTAAATATGACGAATTAATGAAGAACTAATGACGGATATGATAATAGACAGATGGGAATATATCAAATATCGAATTCCAGAAACTCAATATGAAAGAATCGAATCTCTACAACCCGGATTGATTTTAATGACGAAAACCCGCAAATATTGGTTATAAGGGATTTAAAGTCGGGATTTAACGATGAATTAAATAATAATGAATTAATTACATGTTAAAATTATTATACTTAAAATTATCGTGTTAAAGAAACAATGAACAATTGATAACGAAACAAAACAATCGAATTATCAAAAGACGAAGGAAGAAGAAAGGAAGCAAGAACTGCGGCAGCCTCACGAAGAGACACAGTAGGTGCTGCCTCCCTTCGAAGAGGCGCAGCATTTGCTGCGTCCTTTCTCGACGTTTGCCTCCTGTTAATCCGTAAAAAGGGTTTTAAACATGGTTTTACAAATCGGTTTTAGAAGTACTTTCGACATAAATCTTACATGATGATTACAAAAAGTAAATAACAATAAACAAAGAAGGATTTACACCCTCAGACTTACATGTTTGACGAAACGAGATGAACTAAGTTTATGTTTTAGTGATGCTCGACTCGAATGTAACGAAAGTGCCCTCGTAATAGGAAAACGATTAAGATTAATTAAAGTTGATTATGGTGGAGTTGGTCAAATTGGTCGGTCATGCAAAACGAGGCTGGTACTCAGAAAGATCCGAGCTTACGTGGTCGAAAGTTCAAGCATGTAGGCGCCAAAAAGTAAGAACGTGGTCTAGAATGTAAAGGGAGAAGAGAAGGGCGGACACTCGCGTGAGAAATATGAGGAGCGAAGACTCCTATTTATACTAATCACGTGAAGGAATTAGGGTTTTCGGAGAAACTTTGGAAGTGAATCTCGAAAAGATATGAAAAGATACGAAAAATACGCAGAAAAAGACTTAGGAAGAGGCGCAGCAGTCACTGCGTCTCTTGGAAGAGGCGCAACACCTGTTGCGTCTGTTCCCAGGTGGTTTCCTCCTGCGGAAGAAAGATTTCCGTGTTTAATTTATGGAATAACGGAATAATCTTATTTTCCTTAATATTTTGTATGAATATTACGGGAAATTCTTTACCAAAGATTAAAATATTGGGAAATATGGAATAGAAATATCCGGAATATTCCAGAACATTCTGACTCGGGATTTTAGCGGTTATCAGAAAATGAAGATGGTTTTAGGCCCGGACTCTAAATGTACTCTAATTACTGTCAAAACGACCGTATCGGCGCGTAGATGACAATTAAGAGGTAGACACCAGTGTTTGAGCAATCACTTGACGATAAACTTACGAACTGTCACAAATTGTTCCGCGTACCAAACATGCGGCCCAATCATCACCGGGTGGTTTGCAGGAGGTGCAGAAATGAGGTATTTACAATAGTACTCGTTCTTCTAACCTGAACCTTGAGCTTTTCGACCAAGAGATTGAGCATACTCTTTTCAGGTTACGGAAGAATAAACGAGGTGCAATAGTGGCTATTCCTAAAGACAGTGAGTTCGACGATCTGCATTCCGATTCTGACAATTCTGAAATTTCTGAAGAATCCTAAAAGTCTTTAAATATGGCTAGTGAGACCCGCATATTAAAGGAGCTCACAGCTCCAAATCTTGCCGTTCAGCCATTATGCATCACTTTTCCAGCATTGGATGATGAAGTTACTTTTGAACTGTAATCTGGTTTGATACATCAATTACCAAGTTTCAGTGGGACGAGTATTAAGGATCCCAATAAGCATCTTTTGGACTTTCATATTGTGTGCACTGGTATGAAGCCAGTTGATGTCACAGATGAGCAATTGAAATTCAGAGCCTTTCCTTTCTCCTTGAAAGACAATTAACTTAGTTCTTTAGTTAGTCAAACAATTCAAATCCCCCCTTAAATTGGTTACTTTAATCTACATTATCATACACTTTAATTAATTTAGTTCTTCCTTATGGATTCGACCCTTACTTTTGCTATATTACTGTTTTAGTAGTTTAGTAAGTAAGTGATTATAAATTTACATTTGATAGGCATACGACTTTCCGCCCGTCAGCAAATCTTTACACTCACCTATCACTCTGTCTTCTCCCCCTCTCTCTCACTGAATAACAAGAAACATTTCCAGATTTCAACCACCAGACCACCCTGCGACAAATTTGTGGGAAGATTGAACAGAATTTAGAGCAAAGACAATTGACAATAGAATTTAAAGCAAAGACAATAGGCAATAGAATAAATAATGTTACACACTTGATTCCAGCACTAGAATTTAGAGCAAAGACAATAGGCAATAGAATTTAGGCAATGTCACGAAAATTGAATTACCACCTAGTAATGTTACACATTTCAAGTATTCGGTGTATTAGGGTGTGTCTAAGCATTGAACCCTTCTATCCATTTTGAACACATTAAGATAACTTACACATGAGAGAGCGTAGTCAATGTTTTCTGTTTCCGCGAATTTTTCTTACCACATCCCGTCTCAAAAACGCTATCGGGGACGAACATGAAGAAGGACTGGGCGAGTCATCTTAGCTAGAGCACCCGTAAACCGGAAGAGCAAGACAAAATATGGCCAAATTAAAGGGCATGCGAGCTTTTTCAATGTTATTTCATCCCCAGGGTTAGGTATAAAGTAGAACAATTCCATACCTTTGGTTAGCTCTATCCATAAAACAAAAACGATAACTCAAACCAACTATTACAAAAATTGCCAAATCAAGTTCTAGGTTACCTCTTCATCTCTTTCGCTTACAAGTCAGGCGTGCATTAGGAAATAAAATCTCATATGAGATAATATGTCAATGTATTGGGAAATTAGATGAGTACTATAAATATGGACTTTGTGTACTTATGAAATCTGTATGGTATCAGAGCATAACTTCACCTTCAATTAGCCTTGCATCGATTTGAGCTCTAAAATTCGAGATATAACCTTTAGAAATCGATTTTTGTGCAAACTCAGTCTTCGTCTTTGTCTTGTCTTACAAAAAAATAGTAAACCATAAAAAATTAGAGAAAAATGCTCTTTCATTAAGTTATTGAGAATCCACTCTTCTATACTTTTTTTAAAGTATGTTTTACATGACCCTTTTGTTATTGAACATGACTCAAAATAACTCTTTATTTCATATTTAAAATACTTATTTATCTTTCCTTTCAAAAAAAAAAAATAAATACTTATTTATCTTTAAATATATTTTATACCTACTTAATTACTCGTATTTTATTACATGTCGTACCATTTCACTTTATTGTAAAATTTATCTATAAAAAATTTATTGTCTAAATTCTAAGGGAAGAACGACTTTTAGTCCATAAAATAATAATTGTCGTGTTTCATGCATTACTTAAAAAATTTCATTAGTCAGCAAAAAGACAACAACTAATCCACCAAATTATCTGAAGGCCATCTATAATCTATAATTAGTTGAATCGGACACAAAATTATGCAATGGGGTAATTAGTGAGTTGTTAATGTGATCCACGTTGAGTACGTAAACTTTTATGATAAAGTTTATTTGTATGTTAATGCTGCTTTTTTAATTCAGTGTGATCAAATCAGCTTAATGTTCGAATGTGCATTATTATGAGTTGGCTTTGTGAATTATTGTTGGCGCCTAATTTAGTTAAGATACTAAATTTATTATTTTAAAGATGTATTGGTCTGAAAATTAAGGAATAAAGTTATTGGCCTAAATTGTGTTGATCCAAGTTGAAGACAAACGGAATCCAAGAAGTCTAAAAGGAGGAACGCCGGGTTAAGGGGCGTGATAAGCGCCCAGATGAAGCTTCAAGAAGACTCGACGGTTTATAGACCGCCTTCCTACTAAGGAGTAGTTTCCAAAGAGCCGGGTGATGGCTATATATAATGAGGCATTTCATTCAACCAAACGACACAACCCAAACAACAACAACAACAACAACAACAACAACTATAACTTAGTCTATCTTTAGATTAGTCTCTTAGGCGTAGCGTAGATTAGTATTAGCAGTAGAAGTAGCACGACGAGCCCATCCAATCATGGAGGTAATCAGCCATATATCCCTTAGTTTGTAATTTAGCATCCACAAATACTCTTGTAAAGACTCTAGTTGATGTCGTGTTATTATTGATTTTTTCTTGATATATAAGTATCGTTGGAAATTCCTGTGTTTAAGTTTGAAAATTATATCATTCATTATTGAGTGCTAAATTATCATAAGTAGCATTGTTTATTAGATTACACATCTACAACCGTGACTCAAACCCTTGCATTAAAGGGTGGATCACAAAGTGTAGGAGGGTAGTTACGACCTCCAAGGTATTTTAAGGTACTAATAATCTTGTTTTCACACAAATAAGTTTTTGGCGACCACAATGGGAGGATTAGGATAATTGATCCTTTTAATATATTAAATCTCATATTACAGTGAAAATGTACTCAACTAGATCTAAATCTAGAATGAGGGAAGCGGACGATCAAAATAAAGGACAAAATATCCATACTGAAGGAACATCTTTACGCAAAGTATCTAGCAATGATTCATTGGAGACTACCCATGAAAGGAACTTGGAAAGTCCTCGTTCTAGGTCTACTCCTAATGATGAATTTCTTAATGCACATGAAGAATCTGATCACGCTAGAAGTGTGGCAGATGGCATAAATGATGCAAATAAGTGTTATGTACGTAAACTACATAAGAAATATGTAGGATCTTTGAACAATGTGTTGATCGAGGTTAGGGAAGCTATGAGAAATGATTTTCATGAACATTACCGGCTCCTAACTCAAGAAAATACTAGAGTTTTCACAAATATTGTGAGATCAATTGCTGAAAACCATAAGGATAATCAGTCAAGAGAATTAGTAAGGATGTTACAGGAGATGAAAAGTCTCTTAACCACTACTCAAAGAGTTTTATCACGTGCAATCGCCAAAGAGGTTATTAGCCAATTAGAGCCATTGATAGATAAACATAATAGCTTGAATGAGCGGTTATGTAGATTATTGGATGATGGATTCCAAGAGATGAACGCTAGAATTAACAAAGGAGAACATATTAGGGGCGATCCTAAAACCATTAACATTGGTTGTAGTGAGCCTAGATCACGAAATCCTTTACGTACTTCTTCAAGAGTATATGAGGCACCATTCGGACCATCCGACGTTAGAAACCGAATGTTTCAATATGGTGAATCATCAAGACATTTGGGCGATAAGGAAAATGTATATGGGCATCAGTGTCGTGTGCCTGTTGAGGTAGGTGTTGATTATAATGGTACTCGGTCACCAGGGCTAGCGCTTGATGCCAGTAGGATGACGCCTAATCAAGCTGGGTTTCCTACACCCAACGCACAACCCTTAGCAGGGAATGAGGGGCTTGAACCTCTATTAGATTATCCACCAAAGGATAACTGTGCCCAAACTCCACCGTTTATGAGCGATTGGACAGGCAATAGGTTGACTTCAGAGCCTCAGGATTTCAGATATCAGGCGCATGTTGGTAATGGTATTGGACATAATAATCCATGTTTCCACGGGAAAAACCTTAGCCAGGCGGGCCGTAACAATCCCTATGCCAGAGCAAAAGGGAACCCAGGGAACCCATTCTATCAATATCCCCTTGATCAAATTCCTGATCAAGGACAAGCCTATGGTGCTAATCCGATGCCATTTATGGCGCATGTTGAACATATGATAGAAAATTATATGAATCCCTGAAACCGAAGGAATCAAAGGATTTGTCATGAGAACCCGTATCCTGAGTGGGTGGATAGACAAATTCCTTATCCTCCAAGATATAAGATTCTGATTTTACTTTGTTTTTTGGAGATGAGGAAGTCTCCACCATAGAACATTTAACTTGATTTACTAGCCAATGTAGAGAGGCTGCAGATAATGACTATATGAAATTAAGATTATTTCCTAGTTCATTAACTAAGACAACATTTAGTTCGTATGTTCATCTAGCGCCGAATTCCATCCCTGATTGGGAAGCGATGAAGAATCAGTTCCATAATCATTTCACTAGAATTGATCCTAGGATAACTATAAGTGATATAACGAGGATACAACAAATGATAGGAGAACTTGTTGATGAATATTTAACTAGATGGTCTTGCAATTCCTTTTAGGAAACGCATTGATGGTATCATTTTTAGAAATTTCATGGAGCTAACATAATCAGTTAGTAAATATGAGCAGGTGTTGTAATACCGGCCCCGTTAGGGACCCGTTGACTAGCCATTGAATGACCTTAGACTTATGGTAGACCCTTGAGAACCTTTCATATAATCGGACTTAGTACTTGGTGAACTTTGGAAATGAATAACTCGATCTAGCGTAGGCTATTCGATCGAGTTGTCTAGTAACTCGATCGGGTAGAGGCCACTCGATCGAGTAAGTCCCATACTCGATCGAGTATGGCGGTTTCAACGGTAAGTTATAAATCGTGAAGCCATAAATCCAAAATCAGTTTTTCATTTCTTTTCTTTCTAAACCTAATCGACAACACTTCTTCTCCTTCACCATATTTCAACCCTTGAGATCCCTTTACACTCGGAGACACCATGGGAATGGAGGTTGAGTTGGGTAGCGGTCGTCGGAATGCCGAGCATAGGTAAGTCATCATCATCATCATACTTAGGTTTCGTTGTGATTGTGGTTGTTAGTAATAGGGTTTTTCATACTGTTTGTGATAGGTGTTAATGGTGGTTACTTTGTCTGCATATAGATATATGCGGTGTTGATGCTGATTGCTAAAGGTAGGTTTTCCTACTCAGTACTGTTGATTGACTATCATGTGTGGTGTATCGTATTGTTAATTGTGTGATAGTAATGCTGTGTTTGTGTATAAGGTGAATCCCTTGCTGAGTGGAGTCATCATCGAGAATGACTTCACGCCCTTGATTCGCCCCTTGTGGTTCCCGTCACAAGGGGGATGTGCACATTAATGGATATGGGTTATTCGCTCGATGGAGATGAGCGGGGCTTAGGTGGGAAAGGCTGTTGTCCCCTACTGGTGGTGTGGAATATCTGTTGCGATAGATATTCTGGTAGGACTTTACCTTCGGGTTAGTCAAATGATTGCTCGATAATTGGAGGTTGGAGATGATGTGTGTATGTTGTATCTTATGTTGTCTGTTGTTCTTCAGTTACTGACTTTGTGTGGTATTGTTTGTCTTTCTTTCTTATTATGTGTCTACCGTGATCCATTATGGTGAGCAGTCGATCTTAGCAGGTGTTAATATGTGGATTTAGCTGGGTGCTTTGGAGGGACGAGTCTATCACCGAGTCTTGGCATGGATATTGTTACTGTAGTTGTTAATTTATCAGTTGTATCTTTCTTTTATTTTGAGTTAAAGTATGTATTCAAGTGTAACAATCCTTTTATTGGCGTTATGAATTCCTCGGGCAACCGAGATGGTAATGTCCTTATCTACTAGGGAAGGTCTTGTTAAGGCTCATTGGTAGATGGGGGTGTTACAAGTGTTGAGTGAAGAAAGTCAACAATGACATAAAGCATTCAATTGTGTTACCACTGAAGAAGAGGATGAATTCTATGAAGTTATTTTAGCAGAAATTCCAAAAGGACCTCCTTTTCAATGTGCGCCATTAGAAAAGAAAGAAATTTCCGCTAGTAGGGATATGGAAACTATTAAAAAAAATGTCTCTACACCTTTGATATAACCAAAAGAGAGGAAATTTTTAGGCATCTAATACATGCGAATAATATTATTAAAATCTAAGGAAATCACAAGAGTTCAGCTAGGCTCGATCGAGTATACCTAGTTTTGGCAGTTTCCGCGCAATTTCCTTAAGTCGGTCTATCTTTATAAAAAAAATACCCAATTCACGTCATAATTAGAACTTATGTATTATTTACCCTTGAAAATCTCTTAAAAACATTAGTTTAGCTTTATTGCCATTACTTTCGGATCTACAACTCATTCTACCTTAATTTTCTACGGTACTTAATCATTCTTCAATTGTTATTCAATCAAGTTTATTCTATTGCTTAATTATTCTTATTACGCTTTTAATTATGTCTTCTATTATTTTTGTTGTTGTTATTCCTTTTATCATGAGTAGCTAATCCTTTAATCTAGGATGAATGGGGATCTAGGTTGGTAGAAGGGGATTACATTAATGAATTGATAGCTAAAATAGTTTCTTTGTTGTTGTTCAATTATTGTCTTGAATATAGTTAATTAGTTTCTACGGGATTGATTAATTAGTATTGCAAACTAGGATTTTCACCGACCGGGTTAAGACTAGTATAGGCTATGATAACTGAACAGACTGACTTAATGATAGCGACCACATGTTAAGTTTAGATCTAAAGGGCATATTAGAATCGACAGATCGTATGACCTTAAACAACATAAATTGCTCTACCAATGAATTAAATCACAACCCAGATAACTACCTAGTGAACCTAATCCCTAGACCTTTTTTATATTATTGAATTCGTCTTTATTTACCTCGCGATAAGTTGTTAGAAATCAAACAAATAAACCCTTCAAGAAATTGGTTACCTTTAAGACAAACTTAAATATTAGCAAATAGTTAATTACTGCCTCCCTGTAGATTCGACCCTTTCTTACTGGTAGCTACTAGTTAGTTGAGAATATGATTTATTTTGATAGGCCAACGGCTGAAAATAAGCTTGTCATCAGTCATGTGCCACTTGAAAATTCCTTTCATCTCTACACTGTCCACTTTTAGAAAGACCACAAACGCTATCCACCAAATGGTCAACGAACGTTGCGCTCTCTCCTCCTGCCAATCACACGGAATTGTTAGCGTTGAATGCACATCAAACATATTACATTCAAAGTTCAGTACTGAAAACGGAACATCCATCTTAACACTATCACTACTTGAAAACAAAATTTGACCATTATCAAACAAAAATCCTGCAAAATATTCCTGAACACAAAACAATTGTTTGTTGGCCCACATAATGAAACAATATAACACATTGTATATAAGACATAGATATTATTACTTCTTTTTCCTCCTCCTCCTCCTTCTTCTCCTCCTCCTCCTCCTCCTCCTCCTCCTTTGATTCCTTTATGACTTCTTGAACCATATCCAACTCTTTTTCTGATGGCTTTCCCCCAGTTTCCAACATTCTCACCATCAACCTGGTTATTTTCTGTATCTGTGTAGTAGAAATTAATTTCAGTATATAAGATTATAAATTACGTTGGTTCAAATACAGTATTTACAGATTACCTTCTTGGAATCGTCACCACTTCGAGTAGTTTTCCCAAAATACTTAGTGATACCAACATGCATCAATACCCCTCTCACACGACCTTGATGCTCTGCTTTGCCGATTGCCCTAGCAAGAATGTCATTACGTCCTTGAGGCTTCCATTTTCCTTCCTGTACCTCCTTCTCACAGATCCTCTACATATACATAAAACAATTAAGCAACTAAATTTTATTTAAACTCACAATTTTAGAACTTCGACCACCAATTTGCCGTAGGAGTGACATATTAAGTCAAACTTACAATTTTCTCTTTGATGCCCTTATCATATTCAGTTTTCGTCTTTCCATTGTTAGGAGTGTGACCTTCCACCGAAGCGTCGTGACAACTGAATTTTCCAAGCTTTGCCTACAATTCATTCATCCCATTGATATCCTCTCAAAATATGTATATTTACTATGAACATATATAACATCCGACTAAAACACCTAATAATCTAATACTATAAGAATTATGTACTTACAAGTTTCGTCTTCATCAATCTATAAGCACCTCGGGAGCCGTAAAAGACGGTCTTTTTCTTTGAAATGTTCGCCTTGTTACTCTCACTCATAGCCTTCATCAAATAAACTGTATCAAGAAACGTAATCATGACCAAACACTAAACTAAGTATACTTCTTTACTTATTATTATTAAGTTACCTTAAACTTGTCAGACTCCCTGTAAGCGATATAACTATCCCAATGGTCTTGACAAACATACGAATACTTCTTTGTTGGTGATTTCTTGTTCATCTCTCCCCCCCCCCCCCTGTTGAACAAGTGGTTCTTAGCAATCTTTAACTTCCAAGAACTAAAGGCTTCCCCTGTCTTTTTTTTAGGTACTTATCATACTTTTCGGGGACAACGTAAGCTAACTGCATATATGATGAGCATAGTTGGTACAAGTGTTTCGACTAATACACATATCAAGTAGTAACTTAATTTAAGCTAAAGCATTTATTATTGTATATACATACCTTTATTCTGTTTATTAGCATGGTGTTCCGTATTTTACTCAATTCACTGATACGCGGCATACCGAGAGGCACATACTGTCGTACAAAACAACCAATTACTCATAAAATACTCGGCATTCTCACCATATCGCAGCCTCGTATCTTTATCCCGTTATAAAGGATTAGGTATCTTTGAATTTATTGCTTCTAGGGAAACCCTGTGGCGCATTCGACCCGCAGTGTGTTTCAAATTATTCTTATCACCTGAGTCGTCGCCTGGCGCATTTCCATCGTTTCTATTCCGCTTTTCGACCATATCTAAAGCAGAAATTAATAAACAAATAATAACAATGCATACTTATAATAAAAAACAAATCTCTAGTGAGGAGGGTTTATTACTTCTTTAAAGAGGAGAATCCGTATTGATCTGGCGGCGACAATGGCGATGATGACGATGACTGCGACGGCAATAGGGTAGGCTGCTAGTTGAGGGGAAGCTCAGTGTTTGAGGATATATGTGTGAATAATACAACACTTTCAAGACCTTGTTTATTGGAAAGTGATAAACACGGTATAAGAAAAACAACTATATTTTGTTTCCAAACAGACAATGTTTTGTTTGAAACTGTAATTGATTAGTATTATCTACAACGGGTTAGAAATAACCGTTGTCTTATATATTTTCATTTTGTTTGATTTTCCCACCAAGAAATAAAGCATCATTTTTCTATACATAACAACGGCCTGAACTGTTATAACTGTATACGTCCTGAACAACGGTTTAGGTATAATCATTTTATTTTATATTTCATTTTGTTTGATTTTACCACTAAGAAATAAAGCATCATTTGGTATATGTCAGCTAATTACAATATATTTCTCAGAAAATCTTGCTTATTTCCATTAATTTAAAGGATTATAAGTTTACATATACAGAGTACAAACTACCACCATAAATACTAAACTAGGTAAATAACAATTAGAAGAAGAAATTTGACAATTAACTTAAGCCATGCCTCATTATTTTTGAGTTCTACGATATCCATGGTTAACTTCTTGCATTCTTCTTTTGCCTTCAATATTTCACTGTCATTTCCCCGCTTCAATTCTTCAAGTTGATGTAGTATACTTCTCATTTGAGTAATCTCGATATCCATGCTTTTTTTCTCATTCACTAAGCTGTTTATAACCTTCCTCTACCACTCAGTCATTGGTTCATCAACCCACTTGATGTAATTGCATCCACGCATTTTAGTCTCGAGATTATAGAATTTGCAAGGAAGAAACTTTCTTCCTGGATTTTGCAAAGTCCAAGAAGTCTGCAATGCTGCCGGAATTGACCAATTACATATCCCTGTTGAAATAGAGGAAGAAGAAGAGCTACCACTTGACATAATTTGAGTAATAAGAAAGAAAGAAAGAAAGAAAGAAAGAAAGAAAGTTATTTAAAATATATGTTATTCAACAATTGCATAATCTAACACAATTCTTATAAGAACCGTTATAATTATCTTACTAATATCTTCCAATTTCCATTTCCATTTATTTTTAGAGGTGTTTATATTCTAACACGGTTCTTATGCATTACCGTCGTTATTATATTATATGTTATTGTTTCATTCATTTGTCGGTTCGCAAGTTATTTAAAATCTATGTTAATAAGCATTTGCATGTAATAAAGAGTAGAACTACTCCTTCCGTACCAGACCAAAGGTAACACTTACTATAAACGGACGTACCACACCAAAGGTAACATTCCTTATTTGGCCCACAACATTACCAAGTTATCCTTATACTTATTTGATATTTACACAAAATGCCATTACATATCCACTTACCAACCCACAATTAAACTCACAATTACATACCCCACCTATTTTTTCCCTATTTACCCTGACTTTTTCCACCTTTTCTTAAATACTCCACTTTTCCCTACGTTACCTTTGGTGTGGTACGGAAGGAGTATATATTAAAACGAGCATATCATACAATGGCAAAAAAAAATAATACAACAAGGGAAAATAGGAAACACAATAAAAAATAAAACAACCACAAAAACAAATAGCTAACTAAGTAAATTAATTAAACACCCTAACATGAGTTTGACTAGGAGGTGGGTACTAAGGATAAACTTGATTATAAATCAAGCTTACTACATCGGCATCAAGACGGTAATCAAAATGAGGCACTTCTTCGTCTTCCCATGATTTCGGTACATTAATAAACACATTTAAATGAACCTTCTCATCGATGAGCGTCCTCGGTGGCAACCCATAAGTAAGGCCCAGCGTGTACATAACGATTCTTAGGGTCGTCGGCATAATAGTTACTTTTGCTCCTTTGATGGTCATGTGATGCATACCTTGCAGCGAGTTGTTTTGCTTGACGAAAATCGTCAAGACCATCCCCTCGAAACTCGATCAGAGGATATCCAAGAAACCTACGACCAGAACTCTAAGCCGGGTAGATTGCCCTAATATTTGAAAACCCATTCTCAATGAGGATGTCCCTCAATGGAGAGACTTAGAAGCGGCTTCCCCAAAGAGCATCACGTATGACCGGGAGATAGTGAATTATGCACGTAATCGGGTTGATATAGTCAAGTTACCGATTCTTTGAGGAGGTGCGACAATGATGATGAAGACGACGACATTTTAATTATGAAATGTATATATATGTATATTATTTAAAAAGTGAAGTAGAAAGGTTAGTAATAATAAAGTGATTCTTATTGTTACTGCAAATGTAATGCAATTTATAGTATAATAAAGCTATAATTAATTAGATTAATTTCATCCATATGTTACATTCAAACTTCTATTAATTGTGCATGCATGCATGAGGTAAACGACCAATAATAATAGGGCATGTATTGGTAAAACCACAAATATTTCAGTTTTTACAATAGATCTGTATTTACAACGGTTATAAGAAAACTCTTGTTTATTGGTGTAATATGACAACGGATTTACAATAATCGTTGTTGATATATGAAATATGATAACGGCTTAACAAAGAACCGTTATCATTTTGTGTTATACATACGGTCAAACAATCAATACTGCAACTTTGAATCAGAAAAAGTAAAAACTACAGGGCATGCATTAGTCAAATCACAAACACTAGAAAATCACAGATAATTAAACAATTTTTTTTTAAAACGGGTTCTGTCCAGCCGTTGTTGATATATGTAATTTGATAACGGCTTAACAAAGAACCGTTATCATTTTGTGTTATACATATGGTCAAACACGCAATACAACAACTTTGAATGAGAAAAAGTATAAATTACAAGGCATGCATTAGTCAAATCAATACCGTCGTGTTTTTAGTCATTGGACAACGGTTTTTTGATAACAGTTTTGTTGTTACTAATTGGACAACGGTTTTTTGATAACCGTAGTGTTTTTACTAATTGGACAACGATTTTTTTTTGTAACACCACCATATATCAAGAAGCCTTAACAAGGCCTTTCCTAGCATATAAGGGCATTACCATCTCGGTTGCCCGAGGATAACAATCATCAAATCGATAAAAGAACAATTACAGTTTATTACAAGATTAAACAAAACTACCGATATAAAAGATACAACTCAACATCCTTATGTGAACTATCCCTGTCGTAACTCGTGAAAGACCCATCCCTGCCAAGACTCCAGCTACATCCAAGACATCACCTGCTAAGACTGACTGCTCACCATAAGGGATCACGGCAGACACAATAGAAGCAAACAAGAAACAACCACACAAGGTCAATAACTGCGGACAATACATCAACAATAGCCAACTCACTACAGACACAACAAAACACACACACAAGCCACAACTACTCTAATAAATCACTGTCACCGACTGTCCACTGTATCAGCCCTACCGGTGGGGGACCGGAGCTGTCCCCACCAAATCTGTGACACCCCCATTCTCCAAGTGCCTTACCAGGACCATTTAAGGTATGAGAACGTCACTATCTCGGTTACCCGAGGCAATGATACTCAAATAGACAATAACGAAACGTATTTAAATGATAATAAAATTTAAGTGATACAAGCCAAACTCAAAAAACTGTTAAAAGGAAATACAAGGTTCTCAAAACTGTCAACTACTAAACAACTACAAAATGTTCGACACAGCGGAAGACTTCTAAATCTGCTACGTGATGACTTACTCGATCGAGTAGATGAAGGTCAGTGGCACGTAAAAAAAATTACCAGGGCTACTTGATCGAGTAAGGGTTACTCGATCGAGTAACAAGAGGTGCACTCGATCGAGTAAGGGCCACTCGATCGAGTACCCTACGCATTTCTCAGCACTGTCCAATTTTCGTAAAACGATCATAACTCACTCGTTTCTTGGTCGTTTTGGGCGTGTGACCTATCATTAAAATTGTAAAAGAACAAGCTATCCCCTCCAATTAGAATCACATTAAAATCATTTATACGTCTCAAGTTATAACGGTTTAAAGACAACCTCTCTATAAACAGACAACATAACTATTTGATTCTCTCTTTCAAACAACTTAAACATCAACAAGGTGAACAAAAGCGACTCGATACTTGTAAAACCACCATCCCTAAACACATGTTACTACCTACCAAAACCAAACAATAGCATCTATCATGCTCATATAACATTCAACTTATTAATCATGTACTACCCGCATGCTTTAATTTTATAACTTTTCGTAACACAAAATATACTCATACATTACAAATCCTATTTCCATGTTACTAATGCAACAATATTACAAATCCACTTCGTCACCTAAACATATTCATAATCACAAAATTCATATTCTCATGCAATTGACACTCCATCTTTTCCAATCAATTCTTCCCACTTCAACCACATTCTTCATCAAACAAGTGCATATGACACAACAGTAGTGATAGTAGGAAATTTGTCGTCTACTCCCTATATCAAAACTATTTGTAAAACCCGAAAAAGCGTAGTATTTAGTCGGGGTCGAACTCAAGGACGGCGGGGGTTGCTACAAAGTTCAATTATGAGTCAAGTTTAATCAAAATTAAGAGTAAAGGTTTTGGTTATAATCACTAGAGCAAAAGACAAACAAGATGATGATAATGAATACGGTTAATTAAAAGCTAGGGCCTTCGGGGTCATCAATATGGGTTAGGGGCAAGCATGAAGATCAAAAAGGGTCAATGGTGAGAGAATAACCTAAGATGAAGAACAAATGTCTTGGGTATCTTAAGGGTGGCTACTAATTTTCATTAAGCATCCCTCCTCTCCTAACATACATCAAGACTCCCAAAAACTTTCATTCTAAGGGAGAATTAAGCAATAAATGAAGAAAGGCCAAAGCTTTCACTTGAGCAAATCAACAAACACCTTGAGTGCAATGAATAGGAAAGTTAAACAATTTCACCAAAGACCAAAATGTTCAAAGAATCATGCCCACAAATCCCATAAAGAATCACCCTAAACCCTAGAAGGGATCTACTCACTCATGTTAAGGGAAATTATGCTAAATAGAGAAGAAAAGCAAACAACACAAGGAGAAGACATAATGAAGGTTGCAACAAAATCAAAAGACAAGAAAAATGTAAACAAATGATAAACAAGTAAAAGGAAGGAGAGAAATTATACCAACAAAAGGAAAGATGGAAGCTTGATTGATTAATAAGAAGGAAAACCCTTCAAAATCCCCAATACAAACTTCAACAAACAAGTGTAAACAATTGACTATTACTAGAACTAACTAATTCTTGCTAAATATTAATAATAATTATTGAAAGATTAGAACTTGATTAAGGAGATATTACAATAAATATGGAATGTTTTTCAGATCTAGGATTGTGTGCAAAAGGGTTTAAGGAGGGGGTATTTATAGGCTATCATTGGATTAAGGGAAGAAAGAATGAGAAAGCCCAACTCGTCTTTGCGTGTCTGTCCGGCGGGCGGCTGCCGGCCTCCTCTTCACGGTAGCGTTGCTTCAAAAAGCGAGAAAATGAAGGTTGCGTAATCCCCTGCCGGTGGGCCGGTTGCCGGCCTGCCGGCAGAGAATTCCTCTTCTTGGGATTTTCTTCCAATTCTTAGTGTCAGGTACCCTCTGCCGGTTGGCCATCGCACTGGCCTACACCGTGCAGCAGCGTTGATTGAATTTTTGGCCAAGAACTTCTTCACAATTTTGACTAAGTATGGGATTGTGTTCCCTGTGGGTGGGCTGCCGGCCCTCCCGCCGGCAGAGAGCATCTCTCTCGGCTAGTTTCCTCTTTTTCTCCATATAGCCACATCCTCTCGCCGGTGGGCGGTGGGCCGCCCTTTTCGGCAGAGGATTTCTTCTTCAAATTCCTTCATCTCCCTTTTCTTCATGTAAAGGCATTAGAATGCCTTTTCTTGCCCCAATTCCTCCATACTCGACTCGGTTCCTACAAAAGGACGCACAAAATGACAAGTACGGGGATCGGGCTCAAATGCAAGGAAAGGCACACGAAACCGACTCGTTATGAGCCGGAATGCGTAAAAGAAAGAGGGAAATAAGGTGCAAATAATTCATATATCAACCTCCCCACACTTAAACCTTACTCGTCCTCGAGTAAGTCCAAAATCAATGCACAAGTCCCTACTAAAATAGGCATGGAGAGTGAGTGCACAATATAAGCATCACTCAACTAAACTACTACTTAAGCCGATCGAGTATTAGCGCACTCAACGCCCCTTCAACTCACAATTTGACACTCATGAGGGAAGAGTGCCCTATTGCAAGGCAAGTTGGGTCTTGCTACAAAATTTTTGATGCAAACATTCAATTAAGCACAAGTCGACACGAATGACGCATCACAAAAATCAAACCGCTTTCCTCATCAAAGCGGCCGTTTTACTTTGAACGATTAAAGGTTTTGGTCGGGAGATACCGTCTCATAGTCTCGGCGGGGTGTCAATGCCCTAATGGTGGCTCGAGCAACCGCAATTTGACAACCAAATGCCTAGGAAACAAATTCAAAGGCGGGAAAGAGGGAAACAAAGCCTAACCTTCGAGAATCACATGACACACTCAAGATTCAACCAAATTGACCCATGACTAAGGGGACCAAGACTACCGACTTCCTCGCGGTTTTCACTAATCTCTCATTTCGTTTTTGGAACGGGTGATTTTTGTGCAAAAAGTAACCAAAATCACTCAACTACTCGACTCGTGAGGCATGCCCGCAATCTAACATGGAATTCTCTCCTACAAGACCATAAGTGAGATGCAAAAAGAGGAAAAATATGCATATAGGAAACAAGGGTTGTAATGGGGTTAGGCGATGGGTCGAAACGAGATTGGTGCAAGCACCGTTATGGATCAATTGGAGTTTAAGATCAAGTAGTTGTCAAAATCTCCTATTTCTTCCCAACTTATTACAACAAATGGATGAATAAAAAAGAACATGATATTAGTTGCCTAAATCACACAAAAATTTGAAAATTCGACTCATTTGGAAAAACATCATTTCCCCTTTATTTTGCAACGCCTTTTTCTACTCCTTTAATGATGCATAAGGAGTGTTGCTCGGCTTTTTCTCAACAACAAAGTAAGAGTGCAATATTTTTTTTTTATTTTTTTTTATTTTTTTTTTTTCATTACATTTTTCTCTTTTTTTTTTTTTCTATTTTCTTTTCTTTTTCTTTTTCTTATTTCCAAAAACCTCTTTATTCAAAGCAAACCAAACTAAACCATCATTTCGACTCAAATGGATTGTGCACATCCACTAAACCAAGATTCGAATTCCCTTGCTTCATACTAGCCAAACTCATAGACAACTTTCTTGATCAAGGTCGGTTGTTTTTGGGTTGTAGTTAGTAGTGTAGGTATCAAATGAAAGGTCAAGGTTCAAAAGGGGTAAACAAAATCGGTCCTAGTCTAAAGGGTCAAAAAATTAGGCTTATTTGGCAATGTGAGGCTTCAAAAATTGAAATGCAATTTGTTGTTTCAAAATATGCATACAAATGAACATCTCAAGGTCTAAAAGGAAAGGACGCCATGCTTGTGCGTCGTGATGTGACATGCCACGCGAGGAGCCTACTCACACCTAAAGGGGGACCGGGTATGGATGTACCGATCCCAAGGAGGCTCTATCCTCACATTTGAGTGGCTAGGTCGAAATCTAGGCCTAGTCTACGGTCTAAGGTCTCACAAGGTGGTCAAAACTCTCCGGTCTAGCCTCATTTCCTGCATATAACGAGGATGTCACAAGGTGCAAGCCAATAGGAGGGGAAAGACGCGGCCAAGACAATATCATCATTGAGGTATCATACTCCCTTCCTAGACCAAATTTGTTCAAAAATTTATATACAAACTTGATGCAAAATGTAAATAAAGCAACAAACACGTATTCACAAAGTACGAAATGCATTTCTAAGTACTAGCAGCCTAAATAAACATGCAACAATTGTCTAAACCTAGCAGCACGTAAGCAACACACACCAAGTTCCAAAATGGAACATCCTCATCAACATAGCCCATCCTCCTCCATATATACAACAATTGTAAAAGAAAAGGAATGGAAAAGGAGAAAGAGATAAGAAAGATTAAACCGAGCGGTCTTCTAGTCTCCTAATGCCTCCAATGTCCCGTATGTGCCTGCGCCACTTGTTAGACAAACATATATATACAATGCAATTTTTCTGGAATTTTTGAAATTTTTCAATTTTTAGGCATTTTGTTTTGAATTTTTTATCAAATTTAAAGGTGCAAATAAATATTCACAAGGTGGATATTTCCCTCCCCACACTTGAAATTTACATTGTCCTCAATGGAACAAAGTATAGGGAGAGAATAGGAAAAATAAACAACATATTTTTGGTGGTTTTTGAATTTTTGAAAATAAAAATAACATATTTTTGGTATTTTTGATTTTTTGGAAATTAAAATGCATGTTTTTGGGTTTTTTTTTGGGCCCTCCCCACACTTATTCATTTACATGGGAGGGCAATTGAGTGAAATAAAATAACATGTTTTTGGTGATTTTTAATCGTTTTTTCAATTTTTTTAGGTGATTTTTATTTTGAAAATGCAATGCATGCTCTATTCTATATGCAAAATTTAAATGACAATGCAATCTATTCTAAGTGAATGCAATTGCTAAATGTGACAATATATTACAAATTGAAATCTAATGCAATTCTAAATGAATGCAACTATATGAATTTCTAACTAAATGCATACAAAATTTAAATATGAATGAGAAGTTTGGATTGTTGGGTACATACTTGACATTTGGATTGAAAAGGGAGGAAAGAAAGGCCCAACTCGAGGCCGCCTACTCAAGGTCCCCGTCATCATCATCATCATTGTTATCATTATCATCATCATTGCCATCTCCTTCCATCGCTCCAAAAGCGGACTTGCTAAGGAAGTCGTCGGTGTTCATGGGTTCGCCGAAATTCCCGCCGGAAGAAAGGAAACCACCGGAAGCCGCCCCGGAGCTACTCCCAACCTCGGGGCGGGAGAAAATGGAGGGTGTACCCTCGAACCATTGAGCATCATGCCCCTCCTCTTGAGAAGCGGGAGGGGGAAAACGGGTGGGGTAAAATAATCCGGCCGGATATTGATGTCGGCGTAGACAAACCGGTTATCCTTGTGGTAACCACCATCCGGCTCAAGGAAGTAGGAGGGGTGGAGATGTTGGGGGTGCTCGTAGTTCCTCCTCATATAATCATCATAAATCGGAAATTGACCCACGGAGGTGTCATAATATATCCGATCCAACCTTTGTTCAATACCCCGCCTCTCATTAGCGGCGGTTTCCAAACCCAACCGCATGTCACTCATGAATTTGACCAAGTCGGCATGCATAGGAGGCGGGGGAGGAGGGATGTTGCTAGAGGTGCCTTCACCAAAATTACCCCCCCAAGGTTGAGGTTGGAAGGTGGAGGGTGGCCGGAAGGAGGGCATGGAGTAGTGGAGGGAGGATGGAGTCTCCCTCCGGTTGTCACGACCATAGGTAATGGGGTTGGTCGGGGGAGGTTGGGTTTGATCGGGCTCCTCCTCAATTTCAAGGAGGTAGGACTCCTCACCGGGCTTGATTTTGAATTTGGAGGCATTGGGAATTGGGACGGAATTTTTCTTTTGAATTTGCCAATACTCGATTCCATCAAAAGGGTTGACCTTGATCCACTCTAGGCTTTTCGTTAACCATTGCTTGGTGATGTAGGTCTCCCCCCGGATCCACCTCATGTTGTTCAAGTTCACCGGCCGGTCAAGGTTCTTGGCAATTCGGGTTATTATCCCACCCACATGAAGAGGGACTTTTTGCCCCGGCGATTTAGAAAGTGATTGCAAGTGAAGGGCCAAATGGTGACCCACATTGATCTCATAGGGGGCCGGGGTGGTGAGTAGGTAAGACCCCAAAATCTCCAATTCGGTAACCCGAAAAACCCATGGCTCATGGGTCGAAAAAATAGACCCTCCCACAAACCGATGCCAAATGCGAATGGGGGCATTGTGGCACGCAATTTCCGGCCTTTTCACGCCGGTTTGGTCATCTAAGCCCGAAATGGCTTTCCACACCCGAGAAAAGTGATGGGTCTCGGGTGCCTTGAATTTTTGGGGGTTGCTAAGGCCGAAAATTCGGCAAAGTCTTCCTAGGGACAAGGAATGATCACGGTTCATCAACCGGAAGTGAATTTGCTCAACCATACGGGTTTGTCGGTGCTTATCAAGACGGAAACTACTAAGGAATTCCCAAGTGAGGCGGGGATAAGTTTCCTCATGCAAATCATATAAGCCTTTCATACCAACACCCTTAAACAATTCAAAGGTTTCGTTGTCTAATCCCATATTTCTCATAGCCGGTCTACAAATGAATTTTGTCGGGGTTAAGGGGCGATTTTTGAACAAGATAAATTTACCTTTTTGTTCTTGAGTGACGAACTCAACATCCGGGAAGTCGGGATCCGGGTTAGTGTCGCTCGCCGCCGCCTCAACCAAAAGCCGTTGAGCTTCCGCCATTTCCGACCAAGTTCTCTTGTTTGCCATGGTTAGATTGAAGGAAATGAGGACAAAAAGGGGAGGAAAGAAGGAGGTTGAAGGGAAGAGGAGGTTTAATGGTGAGGGTGATGGGTTGGTGATGGTGAGGAGGAGGTGCAAGGCGCGGGTGGAGATGGAGGATGTGGTGGTAAGGGTTTAGGGAGATGAGGGAGGAAGGAAAGAAAGAGAAAGGAATTTGAGATAATGGAGTAACACGGGCTGCTTCTCGAGGGTTATAAAGATCCCCTGCCGGTTGGCTAACCGGCAGCCGGCCAGCCGGTAGGGGATTCGAATTTGCTTCAAATTAAAACCAACGCGCTGCCGGTGGAGGGCACCGGCTGCCGGTCCACCGGCAGAGAATTCCCCAATACTCTCTATTTGATGCTCAGTGGATCCCCTACCGGTGAGCCGGCTGCCGGCCTGCCGGTAGGGGTTTCCTTCCTCTTCAATTTCCCAAATTTCACCATAGTAAGAGGTCCTCTACCGGTGGGCCGGCTGCCGGCATGCCGGCAGAGGATCCTTCCCCTCATACTTCCTTCAATCTTGGCTCAAGTATGCATTCCTTCCCGGTGGGCGATTCTTAGGCGGCTGCCGGTAGAGGATTTCTCTCCTTCACTTTTTCGCCATTTTTCAACTAACATGGATCTCCCGCCGGTGGGCGGCCCGGCTCTGCCGGCAGGAATTCTTCTCACTTAATTTCTTCAAATTTTTCAGAAAAATTTTCGACGCGCTACGGTGGAGGGCAGACCTGCCGCTGGGTCCACCGGCAGAGAGTTACACTGCGTCAATTTCAACTTGCTTTTCCTCCAATGCTCACAAATAAATTTCCAATTCCTATCCTTGTCCATTTTTTCGAGTTTTCAACTTTCAAACCGACGACTCGTGTCGGGATCTCGGGCGAGGCTAGGGGTCCCACCCCCAAATTCAACTTTGTCAAGAATTTCCAATCCAAACTATCTCACACTCTATCTACATGCATGCTATTTACAAATGGTGGTTCTTGTGGAACTCCACCAAACCAATTCATTTTCAAGAGTTTCAACTTTCCTCTCCTCGGGAGGGGTTCCCGAGATAGAGTACTTCAATTGGGCCTTTGTTGTCGCCGTCGTAGTAACGCTTTACTCTTTGACCGTTCACTCGAAAGGTGCCTCCCTCTTCACTCCAAAGCTCAAAGGCGCCATAGGGGAATACCTTCATCACTTTGAAGGGTCCGGACCACCTTGACTTGAGCTTGCCCGGGAACACCTTTATCTTGGAATTGAAAAGGAGAACGAGGTCTCCAACACTTACCTCTTTTTTCATAATCTTGGCATCATGCCATTTCTTCGTTTGATCTTTGTAGATTTTGGAGCTCTCATAAGCCTCCAATCTCAACTCCTCAAGCTCATTCATTTGGAGGAAGCGTACTTCTCCGGCGGCATCAAAGTTAAAATTCATTTCTTTGAGAGCCCACCAAGCCTTGTGCTCCAATTCCACGGGCAAATGGCAAGCTTTTCCGTACACAAGCTTATACGGGGTGGTGCCAAGTGGTGTCTTGAAGGCGGTTCTCAATGCCGACAAGACATCCGGGAGCTTTTGAGACCAATCTTTCCGGCTCTTGTTGGCTACTTTCTCCAAAATGACTTTGATTTGGCGGTTAGAAACCTCCACTTGCCCACTAGTTTGAGGGTGGTAGGCAAGTGCGGTTTTGTGCCGCACACCATGCGATTCAAGAAGAGCCTTGAAGGTACTCTTTCGGAAATGAGATCCGCCATCACTTATAACTACCCTTGGAGTTCCGAATCTTGGGAAAATCGTGCCTTTAAAAAGTTTCATCACAACTTTGCTATCATTGGTGGGGGAGGCAACCGCTTCAATCCATTTGGATACATAGTCCACCGCAACCAAGATGTATTCATTTCCACAAGAGTTGGGAAAGGGTCCCATGAAGTCTATGCCCCAACAATCAAAAAGCTCAATCTCTAATATGTTAGTCAATGGCATCTCACTTCTCTTCCCTATGTTCCCGACTCTTTGGCAAGCATCACACGATTTAACCAAGTGGTGAATGTCTTTGAACATGGAGGGCCAATAAAACCCACCTTGGAGGATCTTGGCGATAGTTCTAGAAGTGGCCAAGTGTCCCCCGTAGGCGGAATTGTGAACCCGGTCAACAATTTCTAAGCCTTCCTCTCGAGACACGCATCTCCGGAACATACCATCCCCACACTTGCGAAACAAATGTGGGTCATTCCAAAAGTACCTTCTAGCATCATTTCTCAACTTCCTCCTTTCTCTTGGCTCCATTTCATCCGGCAAGAAACCGCTTACAATGTAATTTGCAAGATCCGCAAACCAAGGAGTTTTTGCGGTAACTTCCATGAGTCCATCATCCATGCAACCACTCATTGATGGGTCCACTCTTGTCTTGTATCCCATGGTCTTCAACGGTCAATCTAGATAAGTGGTCGGCTACAACATTTTCCGAACCGGCCTTATCTTTAATCTCTAAATCAAATTCTTGAAGAAGAAGGACCCATCTCAAGAGCCGGGGCTTTGCATCCTTTTTCACCATCAATTGTCTCAAGGCGGTGTGATCGGAGTAAACCACCACCTTAGACCCAACAAGGTATTGCCGAAATTTCTCCACGGCATGAACAATTGCCAACATTTCCTTTTCGGTAGTAGCATATCCACATTGAGTTTGATCAAGAGTCTTGCTTGTGTAATATATCACATGATGCTTCTTATCCACAACTTGCCCAAGTACCGCACCAACCGCGAAGTCCGATGCATCACACATTATCTCAAAGGGAAGATTCCAATCCGGAGATCGGATTATCGGTGCCGTGACCAATGCTCTCTTCAACCTATTGAAAGCTTCAAGACAAGAATCATCAAACACAAAGGGGGAATCCTTGAGGAGTAAAGAGGTTAGGGGCTTTGCTATTTTTGAAAAATCCTTGATAAAACGCCGATAAAACCCGGCATGGCCTAGAAAACTTCTCACTCCCTTAACATTGGAAGGGGGTGACAAGTTCTCTATGACCGCAACTTTGGCCCCATCGACCTCAATACCCCTCCTTGAAACGATGTGACCGAGTACAACCCCCTCCTCCACCATGAAATGGCACTTTTCCCAATTAAGGACGAGGTTATGCTCCTCACACCGTCTCAACACACTAGCCAAGTTCTCAAGACCAAGCTCAAACGAGTCCCCATGGACACTAAAGTCGTCCATGAAGACTTCCATGCTTTTTTCAAGGAAATCTGAAAATATTGCCATCATGCACCTTTGGAAGGTGCCGGGCGCATTACAAAGCCCGAATGGCATCCTACGGTAAGCATAGACTCCTATTGGGCAAGTGAAGGTCGTCTTCTCTTGGTCATCCGGGTGGATGGGAATTTGGAAAAACCCGGAATAACCGTCTAAGAAGCAATAATATGCATGGCCCGCGAGCCTTTCTTGCATTTGGTCAATGAAGGGAATTGGGAAGTGGTCTTTGAGGGTGGCGGCATTGAGCTTGCGGTAGTCAATACACATTCGCCACCCGGTCACGGGTCTAGTGGGTAGGGTGGTGCCATCCTCTTGTTCAACCATTTGTATCCCCCTTTTTGGGCACCACATGAACCGGACTAACCCATTTGCTATCGGTAATTTGGTATATAATACCGGCCTCTAGGAGTTTCAACACTTCGTTTTTCACCACCTCGGCCATCTTTGGGTTAATCCTTCTAAGACCGTCAACCTTGGGTTGACTCCCCTCCTCCAAAACTATCCTATGCATGCACAAACTCGGACTTAAGCCCTTGATGTCATCAATGCTATACCCAAGTGCCCCTCTATGAGTTTTCAAAATTTCCAAAAGCTTCTTTTCTTGGGACTCACTTAGGTTAGCATTAACGATCACCGGGTAGGCCTCTCCCTCATCAAGGAAAGCATACTTGAGTGAGGGAGGCAAGGGTTTGAGTTGTACCTTTGGAGGGAGAAAGCCCTCCACTTTCTTTAAAAGCTCTTCATCGACCTCATGATCCTCTTTCATTGCCTCATCATGCAAAGAGATTTGAAAAACCTCTTCCATTTCCGCCTCTTCACGGGCTACTTCGTGCACTACTTCATCAATTACCTCGATTGTGCTCAATCTTTCTACACTTGGACCTTTCATCAAATTTGGCAAGTTAAATTCGATTTTGTTGCCCTCAATTTGGAAGGTTAGCCGCCCATTCTTCACATCAATGAGAACTCCTCCGGTAGCCAAAAATGGCCTACCTAGGATGATGGGAGTGTGGCTATCCTCCAGAATATCAAGGACAACAAAATCGGTGGGAATCAAAAACTTTCCAACCTTGACGGGCACGTCCTCAAGCACCCCCATGGGGCGTTTGACGGACCTATCCGCCAATTGGAGAGTCATGGAAGTGGGAGCCAAGTTTTGAATGCCAATCCTTTTTGCAACTTTCAAAGGAATAACACTAACACTTGCTCCCAAGTCACAAAGAGCTCTAGAGATAGGAACACCGCCAACTACACAAGGAATGGAAAAGCTTCCCGGGTCACCAAGTTTAGTGGGCAATTTGTTAAGGATATGAGCACTACATGCTTCTTCCATAGCCACTATTTCTTGGTCACCCAAGACTCTTTTCTTTGTCAAAATGTCTTTTAAAAATTTTGAGTAGGTTGGCATGTTCATTATCACCTCCGTAAAGGGTAGGGTAACCTCAAGTTTCTCAAGCATATCACAAAATTTGGCATACTTGAGGTTCTCCCTACTCTTTATGGCTCTTGAAGGGTAAGGAATTTTAGAAACAAGTTGGGAATTGGAAGATACCTTTGGAGGAGCCGAACTTTTTGTTACCTTTTTAGAATGTTGCAAAGGTATTTCTTCATTAGCTTCCTCCTCATAAGGGAGGTCTTCCACATATCCATCAACATCCTTGTCCACTTGAATTCCTCTTCTAGTCAAATCTTCACAAGCTTTCTTTCCTTTCTTGTCATCATTAGCTTTACCCGAAGCCTCAATGGGTGAGCTTTCCTCTTCATCATCCACTTCTACCTCATTCCCCTTGGGATCTTCATCAACTTCCAACTCAAGGTCTTTGTAAGGGTCCTCAAGCTCTAAACCACTCCTTAGCACTACCGCATGAGCATGGTGGCTATTTGAGGCATCTTTGGAGCTTTGTCCTTGAGCCAACAAACCACCGGGCGGCCTTTGAGGGTTAGCCATAGCGTGAGAAGCCATCCTAGATTCCATTTCCCTCATGTCCTTAAGAAATTTAGCTCTCAAGTTTGCTTGTTCTTGTTGAGTAGCTTTTGCAAAATTAGCTATCTCTTGGCTATGTTGAAGTTGCATGTTCTTGATCATCTTCAAAAGCTCCACTTGAGAGAGCTCACCTTGGGGTTCTTGATGAGGTTGGTTGGCTATGGGTAAAGGGAACCCATAGTCATATCTAGCATTGGGACCTTGGTTGTTGTTTTGCCCCACTTGAAAGTTACCTCTCGGACCATAGTTGTTGAAGTTTGATCCTTGACCTTGTTCTTGAGACCCTTGAACATACCCTTGCCCAAATCCTTGATTTGCTTGATTTACTTGATTTCCTTGGTAAAACCCTTGGTTGCTTTGGTTTCCACCAAACTCTTGGTGCCCTTGTTGTTGGTTGCCATAGTTTTGGGGTGGGTTGTTGCTTGACCATTGGTTTTGATTTCCAAAGTTATTTCTTGGGTTTGGGAGAATTCCCCTTGGTTGAGCAAAACCGGGTGGATTGGTTTGGGTTTGTGGTAGGAGATGTTGGGGGTTTTGAACATTGGTGCTTTTGTAACTAAAGTTGGGGTGGTTCCTTAACCCGGAGTGGTAGAAATTGGTATTTGGATTGTAGACATTTGGGTTGTTGTAAGGAGGCCTTGGTGGCCTAGGATTGTTGTTGTAGCTTTGAAAAGCGTTCACCTCTTGAACATTCTCTTCATAGGCACCATTGTAATTGTTGCCACATAAGTCATATGTATGACCACTTCCTCCACAAAGTTCACAACTCAAGACTTGAGCAACTTCTTCCATGGGCGGCCCAAATGAGGTCCCGGCTTGGTTCACTTGATTCCTTGAAAACTTCTCAAATTGCTTTGTGAGCAAGTCGAGCTTGGCATTTGTATCGGAGTTGGAGGCATTTTCCTTAGGGAATTTCCCGTTTCTTCGTAGCATGTTCCCTCTAGAACCATAGTTTGCCTCCGAGTCTACCATTTTTTTGATCAATGTCGTGCCCTCTTCATCATTCAAGTGGTCAAAACCTCCCCCCGCGGAGGCATTTACCATCTCCTTAGTTCTTGGTAGTAGAGTTTGGAAGAATGTTTGAGTAATGTACCATTCCGGTATTCCATGGTGGGGGCAACTTGCTATCAAATCTTGATAACGGTCCCAAGCCTCACCTAAGGACTCCCCATCCTCTTGTTGGAACGTATGGATCTCGTTGCGGAGCATCGCGGTCTTTGAGGAAGGGTAGTACTTGGCCATAAACGCTTGAGCCAAGTCATCCCAAGTAGTGAAAGTATCCGGTGGGTGAATGTTCAACCACCGGTCCGCCTTGCCCGTCAATGAAAACGGAAACAACATCATTCTCAAAGTGTCTTCGGACACCCCATTCTTCTTCATCATTGAAACTTTCCTTTTAAATTTCCGGAGATGGGCATGGGCATCTTCCTCAATATGACCTCCAAACAAGTCCTTCTCAACTAACCCGACTTGGGCGGGGTGCATTTCAAAGTTGTTTGGGGCCAAGGTGCCAAAGTTGATGGGATTACATGAATCATTATGGTTAGGCCGGTTGTGATCTCTAAGAGCCATTTGTGGTGGGTGGTTTGGTTCTTGATGTGGTGGTGTTTGAGGTGGACTATTGTAATTAAGGAAGTTATGAAAGGGGTTTTCTACTAAAGTCTCAATTGTGGTATTTGGTTGAACCGTAGTTGTTGTATCAAAATTTTGTGGGATGTGTGAGTTTGGTTGATCAATGTTTGCTTGGGTGGAATTGTTCCTCACTCTTTCAAGGGTCCTAGTCCTCAAGGTCCTAAAAAGCCTCTCGGGGTCGGAGTTGAATAGGAGAGCTTGATGATTCCTCCTAGGCATACACTTGGCAAATCGTAAGTCTCTTAGTGTTTTTACACACTAGGGAAAGGCAAAAATCACACACACTCTACAAACAACAATCAACTACTAAAGCAAAATGACAATTGAGACAAGATTAAAGCAAAGACTCTAAATGAAACTAAGCATAACCTAACTCCATCCCCGGCAACGGCGCCATTTGATAGTAGGAAATTTGTCGTCTACTCCCTATATCAAAACTATTTGTAAAACCCGAAAAAGCGTAGTATTTAGTCGGGGTCGAACTCAAGGACGGCGGGGGTTGCTACAAAGTTCAATTATGAGTCAAGTTTAATCAAAATTAAGAGTAAAGGTTTTGGTTATAATCACTAGAGGAAAAGACAAACAAGATGATGATAATGAATACGGTTAATTAAAAGCTAGGGCCTTCGGGGTCATCAATATGGGTTAGGGGCAAGCATGAAGATCAAAAAGGGTCAATGGTGAGAGAATAACCTAAGATGAAGAACCAATGTCTTGGGTATCTTAAGGGTGGCTACTAATTTTCATTAAGCATCCCTCCTCTCCTAACATACATCAAGACTCCCAAAAACTTTCATTCTAAGGGAGAATTAAGCAATAAATGAAGAAAGGCCAAAGCTTTCACTTGAGCAAATCAACAAACACCTTGAGTGCAATGAATAGGAAAGTTAAACAATTTCACCAAAGACCAAAATGTTCAAAGAATCATGCCCACAAATCCCATAAAGAATCACCCTAAACCCTAGAAGGGATCTACTCACTCATGTTAAGGGAAATTATGCTAAATAGAGAAGAAAAGCAAACAACACAAGGAGAAGACATAATGAAGGTTGCAACAAAATCAAAAGACAAGGAAAATGTAAACAAATGATAAACAAGTAAAAGGAAGGAGAGAAATTATACCAACAAAAGGAAAGATGGAAGCTTGATTGATTAATAAGAAGGAAAACCCTTCAAAATCCCCAATACAAACTTCAACAAACAAGTGTAAACAATTGACTATTACTAGAACTAACTAATTCTTGCTAAATATTAATAATAATTATTGAAAGATTAGAACTTGATTAAGGAGATATTACAATAAATATGGAATGTTTTTCAGATCTAGGGTTGTGTGCAAAAGGGTTTAAGGAGGGGGTATTTATAGGCTATCATTGGATTAAGGGAAGAAAGAATGAGAAAGCCCAACTCGTCTTTGCGTGTCTCTGTCGTGCCGGCGGGCCGGCCGCCGGCCTCCTCTGCTAGCAGCGTTTGCTTCAAAAAGCGAGAAAATGAAGGTTGCGTAATCCCCCGGCTGCCCGGGCTCCGCCGCAGAGAATTCCTCTTCTTGGGATTTTCTTCCAATTCTTAGTGTCAGGTACCCTCTGCCGGTTGACCGGCTGCCGGCTACCTGTGCCGGCAGCGCGTTGATTGAATTTTTGGCCAAGAACTTCTTCACAATTTTGACTAAGTATGGGATTGTGTTCCCTGCCGGTGGGCCGGCTGCCGGCCTGCCGGCAGAGAGCATCTCTCTCAGCTAGTTTCCTCTTTTTCTCCATATAGCCACATCCTCCGCCGGTGGGCGATTTTGCCCCCGCCTAGCAGAGGATTTCTTCTTCAAATTCCTTCATCTCCCTTTTCTTCATGTAAAGGCATTAGAATGCCTTTTCTTGCCCCAATTCCTCCATACTCGACTCGGTTCCTACAAAAGGACACACAAAATGACAAGTACGGGGATCGGGCTCAAATGCAAGGAAAGGCACACGAAACCGACTCGTTATGAGCCGGAATGCGTAAAAGAAAGAGGGAAATAAGGTGCAAATAATTCATATATCAAGTAGACAAGTATATGAACTTATTATTTAAGTTTACGCAAACAAAATTATGTGAAATCATATCACATCCTCTAACCACATGTTACTAGTATAGACACATTATAAATCATTCATCCTCCAACATCATTATTCATCATTCTCATATACTTTTCCTGCAATTCCAAACAACATAGTAAACCAACTATCATGTAACATGCCTATTCACAACACTTTATCATTTACCACATTCCTCATTCCACCACAATCATTTTGCAACATTTCTATACAACACATCATTCAACATAGGCAATAGAACATTAGCAAACACATAGCGATCCCATGACACCCGATAGTGACCGGTTTAAAGTTGTAGGTCGAGTTCGCGACTTTAGGACGTCTCCCAAGTCTTTGCATTAGCTCCTAACAACTCCTACCCGGGTTCATTTTAATTTGACTCTCTGGATTCATTAGGTTCATTAGTTACAGGTTTCAAGATCGTCTCTCTGATACCACTTTGTGACACCCCCATACTCCAAGTGCCTTACCATGACCACTTAAGGTATGAGAACGTCACCATCTCGGTTACCCGCGGCAATGATACTCAAATTGACAATAAAGAAACGTATTTAAATGATAATAAAGTTTAAGTGATACAAGCCAAACTCCAAAAACTGTTAAAAGGAAATACAAGGTTCTCAAAACTGTCAACTACTAAACAACTACAAAATGTTCGACATAGCGAAAGACTTCTAAATCTGCTACGTGATGACTCATCCCAGCTATCCCATGTGCATCATCTCATACCTGCTCAATAACAGCTCACCACCCCCGAATGGATCACCACAGTTTTTAAAACATTTAAACGGGGTCAGTATTAATTACACAAGAACAATGCCACAATGAAACAAGTACACAAACAGTTCAAACAGCTCAACACAACCCCAATCTCCGTCTCCAATCTCCACACAATTGAATACACACTAAAGTGTGTAGTCCTGCCAGAGTACCTATCGCAACAAGCACTCCACACCACCAGTGAGGGACCGCAGCCGTACCCACCAAATCCCCGCTCATCACCACTGAGCGATAAACCCAAGTTTCTTTAATGTGCACATCCCCTCCTGTGGCGGGTTCCACAGAGGGCAAACCAAGGGCGTGAAGCCACTCTCACAAGTGACTCCACTCAGCCGAGGACGCGCCCGGAATATCACAGACAGAGATACAATCAACGATCAACAATGTAACCAACAATACAACCAACAATATAACCAACAACCGTCACAACCACCAATAATATACTTTACCAATAATCACAATGAAACCACCAAACACATCATGTAATTAATACTGAGTAGGGAAACCCTACCTTGAAAAGTAATCACCACAGACGATCTAGTAGCTAATCAGAATTCTCCTCTACGAATCTTCCTCCTATAACATGTATACATTCAATTACTACCACATACATACAAATCACCTAAAACCCCCAAAGTCACCCAATTAGGGTTTTAAAAAAACTCAACCAAACGCTATAAAAATTATACAAGGATCTTACCCTCGACACGACGAACTCAAAGGCGTAAAGAACACGACGATCCGACCACCTTAGCCTTTGGGATTTGTTAACAACACGAAGAAGGAGAACAACGTAACTCTTTTTCTCTCTTGAAAGGTTTTAGAAAAGTGAAAACTGATTAAGAAAGGTGACGGAATCCTTTTATACTAACCATGCGTTATTAACAAAACCCGATTAAAATAACCCGTAAGACCAACTTACTCGATCTAGTAAGTAACTTACTCGATCGAGTGACCCTTACTCGATCGAGTGCCACACTTACTCGATCGAGTACCCATCAGACAGAACAGTGTTTCGTATAAAAACATACTTACTCGACAGATTAAGCCCCACTCGATAGAGTATCCCAAGATTCATAAAACCGCAGTATTAAAAAATCCCCGCTCATCATAACGAGCGAGAAACCCATGACCATTAATGTGCTCTGACACCCCCATACTCCAAGTGCCTTACCAGGACCACTTAGGTATAAGGACGTCACCATCTCGGTTTCCCGAGGCAATGATAATCATAAGACAATAACGAAATATACTTAAAAGTAAATAATGTTTAACGTGATTACATGTCAATACCAAAACTGTTAGAAAGAAATATAAGTTCTCAAAACTGTCTACTGTCAAAATACTATCAAGTGTCAGACACAACGAAAGACTTCTAAACTGCAACGTGGTGACTCATCCCAGCTATCCCATACGCATCATCTCATACCTGCTCAATAACTGCTCACCACCCCCGAATGGATCACCATAGTTTTTAAAACATTTAAACGGGGTCAGTACTATTTACATAAAAACAAGCCACAACAAATCAAATGCCAAAACAGCTCAACACACAACAAACCCCAATCTCCATAATCAATCTCCACACAACTGACTACACACTAAAGTGTGTAGTCCCGCCAGTACCCATCGCAACGGTACTCCACACCGCCATGATGGGGACCGCAGCCGTTCCCACCTAAGCCCCGCTCATCTCCATCGAGCGATAAACCCATGTTCATTAATGTGCACATCCCTTCTGTGGCGGGTTCTACAAAAGGCAAATCAAGGGCGTGAAGCCACTCCCGCAAGTGACTCCACTCAGCCAGAGACGCACCTCGAAGATCACAGATAGATACAACAACAATCAACGATATTAATCAACAACCGTCACAAACACCAGCAGTATGATAAATCAACGATAACAATACAACCACCACACACATCATGTAATTATACCGAGTAGGAAAACCCTACCTGGATAGCAATCACCAAGATCGTCACAATCAACTAATCACAATCGTTCTTCAACGAAATCATCTCCTATAAACACACACAATCATACAATCACAATCTAACATCAACCATACTCCCCAAAACCCCCAAATTACCCAATTAGGGTTTTAACTAAAATCAATAAAACGATATAAAAACTATACTAGGATCTTACCCACAAAGCAACGGTCTCAACGGCGTAAAGAACTCAATGATCCGACGACTCTAGCCCTTAGGATTTGATAGCAATGCAAAAGAGGAGAGTAACGTAACATGTTTTCACTCTTTAAGAAACTTAGAAAAGGGTAAAATGAAAAGAAACTGACGAAAGATGATTTTATATCCTTCTCGCGTTACTATCAAAACCCGATAAACTAACCCGTAAAAACTCACTTACTCGATTGAGTGCCCCTTACTCGAACAAGACACAACAACGCAACTAGGAATTCAAAACGAAACCCCACCTATCAAACAGGAACGCTTAACACCAACTTCACCAACTATGCCTACCTCCACAACATGTTTCACGATATCGTATCAACTACATTATAGTCTCCCTCGACACTAATTCCATACACTACCAACTACCATCCACAAACACCGCTAGCTCCGTTTCACTAATATATTATCCACTAGAAAATCCAATATCAAGACACTCATAGGCATCAAACGGAATGTTACATGTGCACATCCCCTCCTATGGCGGGTTCCACAGAGGGCGAATCAAGGGCGTGAAGCCACTCCCTCAAGTGAGTCCACTCAGCCAGGGACGCGCCCCGAAGATCACAAACAGCTATACAATAATCACAATCACGTCAACCGAGACAACACAACACCAACCGATTATCACAATCTATCCATCACGCCGACACGACATTAACCAACTCATATCAAAAGACACACTCGACACCCAATAGTACTGAGTGGGCGAACCTACCTCTAGCCAACCGCAGCGACTCCGAGTCTGATCACGCGATATCAATCAACCAATCAACACACCGATACAAGCAGTATAAACACCTATTACTATCACTAC
This sequence comes from Silene latifolia, assembly GCF_048544455.1. Lineage (NCBI taxonomy): Eukaryota > Viridiplantae > Streptophyta > Magnoliopsida > Caryophyllales > Caryophyllaceae > Silene > Silene latifolia. The sequence continues at coordinate 34,568,932 of NC_133531.1, forward strand.
AACCCTAACTGAAACAACAACGACAATGATGATGATGGTGAAATACCTACGCATAACATACCGGCGTCAAGACCGCTACCTGACTCAAGCAACCCATCCCTACGGCACAAGCATCCTCAAAGGCCTTCATGGAAGGAACTAGGGTGAAGGGAAGAAGGAAAGAGGACTTTTAGGTTTTTGGGAAGAGGCGGAAATGATTTGAGATTCCACCAAAACACGATTATAAATCTCCGCTGTAAAGACGCTACTCGATCGAGTAACTAACTTACTCAATCGAGTGACCCCTACTCGATCGAGCCTCCCTCCTACTCAATCGCGTAGCCTCGACTAGATCGAGTACCACATTCCCAACGCTTATCATGACACAAGATATCTCTCGTAAGGTTTCCTTAAAGACTAATACATGTCACTAAGGTCGGTCAACGTCCGTCAACGGGTACCTAAAAGGACGGGTATTACAGTCTTCCCCCCTTAAAAAGAAATGCGTCCCTGAAGTTTGACTCATCCTCCCCCGAACCACACGATACAGAGATCAAGGTTATCACCACTTTTTGCCCGTCATGGGTCACCGTATCTGTTTAGAATTATTATCCCCCTCTGCGTGTGACCATCAAACATCATCATCGTCACCGTCCACCCTAACACATGACACATACACGACCCTCAACTAATCATATAAACCAACCATAAGGACGACCAACTCGACTATCACTTACACTACTACATCACCCTATTCAAACATGCACTAACACAACCACGAGACTATACTTTCATTCATCACCGGTCAACAACTACCACTTACAAGACACACACAACCCAACGGTTTTGTCACTAATTCACAACAACACATGTTCCTGACTTACACCACATATGTTTCATTATACTCGATTACTCTGACCTTACAACACAATTCTGCTAATAACATTGAATTCTCAAGTCATCATAGCGAATAACTATCGAAATAAGGTATACAACATGCTATTTCATTCAACAATTATAGATTCTTACTCAATTGCACTAAAACCACCATGAAGCTATCCAAAACAATCATATGAAACTATTCAAACCATCATTCACATACTTTAGAATACCACAAAAATACTGCAAAATTGCTATAATTGCATCATATTTCTTTTGCGACATTACTCTTCCCCTCTAAAAAGGAACTTCGTTCCCGAAGTTCACCATCAAACAACTTCCCCGTCCCTCGACCCGATACATATCATAACATATTGACATTACTCATAGACCGCAAACAACATTAATTCATACTAACATTACCCAATCTTTGACATTACCCCACTACAACTCGTATAAACGGATTATCACTGAAATTATACAACACACCGCAAGATCTGTTATTACAAATCAGCAGCAAGGTCCCAATCACCTGTCATATGATCATACCGGGCATGCGATAACCTTACAAACGTGGTATTCCACTTACTCAGTTCAACTTGATACCAACTACAAAGTAACAAAAATATCACCGAAACTGAGGGAATTAACCAAAATGCATATTCGACTCATGGCTGTAATAATACTTCCTTGTCGTTACTTAAATATGATGCTCATGATATTGATATATATAGATATATATGTGAATAGCAAGTTGAGCAACATTCCACACGTTATGCTTCCTCATTGGTTTGTTTTATCATTCCGACCCACATATGCCACACAAAATTATATCCTTAACTCGACCACATTCAATTACATAATCAACGGTGACTCTAAACAATGTTTTGAAACACCCGCAACAAGGATTAACATAAAAGATGATGATTCAAATAATTCATAACTCGAAAAGTTCCTGTAACAATGCCACTCGATCGAGTTGGTCAGGCACTCGATCGAGCTGGACTTACTCGATCGAGCTCATCAGCTACTCGATCGAGTAAGCTGAGTTCAGGTTACTCCCCCTAATGCCATACCTGTAGTTACTCGATCGAGTGAGGGGCACTCGATCGAGTAGCCAACAGGTCTGAAGTCCCCACCAGTCAAATATAAACTAAGCAATCCTATAATCACGAGTCGGGACACTCTCCCGACCCTAAAATCCTGCACAATAAGTAAGAAACAATCGAAGTACGGCCTTATGGCCAATCGTACACACAAAGGTCCCAAAAGTACCAACCGAAAACGAGATAAAATCCACTACAAATCATGAAACATAAGAAAAGAAATGGAGTATCATCACTCCTGCTGCTGCTCGTCTATCACCGCATCATCACCAATGCCACCTCCAGAAGTGCCTGCTCCTACCGTGTCCTGACCCGCATCACCACCTACTCCAGCACTTGCTCCCACACGCCAAGGGGCCAAACAACTATAGGGGTACGACTGAGGCTCTCCCCAAGTAGACATATCCACACCATAAGAGTGGAAAACCCCACTGCTGTCCCCGACTCCTCTCCACCAAACCGGCTCAGGTCCCGTGGTCCCAATACCCTGAACATAAGCCATCTCATGCAGGTTGCGGAGTGTCAGGGTAGAGGACATTCTCTCTGAAAGGTAACTCTCACGCATCTCTGGGCTATCGAAAGAAGGGTAGCCAGGAAACTAGTACTGTAGCGGTACTAGCTGCTCCGGCTGCATTGGCTGAGTATCAGCCATCCTCTCCCTCACTCTGCATGATCCCCTCCCCATCCTGGGCTGTGCATCCTTTGGTCTCACATTCTCCCCCTTTCTCGGCTCGGGCATCACTTGTAAGATCTCCGGGTCAATGAGATACTGTTAGAACACATTTGGTTGATGATGTCAAGTTTCATTTGTTATTTAAATGTTTGCCTCTTAGTTAAATTGTTTAGCAAAATTGAAGCTATTGATGATCAATCAAAGAGTCCACAAGCTAATCAAAGTAACAAGATGATCAAGATGAAGGCAAGACAAGAAATCCCATTGCCTAGAATGAATGTTGTAAACGAGGTAGTTAACATATCCTCTTTAAGCATAAGTGATTGCAAAACCATGCAACAGTTCCTGTGACTGTTGCACCAGGGTTTCTGGTACTAACGTATGGAGAATTTTCGGAAAAATTTACAAGTGTTTAAAATCTTTCAAAAGGTTTTATTGTTTTCTAAAGGATACCATTTTTCCAAATCTGAAGAACAATTGAGAACAAAAAGGATATTCTTCCAAGCCAAATTAAAGATGCCAATCCTATTAATGCAAGTGGATTTTCATGCTAAAAATGGGTCTTTTGCTTTTTCCATTTTTGGCGAAATTGTGAGTTCCCATAAATTTTATGGGACACACTCTTTGCTTTGGAAAAATGCAACTGCCTTGAGCCTTGCAATCTGATTGTTCTTTTATAATTTTAAATGAAAATGCATACTACAAACCTATGGATATTAGATTAAAGAAGTGTTAAGATCCTTCTCTTACACACTTCCTTTCTCTATAAATAGCCACTTCATTTATCATTTATTGCAAGACTTTTCAGAACACTCATTGTAAAACATTTGCAAAATCATTTCAGCATTTTAAGCTTTGTTCTTCAAATATTTGCAAAACCGTTTTCTGTTTTCAAAAGTCTTCACTTGTTTTTCAAAGCTCTAAAATCTCCAAGTATCAGTTCGCTTAACTGTTGCATAAAGAATATGTTCAATGATTCTCGTGTTTAGGTCTTAATTGTAATATCCATGTTCTTAAGTGAACCACTGAGATTCTGACTCTGTAAACCGTTGAGATAGAACTTTAAGTCTTGAAGCGGAGTAGCTTTGAGCAAGGGAAAGTCTTGAAGCAGAGTAGCTTCAAGCAATTACAACCGGAGTAGGTTGGCGAGTTATTTTCATTGTAAGGGATTTAGTTAAGTTTGAGTAAATTTTTAAACAAGCAATAAAATAACGGTTGGACGTAGGCTCCGGAGTAGGAGCTGAACCAATTTTTAAAACATCGTCTTGTTTGTTTATTTACTTTTACATTCGTTTATCCTTTGCATTTTTATCTACCTATCTCGTTGCAGTCTTTGTGCAACTTGATTCATCATCTTGTTGCATAGACCTGCTGTAACGTTTGTGAACTTACAATCCATTAAGTTTCTCAAACTCGTACCTAATAGATCTTACTTGTGTTACTCATTAACCAAGTAAACGAGAAATTTTTTAAAGGTACACCTAATTCACCCCCTCCCCCTCTTAGGTGTTTATCGTTCTTAACTCTTCAATTGGTATCAGAGCCTCGTGCTCTTGATATTGGTTAAAACCAAAGAGTTGATCCTATAGTTATGGACGATTCAAAACATACTAAGTTTCCCATCTTTAAGGGGGGAAACTATGCTTGGTGTAAACACCGCATGGAGCACTATGTCAAAAGTGCGGACTACGAATGTTGGTTGATCATTCAAAAGGGTCCCCTAAAAATTGAGATGACTAATGCCGATGGCACTAAGTCCCTCAAAAGTGAGGACAAATATGTTGAAGCCGATTATAGGAAAGTCGAGAAAAACTCTAAAGCCATGTCCATCCTTCAATATGGCATCGGTGAACAAGAGATTAACCGGATATCCGGATGTGACTCGGCAAAGGAAATTTGGGACACCCTTAATCTTGCTTATGAGGGAACGTCACAAGTTAAAAAATACCGTGTTGATCTTCTCATGCAACAATATGAGATGTTCAACATGGGAAGAGATGAGTCAATTAATAGTTTATCTTCACGCTTCTCTAGTATTGTTAATGACCTCAAGAGTCTAGGTAGAAACTTTGAATCTGAGGATTTAGTCCGTAAAATCCTTCGTAGCCTATCTGAAAAATGGCAACCGAAGGTTACGGCTATTGAGGAAGCTAAAGACCTTTCCTTGTTGTCCCTTGATGAACTTATGGGCTCACTCATGGCTCATGAGTTAACTCTCATGAAGCGCTCTAGTGAAAGCTCTAAAGGGAAAGGACTCGCTCTCAATGCTCTCTCAAGTGATGAGGAGGATGAAGATGACGAGTTTGCAATGTTCACTTAAAACATTGTTTGTAACACCCCCATACTCCAAGTGCCTTACCAGGACCACCCAGGTATAAGAATGTTACCATCTCGGTTACCCGAGGCAATGATAATCAAATAAACAATAATGAAACAATGTTTAAATAGAAATACTTTAGTGAAATGTTACAATCCAAAAACCAAACCAAAATACGAATACATGTTCTCAAACCAACTGTCTACTGATCTAACTAAAATGTTTATGAAAACTACTAAGCTACAGCGGAAGACTTCTATCATCAGACAGTGGCATATCCCAGCTATCCCAGTACTCAACTCATACCTGCTCAATATCTTCTCACCATCTCCGAATGGATCACCGAAGTTTTTAAAACAATAAACCGGGGTCAGTACTAATCACACAATCTAAGTAAACCAACAGCACAGTAAACAATACAGCTCAAACAGTCACACATAACCACCCACTCCAATCAATCTCCGTCACCGATCGTCCACTTTGGACCCACCACCGCCGGTGGGGGACCGCCGTACCCACCAAATCCCCGCTCATAATACCGAGCGATAACCCTGTCCCATTAATGTGCACATCCCCTTCCGTGGCGGGTTCCACGAAGGGCGAAACTAGGGCGTGAAGCCACTCCCGCAAGTGACTCCACTCAACCGAGAACGTATCTCGAGAACAAGAGACAAACAATCAGCAATCACAATACAACATCAACAACCGTCTGAATCAATCAACAATCACCAATTACACCACAATCACCACACGTTATGTAACTAATACTGAGTAGGGAAACCCTACCTGGAAAGCACAACAATCAGACGATCTCACAGCTGATATAAAAAAGCTTCCTCTACGAATCCTCCTCCTAACATACAAACATATAATCACTACCAAGCATAAAATACCACAAAACCCCCAATTCCCAACATTAGGGTTTAACCAACTCTAAAGAAATACTATAAAAATGGTATGTAGGTCTTACCCTCGACGCAAGGATCACAACGGTATAAAGAAAGGTGAAATCCGACCTTCCAAGCTCCGGGATTTGCCAACAATGCGATTAAAGCAAATGACGTAGTTTGATTTCTCTTTTCACAGTAATTAGGTTTTAAAAAGTGTTTAAGAACAATGACGGAGGTAATATATACTCTAATCACATTATTAACAAAACTCGAGAAATCGTCCCCCGTAAACCGGCTACTCGATCGAGTAGCTAAGGTACTCGATCGAGTGCCCCCTTACTCGATCGAGTATCCACGTTACTCGATCGAGTACTCAACAGGTCAGAAACTATTTTAATCTGCAACTCGCCCTTACTCGACAGAGTAAGGCCTACTCGATAGAGTACCCAGAGACTCATAAATACGTAGTATTACAGTCTTCCCTCCTTAAAAAGAACTTTGTCCCCGAAGTTCAAACCACAACAAAACAAAGACTCACAATACAACACTCCCGACTCAACAACCAAAACAAACTCAACATTAAACATGTTTCTAACCCAAACTCAACCCGACTCAACGACAACAACTATACCGACGGAACATAAAAAAAGGGTGTAAAAACTCTTAAAAACTCTTTGCGATCATCTCCTACCCCTCCTAAAAGAAACAAGGTTACGTCCCCGTAACCATACATACCTGATCAAAAAGGAAAGGGTAACGCTCTCTCATGGCATCCTCTGCCTCCCATGTAGCTTCCTCAGTCTCGTGGTTAGACCAAAGGATCTTAAGCAAAACTGTCTCACCACTCCTTGTCGTCCTAACCTTCCGGTCAAGAATCTGCTTAGGTACCTCAAGATAGGATAAGGACTCATCTAGCTCTAAGCTCTCTGCCTCTAAAACATGTGACGGGTCACTCACATACTTCCGCAGCTGCGATACATGAAACACATTATGCACTCTCTCTAACGCAGCCGGTAAAGCCAGACGATATGCAAACTCCCCAACTCGCTCTAAGATCTCATAAGGCCCGATGAACTTCTGACTCAGCTTGCCTTTCTTCCCAAATCTCATAACCCCACGCATAGGAGACACTTTCAGAAGAACCTTCTCCCCAACCTGAAACTCTATATCCCGGCGATGTAGATCTGCATAACTCTTTTGCCTATTCCGAATTTGCTCTCATCCGTTCCCTGATCATCTTAATCTGTTCAACCATCTCATGTACCATCTCTGGTCCTAGAACCACTGCCTCAGCACTGTCGTCCCAACAAATCGGACTCCTGCATCTTCTCCCATATAAAGCCTCAAACGGTGCTATGCCAATACTAGTGTGGTAGCTGTTGTTGTAAGAAAACTCTATCAAATCCAACCTCTGTTCCCAGCTACCACCAAAGTCCATCACACAAGCTCGTAACATATCCTTAAGAGTTTTGATCGTTCTCTCAGTCTGACCGTCTGTCGCAGGATGAAAAGCTGTACTCATCTTCAAAGTTTTTCCCAAAGATTCCTGCAACTCTTTCCAAAACCTTGAGATAAATCTCGCATCTCTGTCAGACACTATGTCCTTAGGGACTCCATGTAACTTAAGCACATTCTTCCGATAAGCCATAGCTAATTATGCTTTAGTCCATGTATCTTTCATTGGCACAAAGTGAGCTGACTTGGTCAGTCGATCCACTATTACCCATATCATGTTGTTACCCTGTTGACTCTTTGGCAAACCCACGATAAAATCCATAGAAATGGATTCCCACTTCCACTCAGGTACCTTTAAAGACTGAATCTTACCTTGTGGTCGTCGCTGTTCCCCTTTAACTCCCTGGCATGTCAAACAACGGGCCACAAACTCAGCTGTTTCTTTCTTCATCCCAGGCCACCAAAACGGGTTCTTCAAATCCTTGTATAGCTTGTCACCACCTGGATATACTGAATACGGTGTACAATGTGCCTCTGCCATGATTGTCTTTTTCAGCTCCTCATCATTAGGGACACACCACCTACCATCGAACCTCAAAATACCATCTGTATGCATAGAGAATCGAGACACTGTCCCTTTCTCTACCCCAGCTCTCCACTCAACCATCTTAGGATACAAAACCTGCTTACCTCGAATATCATCATAAAGATCAGGCTGCACTGTCAAATCTCCCACAGCATCCCCTCTCTGCATCATATGTATCACAAACTTCCCCACCTCATCTCTCAACCTCATCAAAGATAGAGCTGTACACAGGGAGTGTACACTCTTCCTACTCAAAGCATCTGCAACAACATTGGCTTTCCCTTCATGGTAGATAATATCCATGTCATAATCGCCAATCAGCTCCATCCACCTCCTCTGTCTCATGTTCAACTCCTTTTGAGTGAAGATGTACTTGAGACTCTTGTGATCCGAAAATACCTTAAAGGTCGCCCCATAAAGGTAATGTCTCCATATCTTGAGAGCAAACACCACTGCACCCAACTCTAGATCATGTGTAGGGTAGTTCTCCTCATACGGCTTCAATTGCCTAGAAGCATAGGCAATCACCTTACCGTTCTGCATCAACACACATCCCAACCCATTCTTTGAGGCATCTGTATAAACCTCAAAGTTCTCGATCCCTTCAGGCAATGCTAAGATAGGAGCTGTGGTCAAACGCTCCTTTAATGTTTAGAACGCCGTCTCACAACTCTCATCCCAATGAAACTTGTTCTCTTTCCTCATCAAAGCTGTCATAGGTCTAGCTATCTTGGAGAAATCTTTCACGAACCGTCTGTAGTATCCAGCTAAACCCAAGAAACTCCTGATCTCAGCAACATTCTTTGGTGCTTCCCACTTTCTCACTGCCTCAATCTTCGCCGGATCCACAGCTACTCCCTCCTTAGAGATCACATGCCCTTAAAAGCAACTTTCTCTAACAGAACTCGCACTTGGACAGCTTAGCATATAACTCATGCTCCCTCAAAGTCTGCAACACAATCCTCAGATGCTCCTCATGCTCCTCCTTAGTCTTAGAGTAGACTAAGGCCCTGTTCTTTCTGGCTTTTTAGAGCCGAATCGAATCGAATCGAATCGAATGGAGTGAATGAATCGAATCGAGCTGAATGAATCAATGGAGCTGAATCGAATCGAATCGAATCGAATGGAGCTGAGTGGGATTGAATCGAATCGAATAGAGATTTGAAAGTGAATCGAATGAATAAATCTGAATTGAGCTGAACTGAACTGAAATAATCATATTAATATTAATATTAATATTAATATTTAATATTATTGTTATTAACAACTATAATAATAATAATAATAATAATATTCATAGTATAATACTATTTATACTAAAATTAATATTTTTAAGAAAAAAATTATAATATTATACTCCCTCTGTCCCGGTAATTTGTTGTCCTATTCCATTTTGGGGTGTCTCATTCAATTATTGTCCTTTGTATTTTAAGAATGAACTTGATGAACAATTTGATCATTCACACTCAATTTGGTCCGCTTGTCATTTTATAATTGGCCACTCCTCTTTCTTTGGTCTTTGTGCCAAAACCAAAGGACAACAATTGACCGGGATAGAGGGAGGAGTATATGAATAATCATAAATTATAATAATGAAAAAATAGTAATTTTTTACTAATAATATTCTTAATAACAATAATAAATAATAATGTCAATATTAATAATGATATTAGTAAAAATAATTGTTTCGAATAAAAACACTCAAGTAAGCGTTGCTCGAATCCGGGTCGGGTCAACGCGCTCCTCTCAGACGATGGCACCTCGAACCTATGCTTGCTCTCTCCGGATGGATCTTTCACGCGTAACAAATAGGGCCTCAGAGGGTTCGCAATAGGTCCTTCTCTGATGCCTTACGGTACTGTTGGATAGTTGGGACCTTGCTTGAAGCTAAGGTTTCCGTGCCCTCTCATAGTAGCTCGAGTAGTCTTACTTCTAGAGAGAGGAAGTTGTTGGTGAGAAGTATTTTACCATTGATGGGTGAATAATGAGGTATTTATAGATTTCTATGTGTACCTCAAATGATGGCTGGCAAGCATAGTTACCATATTCGCTATGAATACGCCTTATCGATTCGCGATTCGCTTATAGAAAATGTGTTATATGTATTTTCAGTAATCAATTGATAGAATTCGCTTTTAACAATTCGTGATTCGTAGAGTATCAAGCGAATCCGTAACCATGTTGGCAAGCGTGTTGACTTGTATGACCCCGTATTGGCTACTGGGTCAAGTCGGTTGGGTGCGCCCCATCAATAATATTACTAATAAATGTTATTAATTTTAATAATAATAATACCAATAATTATAACAACAACAACAACAACAATACTACTAATAATAATAATAATAACAATAATAATAATAAATAATATTATTATTAACATTAATAACATTATTATTCATTTTAACAACAACAACAACAATATTATTCATTTTAATAATAATATTCATAATAATAATAATAATAAATAAATTATTAATAACATTATTAGTAACACTATTATTAAATATAATTAATTAATAATAATAATAATAATAATAATAAAGAATAATATTAAAAAAATAGTATTATTGATAACAAAATTAATAATAACTATTAAATTTAAGATGAGTAAAAATTTGAAATGAGTGAACTTAATGGAGTGAACTTAATGGAGTGAATGAATCGAATCGAATGAATGGAGTGAGTGAGTGAATCGAATCAATGGAGTGAATGAACTGAATCAATGGAGTGAATCGAATCGAATCGAATAATCGAATCAATCAAGTAGGCTGAAAATAAGCCAGAAAGAACAGGGCCTAAGATGTCATCGATAAACACCACCACAAACATGTCCAAAAACTGTCTGAAGATTCTGTTCATCAAGTCCATAAACACAGCCGGTGCATTAGATAACCCAAACTGCATCACCACATACTCATAATGGCCATACCTCGACGTGAAAGCTGTCTTTGGTATGTCCACCTCTCTAATCTTCACCTGATGGTATCCCGACCTCAAATCAATCTTAGAAAAGATTGATGCACCACTCAACTGATCAAACAGGTCGTCTATCCTTGGCAAAGGATACTTGTTCTTCACCGTCACTCGGTTCAGCTCCCTGTAGTCTATGCACAACCTCAAACTCCCATCTTTCTTCTTCACGAAAAGAACTGGTGCTCCCCACGGCGATACACTAGGTCTAATGTATCCCTTCTCTATCAGATCATCTAACTGTTTCCTGAGCTCCTCCATCTCTTTAGGACCCATCCGGTACGGTGCCTTAGAGATTGGCCCTGTCCCCGGTTTCAATTCAACGGTGAAATCTATCTCCCTCTTCGGTGGCAACCCCGGAATCTCCTCTGGAAAAACATCTGCAAACTCTCCCACCACTGGTATCTGATCAACTGTCGGACTCTCTATCCGGTCATCTCTCTCATGGCATAAGATCAAAGGGCATCCCTTCCTCAGATAAGACTTCAAGGTGACAGCTGCAATCAACTTAACTTTGGGTTTGACCAGAAACCCACGATAAGACACACTAACACCCTTAGGCCCTCTCAAAGACACTTTCTTTTGATGACAGTCTATCTTAGCTTTATACTTTTCTAACCAATCCATCCAGACTATCATCTCAAAACCGTCAAAAGGAAACTGTAGCAAGTTTACAGGTAGATCAACTTGCCCAACTATCATAGACACATCTCTAAACAACCTCCCACATGATACAGACTCACCCGAAGGTATAAAAACTTTCTCACTTACAGACTCATATACCCTCAAACCCAACCGTTTAACATGACTCGAAGATACAAACGACTAAGACGCCTCCGAATCAAACAAAACAAAGGTATGAACACCGTTAACAAGAAAAGTACCAGTGATAACATGTGCATCCTCCTCAGCTGCTTTCTTGTCCATCATGAACAGCTTTCCACTGGTCTTCTGTCCACTTCCCTGGACAGTACTGGCTGATGTGGTCGGCTTAGCACCCGACCCCTGATTGTTGTTGTTGTTCGTAGCTGGTTTCTGATAAGAATTACCGCCATTGCGGTTACCTCCATCCTGATAGCTCTGACTTCCCCGGTTAGACCATGATCCACCTGGTCTGTTGCTCACATAACTCTGTGCAGGTCCCTGAGAATAGCTCCCCCGAGCCGATCCCTGAAAAGCTCTAGGCATACTCGTGCACTCATGTCTCTTGTGGCCTACACCGCCACAGCCATAGCAGGTCATCCCCCAACTACCGCTACCACTCACACGGCCACGCCCAAAGGAAGCCCCAGCACTGAACCCTTACCCAGAAGAAAACCCTTTAGCTTGATTGTGGATGCCTTTCTTGTGACTAGATTGGCCTCCACCCACACTCTCAGCCTTTCTTTTCTCACTCACTCTCTCCTGAGCCATCTCCACCAACCTCTCAGCTCTCCCAGCCCTCTCATAAGCTTCCTTAACATCCGGTAAGGACTCCCACGGGTAACTTATCCATAATCTTAGGTGTCAACCCTCTCTCAAACCTCGGCGCGGGTTCTCCTCACTCAAACCCATATCCTCAAAGATACCTAGACTTCTCATTAAACTACTTGTAGTACTAAAGAATCGACATATTAGATGTCATCTTGAACCCATCAAACTCCTCCCTCAGCTTACTCCTCACATGCTCCGGTACAAACTCTTTCCTCATAGCCCTCCGAAACTCTTCCCAAGGTATAGCAGGTAAGCCCTGGTTCGCATACATCTCCCTAGCACTCACCTTCACCTTATCCCACCACTTGCCACCGCCTCCCTCGGGTAGAACGCAGCTTGTTCTACTCTCATCTCATCGGGACAATGAACCAAGTCTAGTATGTTCTCCATCTCACGATGCCAGTTGTCAAGAAGGTTTGGTTCCCCGGTTCCCGTGTACTCTTTTGGGTTAAACCTCGCTATATAAAGACTGATCTTAGAGTGATCAACCTCCTTATCCTTATTCACTTTCTTTAAGGCCTCAGTAAGAGCATCTTGGTGCTCCAACATCGTAACGATATCATCCATATTCATGGTCTCAGCTCTCGCATAATACACGTTTCTCTTGGGCGGCATCTTGAAACTATATAAGAAAGGGTAGACATAAACATACGCACTAAAACCTCAAAACACGAAAGCGGACTGCCCAGAACACACTCGATCGAGTGCCTAAACCTACTCGATCGAGTAAGAGGCTACTCGATCGAGTGACCCCCTACTCGATCGAGTGCCCGAGGTACTCGATCGAGTGCCCAAAAACACGATTCTGGTTGTAAAATCGTCAAATACCCACTCGATCCAGTCAGACCCACTCGATCCAATCATGCTAACTCGAATATGCTACCCGCGTGTTGTATCATATCCCAGCATACAAAACAACTTTATAAACACAACATTATATCAAAGTTAAGCATACTATGCTACTCAACTCTTCATATGATTAACGAAACAACTATATCATGTTATCAAACGCCACATAGTAAACATCCAATATGCATCTTATTCCAACACAGTTCTATATGTCTCATCAATCTTTCATTCATATTCTTAACCTTTTACTCCAAACATCCAACAATTACAACATACTTCATCACATCCACACACAAGTGAACAAACAACACATACGACTTGACATACATTCCCCCCATGTGACCGGTTCAAAATTGTAGGGTGGGTTCGCGACTTTAGGACGTCTCCCAAGCCTTTGCATTAGCTCCTACAACCTTTACCCCGGGTTCATTTTAATTGACTCCCTACTCTATCGAGTAGGCCTTACTCTGTCGAGTAAGGGCGAGTTGCAAATTAAAATAGTTTCTGACCTGTTGGGTACTCGATCGAGTAACGTGGATACTCGATCGAGTAAGGGGGCACTCGATCGAGTACCTTAGCTACTCGATCGAGTAGTCGGTTTACGGGGGACGATTTCTCGGGTTTTGTTAATAATGCGATTAGAGTATATATTACCTCCGTCATTGTTCTTAAACACTTTTTAAAACCTAATTACTGTGAAAAGAGAAATCAAACTACGTCATTCGCTTTAATCGCATTGTTGGCAAATCCCGGAGCTTGGAAGGTCGGATTTCACCTTTCTTTATACCGTTGTGATCCTTGAGTCGAGGGTAAGACCTACATACCGTTTTTATAGTATTTCTTTAGAGTTGGTTAAACCCTAATGTTGGGAATTGGGGGTTTTGTGGTATTTTATGCTTGGTAGTGATTATATGTTTGTATGTTAGGAGGAGGATTCGTAGAGGAAGCTTTTTTATATCATTTTGTGAGATCTTCGATTGTTGTGCTTTCAGGTAGGGTTTCCTACTCGGTATTAGTTACATAATGTCTGGTGATTGTCTTTGTAATTGATGATTGTTGATTGATTCAGGACGGTTGTTGATGTTGTGTTGTGATTCTGATTGTTTGTCTCGGTTCTCGAGATGCGTTCTCGGTGAGTGGAGTCACTTGCGGGAGTGGCTTCACGCCCTAGTTTCGCCCTTCGTGGAACCCGCCACGGAAGGGGATGTGCACATTAATGGGACAGGGTTATCGCTCGGTATGATGGGCGGGGATTTGGTGGGTACGGCTGCGGTCCCCCCTTTGGCGGTGGTGGGCAAGTGGACGTCGGTGACGGAGATTGGTTGGAGTGGGTGGTTGTGTGTATTTGTTTGAGTTTGTATTGTTCTTGTCTTTGTTGGTTTACTTAGATTGTGTGATTAATCGACCCGGTTTATTGTTTTAAAACTGCGGTGATCCATTCGGGGATGGTGAGCGGATATTGAGCAGTATGAGTTAGTCTTGGGATACCGGGATGTGCCACCGTCGATGCTAGAAGTCTTCATTTGTAGCTTAGTAGTTTTCATAAACATTTGATTAGATCGTAGACAGAGTTGGTTTGAGAACATGTATTCGTATTTTGGTTTGGTTTTTGGATTGTAACCTTTCACTAAAGTATTTCTATTTAAATGTTGTTTCATTATTGTTTATTTGATTATCATTGTCTCGGCTAACCGAGATGGTAACGTCCTTATACCTGGGTGGTCCTGGTAAGGCACTTGGAGTATGGGGGTGTTACAATCTCCCCCACTTAAAGAACACAACGTCCTCGATGTGCCTCCAACTTGACCGCAGCCAAGCCCAGAATCCTCCCCCGCTAGGTGTGTGACCCGGGTACTCCCGACCACGGGCTCACCACACGGTCGCAGGGTCGCTCTGATACCATTTTGTAACACCCCCATACTCCAAGTGCCTTACCAGGACCACCCAGGTATAAGGACGTTACCATCTCGGTTACCCGAGGCAATGATAATTAAATAAACAATAATGAAACAACGTTTAAATAGAAATACTTTAGTGAAAGGTTACAATCCAAAAACCAAACCAAAATACGAATACATGTTCTCAAACCAACTGTCTACTGATCTAACTGAAATGTTTATGAAAACTACAAAGCTATAGCGGAAGACTTCTATCATCTGACGGTGGCACATCCCAGCTATCCCAGTACTCAACTCATATCTGCTCAATATCTGCTCACCATCCCCGAATGAATCATCGCAGGTTTTAAAACAATAAACCGGGGTCAGTACTAATCACACAATCTAAGTAAACCAACAGCACAGTAAACAATATAGCTCAAACAGTCACACACAACCACCCACTCCAATCAATCTCCGTCACCGACTACCCACTGGACCAGCCCTGCCAGTGGGGGACCGCAGCCGTACCCACCAAATCCCCGCTCATCATACCGAGCGATAACCCTGTCCTATTAATGTGCACATCCCCTTCCGTGGCGGGTTCCACGAAGGGCAAAACTAGGGCGTGAAGCCACTCCCGCAAGTGACTCCACTCAGCCGAGAACCTATCTCGAGAACCAGAGACAAACAATCAGCAATCACAATACAACTTCAACAACCGTCTGAATCAATCAACAATCACCAATTACAGCACAATCACCACACATTATGTAACTAATACTGAGTAGGGAAACCCTACCAGGAAAGCACAACAATCAGACGATCTCACAGCTGATATCAAAAAGCTTCCTCTACGAATCCTTCTCCTAACATACAAACATATAATCACTACCAAGCATAAAATACCACAAAACCCCCAATTCCCAACATTAGGGTTTAACCAACTCTAAAGAAATACTATAAAAACGGTATGTAGGTCTTACCCTCGACGCAAGGATCACAACGGTATAAAGAAAGGTGAAATCCGACCTTCCAAGCTCCGGGATTTGCCAACAATGCGATTAAAGCGAATGACGTAGTTTGATTTCTCTTTTCACAGTAATTAGGTTTTAAAAAGTGTTTAAGAACAATGACGGAGGTAATATATACTCTAATCGCATTATTAACAAAACTCGAGAAATCGTCCCCCGTAAACCGGCTACTCGATCGAGTAGCTAAGGTACTCGATCGAGTGCCCCTTACTCGATCGAGTATCCACGTTACTCGATCGAGTACCCAACAGGTCAGAAACTATTTTAATCTCCAACTCGCCCTTACTCGACAGAGTAAGGCCTACTCGATAAAGTACCCAGAGACTCATAAATACGTAGTATTACATTGTTGGCATGATTAATGGTCGAAACTCATAAAGGTCAAACAACTATACTAGCGAAAGACGTTTTCCCAAAAGAAGATCTAGTTCCACTATGGGTTGCTTCAAATGTGGTGACAACGGTCACCAAATAAAAGAATGTCCTAAGTGAAATGACATCAAATCTAAAGAAAAGCGTGATTTTGCTAAAAGAGAATACAAGAATGAAGTAATGACAGCCATTTGGGGCATGTCCGATTCCGATGAGGACGATGTCCTTGAGGAAGAATTAGACGCCAAAATGTGCATCTCTTCTCAATCAATCAATGATGTTCCAAAGTCAACAAAGAAACAAAATGTCAAATGTCTTATGGCTCACTCCGTGAACCCAGATTCAGATTCAGATAATGAGGCATTAGTGGGAGGCAGCAACAATTGGTACTTAGATAGTGGATGCTCTCGTCACATGACGGGAGAAGAAAACCAATTCCTCTCGCTAGAAGCCTACAAAGGTGGCATGGTGACTTTTGGTGACAACAAACAAGGTGAAATCATTGGTATTGGAAAAGTTGGTAAGTTAAAGTCACTATGTATCGACAAAGTGTTGCTTGTCAAATGTTTGAAACACAATCTTCTAAGCATTTCACAATTATGTGATTGAGGTAACATTGTTGAATTTCATGCTAGTATATGTAGAATATTTGATGGTAAAACTAGAGAGTTAATTCTTGAAGGTAAGCGTGTCAAAGATGTGTACATGACTAACCTATGCTCATTGTCGGGTCAAACTTTGTCATGTATGAGTGTTCACAAAAATAACCCTTTGCTTTGGCATAAAAGGTTGGGTCATGTTAATGCTAAAACTGTAACACCCCGTAATTTCGGACCGTTAATATATTTCGGAAGTAATTTATTAATCAAGTAAAATTTGATATTAATGTATTTAAAGTAAAAATAATTCAAAGAAATATAATTTTATTATATTTTGAAGAAAAGTATTTATTTTGATAGTTTCAAAACGTTTAAAAATAGTTTAAACCGTGTAAAACTTTTTATTTCGAAATAAGGACATATCGAGAGGAAAATGATAATTCTTTTGAACATTGGGTAAACGATTTTGGATATGGGTCGTATGAGTATTCAATTTTCTTGTAATCTCGTGTTTAAGAATTTTGGTCTTGTCGGAATTTGCGTTTGACCAACGGTTCTAATTATTATCGAAACGAGCCAAAACCGACTCGTAAAAATCCCGACTAAAAACCCGCTCCTTCCTCCTTTCCTCTTCCCACCCGCGGCACCCCTTCCCCCTACCTTCCTTTTTTCTGATTTTTCTTACCAACATCCTCTTCCTTATGTTTTTAACAATTCCAAAACCAAAATCACCATTTTCATCTTAAAATTCAAGCAAAAATCACCATAACTTCCTCATTTCTTATCGGATTTTCACATAATTTATATTTTCGGAATCCTCTCTTCGAGATCTACCTCCTGGTATATTTTAATTTCAGTTTTCTTGATGTTGTTTTAAGACGAATTTTGGCATAATTTCGGTATTTATACTTATTATTGTGAATTTATTGTTTATTTAGGTGAAGAATTGGAAGACGAGTTTGGGGACTCGTATATTGTCGAAGATAGTGGTTAGTCGGCAGATTAGGGTTGGTTTTTAAGGTGCTAATTGCTCATTTTCTAGCTTAAGGTAACATATTTCGAGTTACTCGACGAATAATCGTCACATTCTTTGCTTTTTATATGTTTTTGTGATTTTTGTTTGAGTAGTAAATTTTCACATGATAAAATGGGTTGCATGCATGTCTAATATTTGTCTTTTGTTAGTTTAAGTTAACCATTTGTATATTATTGTTTAGAACAAATTTGGATGAGTAATTATTTGATGGGACAAATCCGCGGGTTGGCTGGAACGTGTCAGTACCGGACCGAGACATTTTCCAATGTTTCCAAAAATATGACAGATTGAACGGCGTCGAAAAATTAGGTGGTTTAGCCACTTGAATCACTCAATTCGGAGTCCGTATGAGTATTTGGCGTCGTTTTACCGAAAAATTTATAGAAAAGTTACTGTTCACAGACCCGCGGTACTGTTCACAGCAGTGAAACAGGCCCGTGACGGGCCGTGGCAGGCCCGTGCTTGGCCTGGGTTGGTCCGTTGCTTGTTTCGCGGTTTTTCATGCTTTGTTCATCACTTTAGGTTCATTAATGTTATAGTTAGAATAAGTAACATATGGTTAAACCTTTGAAATGAATAATGTTAATGGTAAAAATTATGTTTATATTGGTAGTTGCACATGTTAGGGTAGATTATAAAATGAAAATTGTAATGATTAGGCTCAAAATGAATTTTATAGCGATAATTGTAATGTTTTGATGATTGTGCCGAAAACTGAGCCTTGGTCCCTTTGGTGATTCGATGTCGATGTCAATTGTGTGATTTGTCGGCCATAATTTAACCCGTACCTATCGCAGGACTGGGGTTGCGGGTAAAAATTCGGTTGGATGAAGTTTTATATGAATTGGATAATCGGCCTTTTTCTTGTTTTAGGCCATTTATTATATTTTTATTTCACATGTGTAGTTAGTTGATTTGAGTAGCTTCTTATATTGTAGAAACGGCCTTAGATTCCCTAAAGCCTTTAATATTGTTAATATTGCTAGAAATGGTATTGGTATTAAATACTTTCTTGCAGGTTGTTGTGTTTGTCATAGATAGGTCTTTATAGTCTCTGACGAGTATATGTTCACTGCTTAATAGCCTTTGTGTTCCTGACTAGTGGATTTATATCCAAGTTGGGGCATGACCTCGTTACTTATTTTGATAGTAAGTGGTCAGCTTAAGTACTAGCCAACCCTTTGGTGGACTCCTTAGGATACTCACTTTGTTTTAGAAAAATTGTGGGTCTTGGGTGCGGTGGTGTGTATCCGCATGTCTAGGTCTCTTGTGATTTTAGGGTGGGGTTGTGTTGTGTCTTGGCCATGTTTTATTAATATTAACTTATTTGAGCCAAGATACCGGTTCGATTACCTTCCCTACCTCGTGGTATAGACTCGAGTTACAAAGTGACTATTGACCGTACTACGAACTTATGCATGTCTTTGATATATTGCCCTTTCTTGTATGGTGATTTTATGAATTGTAATAGGTGAGATGTAAGCCGGTTACAATTGATAAAGTTTGGATTACTAATTGTTATATGTTTCACATGCTAGTTTACTTTGGTTAGTTTAGGGGTCATAGGTTAGAATACATGATAATTAAATTGTTTATCATATTGTTTACATGTTACACTACATGTTACATTAAATATGACGTTTCGTGGCTGGGAGGACTCGAAGTTACTCCCCACTGAATTGGGGCTTTCGTGTTTGTATAAAATGCGATTGACAGGTGCTTGATGCTTAGTTGGGGTACACGGACGAGCTAGTGAGCAAAGGAACCTTGGACCTAGTTTGGCTATTTTTAGTAGTAAACCTTTTAACTTTTGGTTATGCATATATTTTGAAGGGACATATGTCTCCCTCTTTTAATTTGGTTTGTATCTCTATATTTTCTTGCCTTTAGCATAGTTATGTAAATTAGTTTGATAGAATTTACAGGTTTTGACACCCTCCTCATGGAGATGTTTGTGAATGGTTTAGGAAAATTTTAAAAATTACAGGTTTTATCTAGTTGAACCAATTACAAACATATCCTGTCAGTTTTTCTGTAAAATTTACGTGTTTTATTTAACGCTAGATTTAAGGGTGTCACAGTTGGTATCAGAGCATATTTGCTCCCGACGCACGTTTGTGCACCCCACCTAAAATCACTTGACCTTTAAATAATAAATTTGAGAGATGGGTAGGATGGGTAGAGTTAGGATATTTATGTGGTAGTCTGTTTGTGATTGCTATTTGTTAGGTTCTAACCAATGTTCTATTTTGCAAGATGGCTCTCCATGAAACGTTGATAATGCAATTAGTTATTAATTTTTGTGCCGTTGAAGCTATGTCCGTGATCTTACTCGTTGGTGACCAAGACTGAGTGGCCGTTGCCGAATGTTGAAGATTGGTTATGCCAAATCAAGAATGCTTCCACTTTCTTGATACTTCTTTTCGTATTCAGTGTATCTTACCTTAATCTTCCAATCTCGTGGTTTATTCGTCTTTTTTTTTAATTCCTCTTCTCTCGCCTTGGTAACTACTCTTCTATTCTTTCTCCCGATTCATCCTTGGTCCGTTTTCTTCTTATAATAAGAGTCCTTGTGGACACCTTCCTTTTATTCCGCAGGATAGTTCCCTTGTTCAAGAGAACCCGGTTTTGAGAGAATGTATCATTAGAGGGTGTGAACGAGTTGAGAAATTGATTGTTTAAGGTTTGAGTTGTATAGGAGAATATAACTTGGGATCCTTTGGTTAGTCTTGTTAGTTGTACTTAATATGAGAGCCTAGTGAGTTGAGAAACACCTTGGGATTTAGTTCTATTGAGAGCTTGTTTGTTATAGATGTTTGA
Organism: Silene latifolia; assembly: GCF_048544455.1. Lineage (NCBI taxonomy): Eukaryota > Viridiplantae > Streptophyta > Magnoliopsida > Caryophyllales > Caryophyllaceae > Silene > Silene latifolia. The sequence goes on from NC_133531.1 coordinate 34,589,850, forward strand.
GCATGGGTACTACCTTAGCACATAAGATGGAATGAACCTAAGCTACTTCATTTGAGAGTCTCGATATTTCTTGTGGAGAATCAAAGGAATGATAGTTAGCCCTAATCCTTGTAGGCCTTGAAAGGAATACAATAGGACATTGATGTTGCTTAATGGATTGGTATTGTACTTTGGAATTAGTTAGTTTGTTAAACCTTTTAAGTTGACCAAATCTAGTATAGAGTAGCCCTTGTTGACCTTTCGAAATTTGAGGACACGTGGTTGACCTTGTTAATCATATCTGGATTTGGGAATTTTGGTGGAATGTTGTTCGATGTAGTTCGTGAGTTCAAGGATGTGATTCCAATTTATGGTATCGGAGATTAGAAGTATTAAGTGGCGAGATGATGGAGTAGACAAGCTATGGTACTTGGGGATGACATAGTAAGTGAAGTTCAATGACGAGAATTGTAAAGGAGATACTTTGGGACATGGGTGGTAACAAATGAATTTGTGTGGTGAATTGATTTTGGCTCTTAGAACCAATTGAGTTGAGGAATACCTACCATTGTGGAGTCCTTGTTAGTCTTATAATTTGGTAGACTTTTGGGGCTTTGTTGAGCACCTTAGTGGTGTAACCTTATCATATCGATCATAAGCTTTGATGAGTGTTTGGTAAGCGGTAACCCTTTCATTGTGCCGCTTCTATTCTCCTTTCCTTCTCTTTAACGTTCGTTGAACCTTGTTTTTATGCCAAATTTTACGTATCTTCTTCTTGCCCGAGATATCTTCTTAACTCGAATACCTCTTATTTATGTCAACCGTTATCTTTACGGACCGACTCCTTAGTTTCTTAACTTGTCAGATTCATGCACCCTTCGAAAATGTTTTACCGTTTCTCAATTCCTTTATCACTCCTTATCTCCTTAGTATAGTTGGTACCTTATTGACCATGTTTACGGAGTTAGTGAGATGTGACTTGAGGATATAGGATTGACTAAGTAGTCGAGTTTGTGATTGGCTTCCATAATCACTTTGGAGATGAGGGTTTGATAATGTATATGTTACCGTGTGAGAAATGTTAAATGTGGGATTATTAGTTGGTTTTAGTGAGTGATATTGATTACTACTTGAGGTATGGTATGAAAGTGAGAGTAAGCTACTTTATTGGGAGGTTTTAGCACTTGTTTTGTAAACTAGAAAGGGTAATGGTATGGTTGACACCAATTGTTAGGCTAAGGAACATAATTTCAATTTATGGTTTTAGGAACTCTGAGGTGATAAAGTGTTGTTATAATTATGACCTTGTTCCTTGAGAATTTGATGGTAAGTAAGTTTAGGATATCAAATTTGAAAGAATACTCCTTGGGGATGTTGATGACCAGAATGGATTGGTGATGTGATTTGGTATTAGTTGACTCTTGAGAGTTCTTGAGTTAAGAGAGACTTAGTATTGAGAAGATTTTGTTAATCCTATAGTTTTATAGACCTTGAGGTCGCACCGAGTACTTGAGGTGATGGGACGGTGTTGTAGCTGAGTGTAGCTGAGTGTGGTTCCGCTTTTGGCAATCGTTAATAAATAAAAGGATAGAGGAACGTGAGATCCTATTGATTTTTCGGATTTTGGGGTTGGTATGTTACTACCTTGTTTTGAAATGAAAACCTTGTAGAATTTGAGGAACCCATAGTTGACACTAGTTGGATACGGATATAACTTTGTTGGAAGCCTTGACCTTAGGCTTGTGAAAGTTGTTTTGGAATGTTATTGTAAATTTGGACCTTATATTTAATCCTTTGAGGAATCTTTCTATTGGAAATGGGAATATTGTTGGGAAGTAGGATTGTGAACCTTTCTCGATGTACCGATCTTCCTAATTCGACCTCCGACAATTGTCATTCTTGCTATTCGCTTGTTCCGTTGTGTTCGCCTTTATGGAACTCATTTGACCTTTTGAGTAAAGCGTCTTGTTCGTTGACATCTTTATTGACTTCATCCAAAAATTCCACCTTTAAGAGTTCAATTCCTTCTTGTCTGTTGGGTGTGAGTTTCCTATCGCAACTTGCACTTCTCGTTCCCGAGTTGTTTTCCATCTTGCATAGGTTCTATATAGTTTGAGTAAACTTTTGGTTCATTTTTTTCTTAATTTGGAGTGAAATCTACAAATTGACCTCTTTCTATAACATTTGAAAATGATTTCTCACTCTCTTTCAACCCTAGTGTTCAATTGGATACCTAAGCTATTTCTCGTTTTGTGTAATGATTCCTTTTTCTTACTCCTTTTCCGCGGTACTAAGCCGTATTTAATCATAATTAGTAAAGATATTATTGTTATTATAGAACTTTAAACTAAAATTTTGAAAATGCTTTTATGATTTTCAATGGTTTTAACATTAGTGAATGTTAAATCTCGTTGTTGGAGACGTCCCAATAATGGGTTTTCTCATTTATTGGTGTAGAAATATTTTTATATCTTGATATGAATGTGGATGTTCTTGTCTGATCAACGAGAGTATCACCGTTTCATTGAAAAGATACCTATATTTTCTTATAACTATATTATTAAGATGTTGTTTACTATAATTTGTCCTTCTAAGTTTCGAGGGCGAAACTTTTTAAAAGGAGGGGTGATTGTAACACCCCGTAATTTCGGACCGTTAATATATTTCGGAAGTAATTTATTAATCAAGTAAAATTTGATATTAATGTATTTAAAGTAAAAATAATTCAAAGAAATATAATTTTATTATATTTTGAAGAAAAGTATTTATTTTGATAGTTTCAAAACGTTTAAAAATAGTTTAAACCGTGTAAAACTTTTTATTTCGAAATAAGGACATATCGAGAGGAAAATGATAATTCTTTTGAACATTGGGTAAACGATTTTGGATATGGGTCGTATGAGTATTCAATTTTCTTGTAATCTCGTGTTTAAGAATTTTGGTCTTGTCGGAATTTGCGTTTGACCAACGGTTCTAATTATTATCGAAACGAGCCAAAACCGACTTGTAAAAATCCCGACTAAAAACCCGCTCCTTCCTCCTTTCCTCTTCCCTACCCGCGGCACCCCTTCCCCCTACCTTTCTTTTTCTGATTTTTCTTACCAACATCCTCTTCCTTATGTTTTTAACAATTCCAAAACCAAAATCACCATTTTCATCTTAAAATTCAAGCAAAAATCACCATAACTTCCTCATTTCTTATCGGATTTTCACATAATTTATATTTTCGGAATCCTCTCTTCGAGATCTACCTCCTGGTATATTTTAATTTCAGTTTTCTTGATGTTGTTTTAAGACGAATTTTGGCATAATTTCGGTATTTATACTTATTATTGTGTTTTTATTGTTTATTTAGGTGAAGAATTGGAAGACGAGTTTGGGGACTCGTATATTGTCGAAGATAGTGGTTAGTCGGCAGATTAGGGTTGGTTTTTAAGGTGCTAATTGCTCATTTTCTAGCTTAAGGTAACATATTTCGAGTTACTCGACGAATAATCGTCACATTCTTTGCTTTTTATATGTTTTTGTGATTTTTGTTTGAGTAGTAAATTTTCACATGATAAAATGGGTTGCATGCATGTCTAATATTTGTCTTTTGTTAGTTTAAGTTAACCATTTGTATATTATTGTTTAGAACAAATTTGGATGAGTAATTATTCGATGGGACAAATCCGCGGGTTGGCTGGAACGTGTCAGTACCGGACCGAGACATTTTCCAATGTTTCCAAAAATATGACAGATTGAACGGCGTCGAAAAATTAGGTGGTTTAGCCACTTGAATCACTCAATTCGAAGTCCGTATGAGTATTTGGCGTCGTTTACCGAAAAATTTATAGAAAAGTTACTGTTCACAGACCCGCGGTAATGTTCACAGCAGTGAAACAGGCCCGTGACGGGCCGCGGCAGGCCCGTGCTTGGCCCGGGTTGGTCCGTTGCTTGTTTCGCGGTTTTTCATGCTTTGTTCATCACTTTAGGTTCATTAATGTTATAGTTAGAATAAGTAACATATGGTTAAACCTTTGAAATGAATAATGTTAATGGTAAAAATTATGTTTATATTGGTAGTTGCACATGTTAGGGTAGATTATAAAATGAAAATTGTAATGATTAGGCTCAAAATGAATTTTATAGCGATAATTGTAATGTTTTGATGATTGTGCCGAAAACTGAGCCTTGGTCCCTTTGACTGATTCGATGTCAGTCAATTGTGTGATTGGTCAGCCGCAATTTAACCCGTACCTATCGCAGGACTGGGGTTGCGGGTAAAAATTCGGTTGGATGAAGTTTTATATGAATTGGATAATCGGCCTTTTTCTTGTTTTAGGCCATTTATTATATTTTTATTTCACATGTGTGGTTAGTTGATTTTAGTAGCTTCTTATATTGTAGAAACGGCCTTAGATTCCCTGAAGCCTTTAATATTGTTAATATTGCTAGAAATGGTATTGGTATTAAATACTTTCTTGCAGGTTGTTGTGTTTGTCATAGATAGGTCTTTATAGTCTCTGACGAGTATATGTTCACTGCTTAATAGCCTTTGTGTTCCTGACTAGTGGATTTATATCCAAGTTGGGGCATGACCTCGTTACTTATTTTGATAGTAAGTGGTCAGCTTAAGTACTAGCCAACCCTTTGGTGGACTCCTTAGGGTACTCACTTTGTTTTAGAAAAATTGTGGGTCTTGGGTGCGGTGGTGTGTATCCGCATGTCTAGGTCTGCGCAGATTTTAGGCTAGGGTTGTGTTGTGTCTTGGCCATGTTTTATTAATATTAACCGCTGAGCCAAGATACCGGTTCGATTACCTTCCCTACCTCGTGGTATAGACTCCAGTTACAAAGTGACTATTGACCGTACTAAGAACTTATGCCTGTCTTTGATATATTGCCCTTTCTTGTATGGTGATTTTATGAATTGTAATAGGTGAGATGTAAGCCGGTTACAATTGATAAAGTTTGGATTACTAATTGTTATATGTTTCACATGCTAGTTTACTTTGGTTAGTTTAGGGGTCATAGGTTAGAATACATGATAATTAAATTGTTTATCATATTGTTTACATGTTACACTACATGTTACATTAAATATGACGTTTCATGGTCGGGAGGACTCAAGTTACTCCCCACCGAATTGTGGCTTTTCGTGTTTGTATAAAATGCGATTGTGGTGCTTGATGCTTAGTTGGGGTACACGGACGAGCTAGTGAGCAAAGGAACCTTGGACCTAGTTTGGCTATTTTTAGTAGTAAACCTTTTAACTTTTGGTTATGTATATATTTTGAAGGGACATATTTCTCCCTCTTTTAATTTGGTTTGTATCTCTATATTTTCTTGCCTTTAGCATAGTTATGTAAATTAGTTTGATAGAATTTACAGGTTTTGACACCCTCCTCATGGAGATGTTTGTGAATGGTTTAGGAAAATTTTAAAAATTACAGGTTTTATCTAGTTGAACCAATTACAAACATATCCTGTCAGTTTTTCTGTAGAATTTACGTGTTTTATTTAACGCTAGATTTAAGGGTGTCACAAAAACCCTTAATACTTTCAAGAAACTTGACCTAGTTGATGGCATGCCTAACATGAAATTTGAGTTTAAATCACTTTGTGATGATTGTGTTAGAGGTAAACAAGTTAAATGCTCCTTTAAATCCAAAAATTGTGTTAGCACTTCTCATGTCCTTGAACTTGTTCACATTGATTTATGTGGACCCATGCGTATTGTTAACAAGGGTGAAAGTCGTTATATTTGTGTGATTGTAGATGACCTTTCAAGATATGTGTGGCTACTTTTCTTAAGTTCCAAAGACCAAGCAATTGATGAATTCTTAATTTGGGTTAAAATGGTTCAAAACAAATTTGGTCTAAAACTCTCCATGCCAAACTCCCTTCCGCCAAGGTTCTCAACCACTTCTGGTCGAGGAAATAATCCTGGTCCAAGGTAGGCACTGTGGTGGTCAAGGGAGTATAGGCCGAAGAGGCCTCAAAAGAAGTCAACCTCTCTGCTAAACGCGTGGCAATGGCACCACAACTCAGAAATCTAGTGTCAGACGAGGCCATCAGAGCTAAACTAGTACACACAAAGGCAGGGGCACTAAAGGTGACAGGCTGTGACCGGGTGGGGTTAAGATAAGACACTAAGAGCATCAACTCACGTGAGTTTAACTTACTCACATCTTTCCTCTCGTAGAGCAGACATGTCAAAGCACGTAGAAAGATCTTCAAAGTGACATGTTGAATATCAATGATCAACATGTTACTCGAAGTAGGAGCTAATTTACCGGTAAAGCACGGCATGAGGCTACTAACCCCACACTCAGAAGGAATATCACGGAGAGCTCCCTTGGCAGGCTTAGCTAAGCCAAGGTGGGTTGCAAACATATCCATGGTCAACAGAAAACTCGTGTTCAAAAGGCGAAACTCCACAGTTTGTTCCACCGCGTCGTATTTGAACGAACTCATGAACTCAAGGGTAAAAAAGGCATAAGAATGGTTCCTGAGACAGTATAGCCCTGTCATCCCCAAGGTCTCATAGATGTGCCTGACATCAGTCTCAATCCCTTAGTCAGTCAAGAGATCGGTGTCTATACACCGGGTAGGTCTCATCTTCCGTTGTTGCAAAGCGATAAAATTACCCCTTTGCGTGATATCCACAAAGACTACAGACGGGTATTCGGGTACTGCCGGGACTACCGGTCCACTCCCCTCTCCTACCTCGGGCTCAGAAGCCCTACCCCTCTTACTCTGTCGGATTCCCACTGTTGGTCTCGGCATCTGTTTCAACATATAACTTAAATATACAACCAGACATATACTAGAAAATCATGTAAAACACTCTTGTATGATCATGTAAAGGAACGACTAAGTACACACTTTCACCAATAATCCAAAATTATAAGTATAAGTTCTCAAATTTTACTAGCAGACGGTCTCACAGCTGTAAAAATTTTGACATGTTTAGCATGACGTAACATCACTACTACCACTTTTGGAATTCAAACCTTCAAAACAATTTCATATACAAACCAATTTTACAACAATATGAGAAGAATTTCAATTTGGGCACTTTTAAGGCAGAGTTTTAAGGCAAACTTTTGAGCGAAAATCACAAAAATTAGCTCTAAACGTGATATGTATGATATATATTACTCAATTTTATTCCTTTTACACCCAAAAGACAACCAAAATTCAATTCAAATTCTCAAACCCTAGAAAATTCGAGTCATATAAACCCCTAATTTGATTCTATTTTGCATAGCTAAAAGCAATAATCATCAAAGGGAAACATCTAAATCATATTACAACAATTAGAGGCAAGATTTAATCCATATAAATCGATTTTCCAACAATTTCCAACATCTTACATGTTTCTAATTAATTAAAAACATCAAAATAGGATAGAAATTCATACCTTAATTGATTAGCAAGTACAAGGAACGAATTAAACAAAGAAATCACCAAGTCCAAGCACAAAACCAACAAGAATCAGAGTATTTTGAGAGAGATTAGGGATTAGGGTTTGCGGAATAGAAGAAAGGATAGGAAGAAAGAATTAGAAAAGGGTATATTAACCCGTGTTTCAGCGGCACTGTAGCAGCTTACTCGATTGAGTGGCCTTCACTCGATCGAGTTGGAGCTACTCGGTCGAGTTTTCGCAGTAAATTCCAGCTTTCTCGACGTAATAGCTTCCTAACTAGATCGAATGAGGTCTACTCGGTCTAGTACGCACTCGTACTCGGTCAAGTAAGGCTAGATACATGGTCGGAAATATAAGATTAACTAAAGATTCCTGCAAAACAGCAACGCATGTCGATTCTAAAAATGAATTCGGGTATTGGCACAGATTAACATACTCATTCACATCCTATTACTACTACACAAGTACAACGTATCAATCCAACAAATACATTACTTCATTTAACTCTTCTTTTTTAATCTATAACCATTATTACGCAACCAAGTGACCAAACTTTCAATTTTCTCATGCACACTTTTAACACATTTCTTTCACTTATAGGCATACAATTGTGACCTCAACAAAATAGCTTCTAACCATATTGCTTTAATCATACATCTAAGACTTACCACACACTAGTTTGATTACTCAACTGAATTATACCATACGCGGAAGCATTCAATCATTCATCTATCACATTTACTCCAATATTATTTTGATGACCATTACAACAAATTTACAACTTACTAATCATCACTATTACCACAAATAATACTATACAACCCGTTGTATAATAAGCATTGTACAACCATATACATTAATCCGAGCTTATGTGTAATTTTTTCTGAATTTTATAAGTTTATTTTTTTATGTTTATGTGTGTGAGTTCAAAAACTTTACAACATAGCTTAGATTCTTTTAAACAAAACTCGAAAACTTTAATACACAGCTCGGATTCTACACCATACAACTGCATACAACTGGTTGTATAATCTACTAATTGCACTATTACTACCACATACAAGACTCACAAGCTTTTATATCAACTACTAATATCAATTATTCGAATTAAGCACCACCATCACCACGTTCTACACACTGTCACACATTATAAAGATTTCACCACTTCTATTCCCTTCATAAGCACTTCTATTCGGCTACGGACTTTCACCATTCTCATTTTCATCACACATATCTAGTGTCAATGAAAACTTCATCACACACATTTCTAACATAATCATCATTCACACTAGGCATATAATTCCCGACTTAATATTTTCTTAACCAGAGACTGGCTTAAGCATAATGGGGCCATGATTTTGAAATGAGGGCGCCTACTCACCCAAACTCTAGCATCAGCTGGGGCTTCCAATATACATACACCAAGTTCATTTTATTAGATTGCCTACATTCATTAGGCTCATTTGTTACAGTTTCCAAAACCTGGCTCTGATACCACTTTGTAACACCTCCATATAGCAAGAAGCCTTAACAAGGCCTTTCCTAGCATATAAGGGCGTTACCATCTCGGTTGCCCGAGGATAGCAATCTTCAAAAGTCGATAAAAGAACAATTACAGTTTATTACAAGGTTAAACAAAACTACTGATATAAAAGATACAACTCAACATCCTTATGTGAACTATCCCTGTTGTAACTCGTGAAAGACCCATCCCTGCCAAGACTCCAGCTACATCCAAGACATCACCTGCTAAGACTGACTGCTCACCATAAGGGATCACGACAGACACAACATAAGCAAATAAGAAACAACCACACAAGGTCAGTAACTGCGAACAATACGTCAACGACAGCCAACTCACTACAGACACAAAAAAACACACACACACAAGCCACAACTACTCCAATCAATCACCGTCACCGACTGTCCACTGGACCAGCCCTGCCGTTGGGGGACCGCAGCCGTACCCACCAAATTCCCGCTCATCATAACGAGCGATAAACCCATGACCATTAATGTGCACATCCCCTTTTATGGCGGGTTCCACAGAGGGCGAATCAAGGGCGTGAACCACTCCCGCAAGTGACTCCACTCAGCCAGGGACGCGCCCCGAAGATCAAATACAGCTATACAATACTCATAATCACGTCAACCGAGACAACACAACACCAACTGATTATCACAATCTATCCATCACGCCGACACGACATTAACCAACTCATATCAAAAGACACACTAGACACCCAACAGTACTGAGTAGGCGAACCTACCTCTAGCCTACCGCGGCGACTCCGAGTCCGATCGCACGATATCAATCAACCAATAAACACACGGATACAAGCAGTACAAACACCTATTACTATCAGTACAACCCTAACTGAAACAACAACGAAAATGGTG